>NC_064632.1:276387541-276696387 GCF_023864275.1 Schistocerca cancellata | reverse complement strand
CAGTCTGGAACTGCAAGACCGCTATGGTCGCAGCTTCGAATCCTGCCTCGGGCATGGATGTTTGTGATGTCCTTAGGTTAGTTAGGTTTAACTAGTTCTAAGTTCTAGGGGACTAATGACCTCAGCAGTTGAGTCCCATAGTGCTCAGAGCCATTTGAACCATTTTACATTAATAGTCACAATATATATAGCAGTTCATGACATCCATTCGTACAAATGTACTGTTTCTGATGGACACATCTCCAGATTATCCATTCTCAAAAATCCGCCATCTCACTTCCCCACATCCACCACTGCTGGCGGCTCGCCTCCAACTGCTCAACGCTACGCGCTGTTCACATCCATCTGCCCAACACTACAATGGCAGACAACAATGCAAACTAGCCACAAACTGCACACAGCACAGCCGGTGATTTTTCATACAGAGCGCTACGTGGCATTACCAATAAGAAAACCTAAACAACCTACTTACAAGTGGACTGCTGTAGCCTATTGTGGGGTTATGTACTACTGAGGGCTACGGCAGGGAAGAAGCCTCTCCGTCGCTTTTAGGTTCCCAGTTCGATACATACATACATACATGTACAATGTATATAATAGCTCAAGAAACGAAAATATTTCGTGCGAAAAATAGATAAATCCTTTTTAAGTGAAGCAACACCTCAACAATGAGAGTTCTTAAATAATTCAGTGCGTCCGTACCTTTGAATATCCGTGTAGATTCTGACGTCAGGTAGGTCACTATAGAGCAAGAAATTTAAAATTCAACGTTGCGTCGACATCGAGATCCTCAGGTAAAGTGTACTAGCTCAGTTTGGCAAGGATGGAAGAAGGAAGAAACCGTGGCCTCTTCAACGATACTTCACAACAGAGGCCTGAAGTGATTTACAGAAAGTGCAAAAGTGATAAATGAAGATAATTGTACGAGGATTGAAACCTGGATGAGAGAGCAGTCTTTAGTTCGGCGTCACCCCGGAAGATGTGCAGGCTGCTGAAAGACTTGGAGCTGATACATATGGCGCCTGCAGACGCAACCTCAGCATAGAAAACCATTCGTGGTAACTTCTTCCAGCACGGAAATTCGGGCTGCAATACTTACCGGTAAGTCATTCCAGAGGCACTTATCGACATTTCTACCACTGAATACTGCGGAATTCCGTGGCTATCCTAAATAACAATACAGCTAAGAAGAAATTGACGATTTTCTTTTGTATTTTCTCTAAATTACTTCACATCTCTGTTGTATGGGATTCTTCAGGATGCTATAATGTTTTCCTTCTTCCACCCTTGTCAGACCGAGTTAGTTCACTGTCCCTAAAGATCTCGATGTCGACGCAACGTTAAATTCTATATTTCTTGCTCTACAGTGATCTAAGCAAAAAAATGACCAAATACAGCCCACCGACACAGCAGCTCCATGACAAAGCGGAAATACTGCCCACAAAAACAAGGATAATTGCTAAATATTGAGAGAATATTTCAGAAACCACCTCAACTGTGAAGAACCCATAGAGAAAAATGGAGTAAAGGCTTCAAAAACAGCCATCCCTAAGTCTGAACCACCGACCACCGAGGAACTGTAGACACTCATTCTCCCAACTGCTACATATTGCGCCCTAGAAAAGTAGTCAGAGAGTGGAACACGAAAATCCGTAGTCGAATCCCACTAGGAACAAGGGACAAAGGCATCAACGACAATTATCTAGCCTTTACATTTAATATGGCGTTAGTAGCCAAGACCTGGAAGGAAGCCAAAGAACAGACCATTCGAAAAAGAAGGCTTGAAAATCTCCTTCGAAAAGAGCAAGATAATGAAAAACATAAAAAAATCTTCAAAAATATTTTAAAGCTGGAGAAAGAAAACGGAGGCTGCTAAATAATTCAAATATCTGCTGGAATACCCTCGGGAGGAGCGCAATGGGATCTAGAAGAAGTTAAGCTGAACTCGCCTTCCAACCCACCAAAACTCGCAGATAACGAACAGTTCCTCTCATAAGAAATCACAACACAGTAACCAAACCGGGAGCCCTGTGTGCAGCCGAGACATTGTCCATTGCCAACCATGGCCCTGTTGAAATGCTGGAGATCAAAGAAAGGATGATACTAAGAAAACTTTTTGGTTCCATATTCCGCAACAACAAAATAAGCCACGTCAGAAATGAAACCCTTTACCAAAGTAGGAAATAACTCTCGTACATATTGAGGATATTAATTTTTATGGACACATCTTCGCAATGAACCTAAATAGACTAACAAAAAAGATTTTTTGGCTGCTTCTGCAACAAAAAATTTAAAAAAATGTGTTTTAAGGAGACGAAAAATGACTTAAGAGAACCCCAAATCACATAAAACAAACCAAAAGAAAAAATGAGAGGTTTAAAGTCAAAATCGAAACCAAATCTCTGAAGAAGAAAGGAAAGTAAGATCAGGAAGAATGAAACAATACTGGACTAATAAAAAGTCGAAAAAACATGAAAAGGTGATTGATTTAAAGTACTTCAGAGTAGGGTGAAGCGAAAGAAGAAGAAGAAGTAAAAGAAGACGGAGAAAATGTAAGGAAACAAAATACAAATACGAAAAAAGCGAACACCACCTTCTGTGAACAGGATATCATATCCAATACCATTAAAGAATCAGGTAAAGTCACAAACTGCGACTGCGTCTCTCTCTCTCTCTCTCTCTCTCTCTGTGTGTGTGTGTGTGTGTGTGTGTGTGTGTGTCTGTATGTGTGTTTTACCATCTGCATCCGTACCTGTACTGGCTGAAGTTCCATGAACCACTCACATTTGTTCACATTTTCCACAAGAAAGAAGGTGAACCCTTTTTGTCAGACCGTCAAATGAGTCAAGTAACAGGGTCCCACAGTTTTGCTCTTGGCAAAGCAATTTAATATTTAAAGATGAAAACTAAACAAACTGTGTTTTACTCAACTGACCCTTGTTTACTACTAACCGGTGTTAAGGTTATGAGCCCATTGTCAAGTAACTACTTCCCGAAGTTCACGGACGCTAGCCTGCAAGGAATGAAACCTAGATATTTACAAATGCACACAATATCTGTTTGTGAAATTGGTCAGGGAACGTCATATCGAGTGGTCATTAGTTATCTACAGGGTGTTTCAAAAATGACCGGTATATTTGAAACGGCAATAAAAACTAAACGAGCAGCGATAGAAATACACCGTTTGTTGCAATATGCTTGGGACAACAGTACATTTTCAGGCGGACAAACTTTCGAAATTACAGTAGTTACAATTTTCAACAACAGATGGCGCTGCAAGTGATGTGAAAGATATAGAAGACAACGCAGTCTGTGGGTGCGCCATTCTGTACGTCGTCTTTCTGCTGTAAGCGTGTGCTGTTCACAACGTGCAAGTGTGCTGTGAACAACATGGTTTATTCCTTAGAACAGAGGATTTTTCTGGTGGTGGAATTCCACCGCCTAGAACACAGTGTTGTTGCAACAAGAAGTTTTCAACGGAGGTTTAATGTAACCAAAGGACCGAAAAGCGATACAATAAAGGATCTGTTTGAAAAATTTCAACGGACTGGGAACGTGACGGATGAACGTGCTGGAAAGGTAGAGCGACCGCGTACGGCAACCACAGAGGGCAACGCGCAGCTAGTGCAGCAGGTGATCCGACAGCGGCCTCCGGTTTCCGTTCGCCGTGTTGTAGCTGCGGTCCAAATGACGCCAACGTCCACGTATCGTCTCATGCGCCAGAGTTTACACCTCTACCCGTACAAAATTCAAACGCGGCAACCCCTCAGCGCCGCTACCATTGCTGCACGAGAGACATTCGCTAACGACATAGTGCACAGGATTGATGACGGCGATATGCATGTGGGCAGCATTTGGTTTACTGACGAAGCTTATTTCTACCTGGACGGCTTCGTCAATAAACAGAACTGGCGCATATGGGGAACCGAAAAGCCCCATGTTGCAGTCCCATCGTCCCTGCATCCTCAAAAGTACTGGTCTGGGCCGCCATTTCTTCCAAAGGAATCATTGGCCCATTTTTCAGATCCGAAACGATTACTGCATCACGCTATCTGGACATTCTTCGTGAATTTGTGGCGGTACAAACTGCCTTAGACGACACTGCGAGCCCGCATCTCGTGGTCGTGCGGTAGCGTTCTCGCTTCCCACGCCCGGGTTCCCGGGTTCGATTCCCGGCGGGGTCAGGGATTTTCTCTGCCTCGTGATGGCTGGGTGTTGTGTGCTGTCCTTAGGTTAGTTAGGTTTAAGTAGTTCTAAGTTCTAGGGGACTTATGACCACGGCAGTTGAGTCCCATAGTGCTCAGAGCCATTTGAACCATTTTCGAACGACACTGCGAACACCTCGTGGTTTATGCAAGATGGTGCCCGGCCACATCGCACGGCCGACGTCTTTAATTTCCTGAATGAATATTTCGATGATCGTGTGATTGCTTTGGGCTATCCGAAACATACAGGAGGCGGCGTGGATTGGCCTCCCTATTCGTCAGACATGAACCCCTGTGACTTCTTTCTGTGGGGACACTTGAAAGACCAGGTGTACCGCCAGAATCCAGAAACAATTGAACAGCTGAAGCAGTACATCTCATCTGCATGTGAAGCCATTCCGCCAGACACGTTGTCAAAGGTTTCGGGTAATTTCATTCAGAGACTACGCCATATTATTGCTACGCATGGTGGATATGTGGAAAATATCGTACTATAGAGTTTCCCAGACCGCAGCGCCATCTGTTGTTGACAATTGTAACTACTGTAATTTCGAAAGTTTGTCTGCCTGGAAATGTACCGTTGTCCCAAGCATATTGCAACAAACGGTGAATTTCTATCGCTGCTCGTTTAGTTTTTATTACCGTTTCAAATATACCGGTCATTTTTGAAACACCCTGTATATATTAATATGTTAAACAGCTCAAAATATTAGGGGAACACACGTATCAACATCCAGTACAATGAATAAATTTTGATACAGGTGGAACCTGTGGTCGTATTGCATAGCCTGAGATTTTCGCTTTTCAATGTATGAAACAACTGAAGTCATTCGCTATCAAATGGTTGAAATGGCTCTGAGTACTATGAGACTTAACTTCTGAGGTCATCAGTCCCATAGAACTTACAACTACTTCAACCTAACTAACCTAAGGACATCACACACATCCATATCTGAGGCAGGATTCGAACCTGCGACCGTAGCGGTCGAGCGGTTCCAGACTGTAGCACCTAGAACCGCTCGGCCATACTGGCCGGCTCATTCGCTATCCATCGGCTGTGTTATACATTACAGTATCAGGTGATCCCTCGCAAGGAAGTGAGTACCAGTTTCCCCTAAGGAGGTACACAGACGGCAGTTGTTTGCGGTCATTCTATTCAACCGAGCACATGAAATGCGACGTCTTAATGCAATTTAGTTGCAAAGGAGTCTCTTTCGTCCAAGAAGGAGGGACTTTCGGTTATGTTGTTGCAGATGCCAATGTCTCTCATAGGTTGTGCACAAGCTACAGGAAGACACGTCAGAACACAAGTCAAGCTGGACAAGGTCGCCGGCGCATTACAACCCCAAGCGAAGACCGATGTCTGGCCATGTCTGCGTTGCGGTGCTTTACGGATACCGCCAGAGCAATGCTAGACGATGTCACAAGAGCTACTGGAGTCGCGAAGTCCGATCAGATTGTAATGAACAGGTTACGAGGAAGCACCTTATGACCCAGACGTCTTGTTCGAGTACCCCGCTTGAAACGACAACATCTCGCAGCTCGCCTTCAGTTCTGCCATTCCCATGTCAACTGACAACTTCGTCATTGGGTTCAAATGGCTCTGAGCACTATAGGACTTAACATCTGAGGTCATCAGTCCCCTAGAACTTAGAACTACTTAAACCGAACTAACCTAATGACATCACACACATCCACGCCCGAGGCAGGATTCGAACCTGCGGCCGGCTCGTCATTGGGGAAACGTGTTATTCACACGCGTCCAGCTTTTCTCTGACACACGGTGATGGGCGTGTTCGTATGTGGAGGAGCCGTGGTGAGCTGTACCTGCCAAATGTTGTCCAGGAAATCGCCAGATTCGGCCAAGATACTACGGTGGTGCGGGAGGGCGTCACTCTTGACAGCCGTACGGATTTCGTCATTGTCCACGGCGGCATTACCGGCAGCCATTACATTACACCATGTTGTGGATGCTGCATACTGAATTCGTTCTCGTGCACAGTAATGCCGGTGGCAGGCGTCACCAAGGGTGTCATATGAAGCTTGGACATTGAAGTAATTGGATGGCCGACGGTGAACCCGACCTAAACTCCATCGAGCATATGTGGGGGTGCTTCACAGACGTGTTCGTAGTCGTCCTGTTCCACCAAAAACTCCCAAGAATTTTCAAGAACTCTCATTGAAGAGTCAAACGGATATCTCAGGGTGACGTCTGTAAACTTATATGCAGCATGCCATGTAGGTGAAAGTGTGTGATAAACGCTCACGGAGAGCATACACGTTACTGAAGTTCCCGAAGTCCAATGAAAATCATCCAGGATGACGGGTGGAATTATTGTCTTCGCTTTGTTTTCGACACATGTTATACATTTGATTTCTTGTTGCATAGACGAACAGGGATGTAATCATTATAGGGCTGTTACCGGTTGCAATGTATATAAATCATCTAGTAGAAAGAGTAGAAAGCTCTTTAAGACCGTTTGCAGATGACACTATTCTCTATAAGAAAGTAGCAACTCTAGAAGACAGTATCGATTTGTAAAATGACGTACAAAAGATTAATGAATTATGCAGTCTGTGGCAGTTGACCCTTAACGTAAATAAATGTAACAATTGCTCATACATAGGAAAAGAAATCCGCTTCTGTACAACCACACTATTGAAAAAAAAATATATCTGGAATCAGTATACAACGTAAAATATCTAGGAGTAACTATCGAGAGCGGCCTTAAATAGGATCAACACATAAAACAAATAGTAGGAAAGGCAGATGCCAGAGTGACATTCAAAGCGAGAGTCTTAAGGAAATGTAGCTCATCCACGAAGGAAGTGGCTTACAAGGCGATTGTTCGACCGATTTTTGAGTACCGTTCATCTGTCTGGGATCCTTACGACGCAGGACTGACAAAAGAGATAGATAAGAGCCCACACGAAGAGCGGCGCGTTTCGTCACAAGATCGTTTCGTTACAGCGTTGCGCAACAAACTCCACTGGCAGACGTTATAGAGAGGCGTTGTGCATCACGGAGAAGTTTACTAATGAAATTTAGAGAGAATTCTTTCCGAGAAGAGTCGAACAACGTATTACATCCTCCCACACACATCTTGCGAAATTACCACGGTGAAAACATTTGGGAAACTAGAAGTGATACAAAGGCTTACCCACGATCATTCCCACGCGCCATTCGTGAGTGGAATCAGTGGGGGATCAGTTAGTAGTACCAGAAGTGCCCTCCACCACACGCCGTGCACGCAGCTCGTGGTCTCACGGTCGCGTTCTCGCTTCCCGAGCACGGTGTCCCGGGTTCGATTCCCGGCGGTGTCAAGGATTTTCATCTGCCTCACGATGACTGGGTGTTTGTGTTGTCCTCATCATTTCATAATCATTCGTAAAGTGGAGGGACTGAACTGAGCAAAGGTCGGCGTTTGTACGGGCGCTGATACCCGCGCCCCACAAACCAAACATCATCATCGTCACACGCCGTCAGGTAGCTTGCAGAGTACTGATGTATACGTAAATGTTTGTTGTGCACTTAATTTGTGAAAGATAAAGGTATAATTTGGTAACATAGCGAGTCCTCAATTATTGCTCAATGGAGTATGACAGACGTTGAAAGTCATATTTTCGTAAGTCTTTTGGGCAGTGTACGACCAATTAGTAGCTTCCACTAGCTGTAATGGGATACAAAAATGCAGCGAAAAAGCAATTAAGAGCGGACACGTGTCACAATGTAAGTAACTGTCACTGTAGGACGGATAAATAGCACTTGGAAAATCACATTTTCTACGGGTATGAAAATGTATATGAACTCAAACTATTGTTTTTAGACAGAGGAGAGGAGGGGGTTCTAAGAAGCAGATATTTTGTGAAGAATGGTAGTAGCCTGAATCGGTAATTTAAATAATTTCCAAAGCCTCTATGTTCATGATAAAGGTTACATCCATAGTTCCACCGAGGATGTGAGTTTTCAACAAAAAATTAAAACTGATCGGCAGTCCATGATTGCACAATTTCGGCGATAGAAGTCAAATTAGATACCGAGATGGTGTGTGTGGGACAAGTGCTATCATTTAGCCATTCGTTGTGTACCAACGTATTTTAATTTTTGAGAAAGAAACCTTACACCTTCTCTTGGGCAGAGTACTGGCGGGAATGAGTGTATTCCATTTCATTTTCTCCCCTGCAGCTTGATATTTTAAACGTTATGGAACTTTTCATTGTAGTAGCGTCTTTGGAAAGTAATTACTTTGGCTGAACAGTGACAGGAAGCGGCATTTCTGCGACTGAAGCTGATCTTGCTGTCGCCGCACTTCTACTTTCGGAGATGAGTTGTAAGTGGGGCTGTAATATCGCGGTCCCGCATGATGTGCTTATTGTTAGGGACGACTGGCAGGCAAGCTATTGAGGCAGGGAGGAGGGTCCACGCATGGATGCGCGGAGTTTCGGCAGCCGTGATTCAGGCAGTCATCAGGCGCAGCTGACGAGGCGCGTCGCGCGGGGCTCCATTCTGGCGAGTCCTCCCCATCTCCGTCCCCTTCCACTCCCCTCCCCTCCCCCCCCCCCTCCTGCTCACCCAACACACCCTGATTGCCGTCGGGGATCCCTGCGTGTGACTCACTCGCAAACTAGAAGGGTGGTTCGCAGTAAAACCCCAGAGGGCTGTCTTGCTCACGGCTGCTGCTTATGGGATCTCTGCACAGGTCTTGAAATTTTCCCGAAATCTAGCGAAAGCGTGTAGTAATTACCTTACTATTATGAAAATATACACTACTGGCCATTAAATTCCTACACCACGAAGATGATGTGCTACAGACGCGAAATTTAACCGAAAGGAAGAAGATGCTGTGATATGCAAATGATTAGCTTTTCAGAGCATTCACACAAGGTTGGCGCCGGTGGTGACACCTATAACGTGCTGGCATGAGGAAAGTCAACAACGGATTTCTCATACACAAACAGCAGTTGACAGCCATTGCCTGGTGAAACGTTGTTGTGATTCCACGTGTAAGGAGGAGAAATGCGTACTATCACGTTTCCGACTTCGATAAAGGTCGGATTGTAGCCTATAGCTATTGCGGTTTATCGTATCGCGACATTGCTGCTTGCGTTGGTCGAGATCCAATGACTGTTAGCAGAATATGGAATCGGTGGGTTCAGGAGGGTAATACGGAAAGCCGTGCTGAATCCCAACGCCCTCGTATCACTAGCAGTCGAGATGACAGGCATCTTATCCGCATGGCTGTAACGGATCGTGCAGCCACGTCTAGAGGCCTGAGTCAACAGATGGGGACGTTTGCAAGACAACAACCATCTGCACGAACAGTTCGACGACGTTTGCAGCAGCATGGACTATCAGCTCGGAGACCATGGCTGCGGTTACCCTTGACGCTACATCACAGACAGGAGCACCTGCGATGGCGTACTCAACGACGAACCTGGGTGCACGAATGGAAAAACGTCATTTTTTCGGATACATCCAGGTTCTGTTACAGCATCATGATGTTCGCATCCATGTTTGGCGACATCGCGGTGAACGCACATTGGAAGCGTGTATTCGTCATCGCCATACTGGCGTATCACCCGGTGTGATGGTATGGGGTGCCATTGCTTACACGTCTCGATCACCTCTTGTTCGCATGACGGCACTTTGAACAGTGGACGTTACATTTCAGATGTGTTACGACCTGTGGGTCTACCCTTCATCCGATCCCTGCGAAACCCTACATTTCAGCAGGATAATGCACGACGGTATGTTGCAGGTCCTGTACGGGCCTTTCTGGATAGTGAAAATGTTCGACTGCTGCCATGGTCAGCACATTCTCCAATTGAAAACATCTGGTCAATGGTGGCCAAGCAACTGGCTCGTCACAGTACGCGAGTCACTATTCTTGATGAACTGTGGTATCGTGTTGAAGCTGCATGTGCAGCTGTACTTGTACACGCCATCCAAGTTCTATTTGACTCAATGCCGAGCCGTATCAAGGCCGTTATTACGGCCAGAGGTGGTTGTTCTGGGTACTGATTTCTCAGGATCTATGCACCTAAATTGCGTGAAAATGTCATCACATGTCAGTTCTAGTATAATATATTTGTCCAATGAATACCTGTTTAGCATCTGCATTTCATACTGGAGTAGCAATTTTAATGGCCGGTAGTGTAGCTGATTACACTAATAGAAAAAAATCACAACACCAAAAAATAATTAATGTAGAGTTACTGAAATTTCGGGAATACATATGCAAGGCATTAACACTGTGTGATCAAAGGTTAACGTAAGCGCGAGATAAGCCATTGCAAATGTGAAATGCTGATACTTTAATAACCATTTTAACAGCCAGATTGTTGAATGCCAGCGTGTAGACGTGCATGCATTATGTTGTATAAGTGTCGGATGTCAGTTTGTTGGACGGAGTTCCATGCCTGTTACAACCCGCCAGGGTAGCCGAGTGCGCTAATGCGCTGCTTGCTGTACTCGGGTAGGCGCGCCGGCCCCGGATCGAATCCGCCTGGCGGATTATCGACGAGGGCCAGTATGCCGGGCAGCCTGGATGTGGTTTTTACGCGGTTTTCCACATCCCGCTAGGTGAATACCGGGCTGGTCCCCAAGTTCCGCCTCAGTTACACGACTCACAGACATTTGAAAACGTTCGCACTATTTCATGACTTACACTAGACGCAGACAGGAAGGGCATCCGGCCACTCTCTGCCATTAACACTGCCAAATCCGTAATAACAGAGCCGACCCCGCGTTGGATCGGGACAAAGGCCCGAGAAAGAAAGAAAGAAGAAAGAAAGTTCCATGCCATTTACACTGGGACAATAGATGGACGGTTAATGCTGTTTGCCGATGGCGCTGGTGTTGTCGTCTGACGTTGTCCAATATGTGCTCGACTGGAGACAGAGCTGGTGATCGAGCAAGCAAAGGAACATGTCGACACTCTGTAGAGCATGTTGGGTTACAACGGCGGTATGTGGGCGAGCGTTATCCTGTTGGAAAACCCAATGGCAGGACAACAGTTCGAGTCACCCAATTGGCGTACAAGTTTGCAGTCAGAGTGACTAAGGATAACCAAGAGACTTCTGCTGTCGTGAGAAATCGCACCCCAGACCATAATTCCATGTGCAGGTCCACTGTGTATAGCACACAGACAGGTTGGCTTTAGGCCCTCAACTGGACCACTTCTAACCAACACACGGCCTTCAATGACACCAAGGGAGAAGCAGCTTTCAGCAGAAAAAACAACAGATCTCCACCCTGCCCTCCAAAGAGCTCCCGCTTGACAAAACTGAAGTCGTAAATGGTGGCGGCTTGGTGTCAGTAGAATTCACGCAACAGGGCGTCTGGCTCGGGGCTGTCCTTGAGGTGACCGATTTGTAACAGTTTGCTGTCTCTGTGGCACCAACTGCTGCTCAAATTGCTGCTGCAGGGACAGCACAGTGCGCCCTAACCAAACGCCGAACATGATGGTCTTCCCTCTCGGCAGTGCCACGTGGCCGCCCAGGGCCGGTCTTTTTGCGGCCGTACATTATCGCGACCACGACTGCCAGCAGTCGTGTACCGTGGATACATTGCTGCCAAGTCTGCAGTATCACAGAAGGTATACCCACATTCTCGTAGTGCTATTACACGTCCCAGTTCAAATTCATGATGTCTTTGACGCCTTAGAGGCAGTTTTGATAACATCAACTCACCATGTCCAATCTCAAAGGTACTTACGAGCGTGTGTTTAAAGGAAACCTGATTTCGTTTCTCATAGTGGCGCTACTAGCGCCACTCTTAGGCGACTGGTGCGAAATTTTAATATACATCATGTTTCAGATGTTGAAACACGCCCACAAACTTTCATTTACGTTGCACAACTCTTACCTGCCATTGCGACTTTTTCCGTTAGCGTATTGTAAAATACTCACATTACACTTTTTAGGACGTTCAAAAAGGAAAACCGGCAAAACACTTTCGCCTAATATCTGTCCTTACAAATGTTTGGAAGCCATGATCTTAGAAAGAATACAAGACCAAATTAGTCCTGTGGTAACATCTGAACAAGGTGGATTGAGAACTGGAAGCTGCTGTGAGCAAGTGTTCTCCTTGGCTTCTCACACAAAAACTGGCTACTAGAAGAATCTCAAGAACTGGTTCTACTCGATGAGCTGTCAGCAGCTGATGATACGGAGTGACGACGAAGTCTAATATTGAAATTTCTGGAAACAACATCTTGTAAGACACTGGGTAACTCCTAAAGCGACACGTCCTGCACTTGTCGGTTTACAGTGGATGGGGGTGAAAAGAACAGCAGATAACACACATGCAGTGACGGCTTGCCTCAAGGCTCTGCTCTTGCTCCCGTGTTATTTCGTCGCTGCACAACAGATCTGCTGAGCTTGTCCTGTCGGAAGTTCCAGTAAGCTGTTGACCAACAGAACAGCTGCTAGGCGAAGGAAAGGAAATGTTCTGCTCATGCTGTCGGGGTGCTTTCCGGACGACAAACCGGCCGTTGTGACCGAGCGGTTCTAGGCGCTTCAGTCCAGAACCGCGCTGCTGTTACGGTCGCAGGTTCGAATCCTGCCTCGAGCTTGGATGTGTGTGATGTCCTTAGGTTAGTTAGGTTTAAGTAGTTCTAAGTCCAGGAAACTGATGACCTCAGATGTTACGTCCCATAGTGCTTAGAGCCATTTGAACCATTTGAACCGAACGACATCACTCAAGTTCTTTGTGTGACATTAGGAATTTATCAGATTGACAACACCATCAGATATCATACTGTAGCGTATTGGCTTAAGATAGTACGAGTGTACAAAGTAAGTTGTAATCTCCCACTTCCTAGTCGGTCTACTGGATTCCTATATAACTGACCGCGATCGCGTATGCCTAATGAAAGTTAACAGTCAGTAAGGTTATTGTTACCGAAGGAAAATGATATCGGTTAGTAGGAGAAAAGTGGACAACAGACCCTTCTGGAGGAAGAATCTATTCTAAACTAATTTAAATATTGATAGTAATTATCAAATTTGTGGAGTATACTGCAATCACTCACGAACCACACAAGTGGAAAAGGGTGCCACGTAATATTTTTAATACAAAATGCGCTGATAATACAAAAAATACTGATTAGTAAAAAGGGATAATTAAACGGTTGGCAGCTCACTAGGACAATGAACCTCCAGAATCTTAAGAAAGGTAACGGCAAAGAAAATTAAGCAAATAAGCACTGGCGTGGCAACCGAACAACAGTTCCCGAGAAAATAAGTGAATCAGAAAGCACTGAGTTTGCAGTTACTTAATGTGAAATACTAAATTTTGAAAGCAAATTTAAACGAAGTTTCTGGTTAAATAAATGACTGACAATAACTGAAACTTCGTTACGTAAAACATGACTTTCAGTAATCCCAGCATAACGTAATGCAAAATTTGGAAAATAGGCAAGCAATTTACTTTTAATTATTGAAAGACTGAATTGAATTTATTTTAAGCAAATAAGCAACTGAATTTACTTGTAACATAAAAGCGACAAGGTACTTACCAAGCCAGCGGAGGCACTCGATAAGGTAAATATAGAATAAATGAAATTGTACACTGTTAATTTGTCTCGTATCTTTAGTTATTAGTTTTACCAGTGAGCTTTTCGTTAATTTAAGCGAATTAAGTTAATACGCGAAATTGCAAATTCGTTAAGCCTCTGTTATGCAATACAAGAATAAACTGTTAGCGTGGTAGCAAAATTTAGACTGAAACTGGTCATCAGCAAACAAACAAAACTGGCAGTAAATAGTTAATCAACTTTCATATCTTTACGACTCTCGGTGGTTCCAAGGATAGGAAATGGACCCTTGTTTGTTAATAATGTCAGGACAATGACGACACAGGTGTCCTACAAGTGTTAACTATTGCAGGTTATTACTCATGAAAGTTAGTAAAACTTTGTGAAAGAAGTACCACTGGATAATGCCTGTACAATATCAGTTATACTCTGTCAGTTAATAGTCTCACTACGTGCGGGCGGCGTGCAATGTAGCTGACGACAATGCTGAGCTGCTGCTGTTGCTGCTGCTGCGGGTTGAGAACCACGAATCGCTTCCAGAGCGACGGATAAGTATGGGACAGGCAACGGTTAGAACTGCAGCTCCCTCTGCCTCTCCACTCCTACCGTGCGCTCAATACTCACGGGTTAACGAAGTAGGCGGGCCTACACTGTCGCGATCGTAACGGCACACTGCGTCTGCTGGTGCGCCCAACAAACGCTTTCTTGACTCAATCTCCTCTGATTGCTCTCTGCTCGCAACGGGACAGAGACTCTCCATACGCAAAGATAAACAGTGACACAGCTACTGCCATTTAGTCGTTGCTATCGATACATTAAAATAAAGTTCCCTTCGCTATTACCCAGCAATTTACAATATTTGCAACACAGTTACAATCAACTGTATACATTCACAAATAAATACACTAGTACATCATCACATATTAAATATCTACATCTACATCTACATGATTACTCTGCTATTCACAATAAAGTGCCTGGCAGAGGGTTCAGTGAACCACCCTCATGCTGCCTCTCTACCGTTCCTCTCTCGAACGGCACACGGGAATAACGAGAACTTAAATTTTTCCGTGCGAACCCTGATTTCTCTTATTTTATCGTGATGATAATTTCTCCCTATGTAGATGGGTGCCAACAGAATGTTTTCATAATCGGAGGAGAAAACTGGTGGCTAAAATTTCATGAGAAGATCCCGTCGCAACGAAAAACGCCTTTGTTTTAATGATTGCCACTTCAGTTCAATTATCATGTCTGTGACTCTATCTCCCCTATTTCGCGATAATACAAAACCAGCTGCCCTTCTTTGTACTTTTTCTCTAAGCTTACAGATTCAGAATTAGGTGTACAGTAAAAGTTATGAAAGGATATTAAACGGCGCAAAATTTTGGATGGTGCAGAAGCCATTTTATCTGCATTTTCACTGTTACAAAGTAGCACAAGTGAAGAAGTAAGAGAAAATCGCGACGTAAACTCGTGTCGGTGAGACAGCAGGCAACAGAAATGGGAGAGCAGAGATAAGGGCTAGAGTGATTTTAATTTATTTCCCAACGTCAGTCTAACGGTTAGGAATGAAGCATATCGCCCCAGGTGAGGCATGGTCCACTTTGGTACTGGATCGGCACTTACGCAATGCCTCCATCTCTGTGAAAGGGAAGAATGTACTTGTGGGGACAGAGGATCCCCAGAGTTCGTAGTAATGCACTGCAGGCTAGATGAATGGAGCACACGCACGAGGACGTGTATAAGGCGATTAGAGACCAAACGGCGTGGAAAAAAAATGTAGTAACGCAAACTCGACCTCAAAGTTCTGGCTCCTTCAGTACGTAAAAGAACGACAAAATAGACCTGACATGAGGCCCAAGACAAAATAAACTGTACTCATGACAAACACCTCAGGGAAAGATAGATACAAGCAACGATACAGACGGTGATAGTGACAGTTTCCTTGACCTTGTTACGTACTACATAAACCATGACAGGTTATTGTACCTGGAGTTCCGTAAATCCTGTACGATAGATATAGACACATAGATTTTTTGAAAAATGAGAACCGGGAAGGACGCATGTCTCGATGTCTTTCCGAATTTCCGAGGTATCCAGCCCCCCTGCACCACCAGTCCCCAATGGACTGAAGTGTCGGAATCTACAATTCACCTATAATCTTTCCTATCATCAAACTTCCTTCAATTCCAACACTTACTAATTCTTATATACACACTCTCAGTTTGCACTAATTAACTTAATTTTTCTTCGTAACTCATTACTATTATTTCGGTTTTCTACTACCGAAAACAGTATTTTCTTGGAATAAGGAACATTTTATGTTATCGTATGAGAAAATGTAAAATGTACTTGTTTTTAAAATTATAGGCAACTGACCTCTGAATATGCAATGAATACAATGAAAACGAAAAGGAAAATGAGTGCAGATGATCTTGCAATTCCATGTCAGAGCGAAGAGCTTTCGGAATGTGAAGAACACCCAACAATAAGGCTCACCAAACTTTTATGAATGTCTTAAAACATGGCGATTTAGACCCAATGTTTCTAAAACAGTAGCGTGTTTTTTGCAACGCTCTCATTGTCTAGCGTCAGCGAAGCACAACCCATGTTTTGCACCTCTTGGCGTAGTGAAATACAACGATAAACCGAAATTCCTTGATGTCACTCTAGACAGAACGCGGACATACGATTAACACTTTTCCACACAGCTAAGAAGGTAGAAAACCAGATGAACCTGGTTAGGAAGGTGGTACGTAGTACAAGGGGAGTGCCAGCAAGTTTCTAAAAATGAGTCTCCCCTCTTCACTACGATTTACTCTCGCCGCCTTGGAGACACATCCACTTCAGAAGGCCAACATAAGAAGAAGGAATCGAAATGCTCATCAATGGGTTCAGCCGGTACGCTGGATGGAAACGTGGTGGGTAAGCCACAAAAACCCGGAACCACAAACTTACTGACGACCCAGCTATTTAAGTTCCAGACTTCCATCATCCTTGGAAGGTGTGGTACAGCTTAATAGATTCTAGAATGGGAGAGATACGTGCAAATACGTACAGCATGCATAAGTTGGGCTTTTACACTGACAGTGCGTGTGACTGTGGTAATACACAGTCAACGAGCCTCATCGTAAATGGGTGCCCTGACAGACGTCTATCGAGCGTCTTCATGAACCATCCGACGAGGCGCTCCACTTGATTGAGTCTTTCTAAACACTTGTCTAGTCTGTGCCGGTGAATGTCTGTATGGTGTAAATAACCTCACCGGAAAAAAACCATTAGTCACCTCAGTGCGCACGCACAGATGAGTCGTTAAGCTTTTAAAACGGCACAACTATCGAGTCACGTGATCAACAGCACACGCACTGTCTCTACGTGAGCATAATGCGGTGGCGATCAGTGAGTCATCTGTGTTTTAAGCGGACATTATACGTAAACACGAGTAAATGTAAGGACTTGACAACGGCAAAAAGGGACAATCATGTTGCAGTGTCCATGGCCATACGTCGAGTGAAGTTTCTGGGTTTGTCGGTGTTTCGTGACGCAGTGTTCGACGCGTCTGCAAGCAGAGGTGAAACACAATGTCAGAATTGTCGTCAGAGAAAGAACCCGACTGAGATGGACCGGAGATGCGTTTCAGGGCTTGTGAATCAAAATCGCTTCCACACTCGACAGTAATTTCTTCAGGCAGTGAATGAAAGTCCATCCCGACATTTTAGCGAGAGAACGGTAACTGCGTGCAATGAACATTCGGAGCCGGCGTCAAATCGCAAGAGGTCATGTCTCATACAGAAACAATACGCTGCGTGTCTTCGGTGAGCTAGAAATCAACGAACGTGGACAGTAGCTGACTGGCGGAAGGTAAAATAGTCTGACGAATCACGTTTTTGCCTATGTTCAAATTACATACGACGTCGAGTGCACCAAAGCCAAATGAAGTAATTCATCCTGAATGTGTGCAACGTCAAGCGCAAGCCAAAAGTGGTTCTGTGATGTTTTGCGGGTGTTTTTGTTAACATCAACTGGGCCCGCTCACTGAGGTGACCCCTAAGACGAACCAGAATGTTTAAACATTCTGAACGACCAGGTGCTGCCTTTCAGTCAACACCTGCGCGATGAATGTGCTATTGATTCTCCCGTAGCAAAGTTCATCGGGCTGGAAGAATATATGACTGGTTTTCTGGGAAATCCCTCACCCTATTACATCTCGACTGACCTGCGAAATCACTTGGTACGAACCCCATAGAAAATTAAATGATGCTCGTAATGATTTCTGTACCGGTGTCTAACTTTATTTCCGGTGCGCTTAGTCACGAATGTGTATTTTTAATTTAAACATGTATAAGAATTTTGTTTTTTGATTGATGCATACGATGATAATAAAAATAATAATTTTGTGTTAATTAATTATCTTCTTCTGTTATTGTTCCGCATCTACCCGTGGTCAGCATGGTGACTATGAACTTGGCATGTTTAGTTTAAGGAGTGGCCAGTTGTCCTTCCTCTCGCCACCCCGTTACCCAACGGGAGGTGATATGTTACCCCTTGTATATGCCTGTGGTGTTAGGCATATGAGAGAGTAGGTGCCAACTTTTTCTAAACGACTGCGAATCGTGTAACTGACGTGGGACTTGGGTTCCAACCCGGTATTCACCTAGTGGGATGTGAGAAACAGAGAAACCACATTCAGACTGGCTGGCACACGGTCCCTCGTCGTTTATTCACTGGGTAACTGGATCCGAGGCCAGGCATACCCCCAATATTGATTAACTGTCCTGACATATTATTAAAAAAACACTGCTGAAGAAAAAATGGGTCGAATGAGCTCCAAGTGAAACTACGACGTTCGTTGAGGGAAAGTCCATACATTTGTTGTTCAGAAAACGCTGGAGGGTAGCCAATCACTGCATTTGCGGACGTTTGCCTTACTTCTTCTCTGGTGAGTTGGAGCAAATCAGTAATGCGCTTGCTGTGCAGCGTGGGACTTGCCTCAAACTAGCCCCGGCTGTACTTTCCTGAACATTTCTGTCCTCACCCTGCCACTGAAAAGTGGCCGCAGACCATCAACCACTTCTTTGTAGCCGCTGTCAGTTTCGTTCATAGAACGCGAGAGTGCGTACGGTGAAAAACGATTTTTTCCGGATCTGAGATGTTAGAGGTCAAGGATCGACACTAACAGCAGTACAATACGATATTGTGGCGTCCGTGTTATTCGAAATTACGATGCGATGTTAGTCCGGAGATGCATGCACATCCGAAGGAACAGGCACTGCGGTGAAATACATGAAATACATGAAATGTACTCGCTGTTGCGAATATGGACAACCATCAACTGCATAATATAATGAGGACCACGAAAATTTGTGCCGAACCGGCACCCGAACCCAGTTTTCCCTCTTATCGCGAGCGTTAGCCATTCTATTTGGCTATCGGGTGTGACTCACGGCCAGACTCAAACTCCCATATGTCCTCAACCACATGCGTACCACCTCGATTTGTACATATATGTGTATTCCCGTACAAGGGAGACATTTCATTTGAAAGTCGCTTGCCCGGTATCGGCAGATACATACGATACTGCAATGCCTGTGTTATTCCGATTTACGATGCACTGTTCCTTCGGACATGTACGCACGGGCGAATATAGATTGTACGCACAGGGCTGACGTCATATGGAAGTTGTGGTCTGGCGGTGAGTCGTGCTCGGATAGCCTGTGGGAAGGTGGCGGCTCGCGATGAATGGGAAATCCGGTTTCGAGTCCCGGCCCGGCACAAATTTTCTGTGTCGTCATTCGAATATACATCTGATGGTTTCCCATATTCGTAACTGAGAATACATTTCATGTATAACAGCAGTGTGCTCATCTAAAGGCGAAGTAACTGCTTTGATTCTGGGTTTGATGATCCGCTCCGGCACATGTATACACTACTTCGTGACATGCCCCTACACTGCAATACAGCGAAAAGGAGCGAAAGACAACTAATAAAAAATAACAATATATTCCATCAAGACTAATTCTCTAGTACAGGGTGCTTATAAATGAATATCGGGGTTTTAACGCTTTATAATATTTATTACATTGAAGTTACAGTTATAAATATGTCAAATGGAAGAGCAACTCAAACAGTTTTACCAAGAACCTTATAAACGTTCATTGGCATCGCGAAGTACGTGACTGGTTGAACTTCACTGTACCCAAGCGCTGGATAGGCCGCAAGAGGTCCAATGACAGGGATTAGTTTGCATGGCCTCCACGTTCACCCAACCTATGATTTTTTCCTTTGGGGCTTCATCAAGGATCGTGTATACGTGTCTCCGCTACCAGCAGATCTCCCTGAATTAAGAAAACTGGTTGAAGCAGCTGTTGCTATAGTCACTGAAGACACACTTATCAACGTTTGGGAAGAACTCAGCTATAGACTTGATGCGTGGCGTGTGACAAATGGTGCTCACATTGAACATTTATAAGGTTCTTGGTAAAACTGTGTGAGTTGCTCCTTCATTTAACGTATCATCTATAGCTGTAAGTTTAATATAATAAATATTATAAAGCGTTAAAACTCCGATATCCATTTATAAATACCCTGTATTAAATGTATTTACGAGGGTTGTCCAGAAAGTAAGTTCCGATCGATCGCAAAATGGAAACCACTGGGAAAATCCGATAAACCTTTGCACAGATGTGTTGGGCAGTGTCTCTAGTATGCCAGTCGATCGTGTCGCGTCGCTCTTTTCAGTTTCGAGTGAACAATGAGCACGCAAAGATGCGCAGGGAATAGTGTCTTCTGCCAAGTATGAGGTGTACGGTGGCAACGGCCTTGCACCTTACATGAGTCTATTTAACGTGACACTTTAGGTTTTGTTTACGGTGTAGGAAATCTATGTGGAAACGCATCTGCACGCGAGAAGTCCGCGATTTTGGAATTATAAGATTTTGCGGAAAGGCAGTACGCGAGACAGAGCTCGGCTACCTTCCCGCCTAGCCGCCGAAGGCCGCAGCCTAACGGGATGAATGGTGAACTGGGGGATTTCTGTAATCCGTTTAGAGAGGCCACAGCGGTCGCCAACCTCTGAGGGATGTGCGGCTGCAGGTGTTCAAGTGTTTACCAAAAGAGAGCAGGGGATAGCTGGACGGGCTTTCCTGTGTGTGCTCTCACCTATGTCCCATTAATTTTACGCCTTCGAGTAACTCAAGTGGGGCAGGCCAGGAGTTCCGAATAACAAACTTTCACTGCAAGAATCTGTGTTCGCTAGAACGGGGAATTTTGCCGGGAAAATCTCGAGTGGTCTCTTGGGAGAAAATTTCCAGTAAACGTGTTATTGCCCACAGCTGTGGTTCTTCCCAGCCGGCGAGGACGGAGTTAACTTGTGAAATTTTGTAGAAAAGAAAGAATGGTGGAAAAGAGCTCTGGTCCCAGGCCGTACATTGGTCGGCACTGGCAAACTGGGTATTTTGAGAGCTTCTAGTAATGTGATTCGCTCGGTAAAAGTTGAGGGGTGAAAAAAAAGGTGAAGAGCGTTCTTGCTGGATGCTCGGGAAAGGTCTTCCGTTCTGGGCTTTAGTACTGAGAGGACGTTAGCCAAGTCGTCTCCCATCTTGGTCTTTCGTTCTGAGTGGACGTTAGCCGCGCCAGCCCTTTGCTGCCGGGAAGATCGTTGCAAATAGAGAAGCTTATGGACAGTGGTCTGTTGTCCGAGTAGTGTGGGAGTGTACTTTCCGAGACGGCACTCGCCAACCGCACAGCCGCGCCGTAGCCGTCGGAGACCGCCGCTGCAACAGGAACATTATGGTGAGATCGCTCCCGTTTCGGCCTGTGTTAGGAGTAACGTTAAATAGTTGGATCACGTTCTAACAACCCTACCACAACAAAGTTCAAAATTTAAAAATGATTGTGATGTTACTCACGCTGCTAAATACTGCATTTTCGGGCAACAACAAAGTTATTATGTGGCAGGTGTCATTATAGCACAGTTAATAAAGTCATTTTATCTAATAATGAATAATCTAGGCACTCATCTTTCCGTGTTTCCCACGCTGGTCTCGTTGTAAAATCATGGCTCAATCGTCGAAAATCTAGGTGGCGATTTTTCAAAGCTCGGATGCAAAGAGGTTTTATTCTGCTATATTCAAAAGTTTTATAGATGTGTTTCACAAACCATTCTTGAAGATTAGACCTTTGAAAGTTATCACAATGGTGATGTAAAAAAATAATCAGCACTCCGAATTTAAGTTACACTTCTTCTTTATTACTTTTGCTGCAATATCACGTAACACACAAAACATCACTTAACGCAAAACATACTTGAAAACAGCTTCCTCACTGTTAAAGTTCACATTTTATAAGCTGACTACAATATGCGTCTTTCCAGCATGACGTCCAAGACTTGACTTTCTCAAGGTCCGACTCTCTAGCTAACTGCTTTCGTGCCCAAAAATCAAGAGTTACAAGTACGTCAAATATCATAGTGGTAAAAGAAAGAATACACATACGAATAATATCATTGCAACATAAACATACCGATATATCAAAGTACCTCTACATTAATAAAATCAAATCTGAATGTTGTCTCAGAAATATGTCAACTACTTTACGGAAACATAGTAGAATATTGCTGGCATCGAGAGGTTCAGGTGCGCTGCCGTAATGGTTAGGTAATTCAAGTACCATTAAAACGTGCAATTGCTGTTTCCACAGAGGTTTCACGGTACTTTGGGGTGTAGTGGTTTTTCGTATTTTACGTTTTGTGTCGATGTCAGTCGGTCAGCCAAGTTACAAGAGATCGCGTTCTGGACCAATTTTAACACAGTTCACTGCCAATGCCAGTCAGGAAGATAATTTGTAAACTGTTCATTGTGTTTATTCAGCATTGATCTAAAGGTTATAATAAAATTATCGTGATTCTGTAGAGCCTTTACTTTCAGTAGTTGATCCTGAATTCACCCTTTTGCTTTATTTTATTTTTGTGTATGTGTTTGATGTCATTGAACACCCTAAGTGTTCGTGATCGTTCATGTTTGGAAGTAAAAACAGGCGTGATTTATCGTCAACGCTACCACTGCAGATTAATTAGGGGTGACAGGGCCACATTTAAATCCAGCGTTATCCATTTATGCGTACAGTTTCACTCCCAGTTTTTCTGTAAGTTGTTTGTCAGGGGCGAACACACACAAAAATCGGACAAGCAAGGGGTGGCGTGTTACAGAGGGCCTGGTTAGAAATTTCGCCTGTGTCATGCAGTCCACTTAACACAACTGTTGAGCAGTTCCGTCATCGTGCTAATTCTCGGTCGCACACTGTAGGGGCAATGAAGACACTCCTGCAGTATTTACGATGAGAAGTGTTTGATCACCCACAATACAGTCCGTAATTGGCTCCCCCTGAGTCTCATCACTACTCAGAAGAACCGCTGGCTATGAAGACAAACGTTTTCACAGACAACGAACTGCAGACCAGTCCAGATAACTGGCCGAAAGCACAGGCTGCCTTCTATGACGAGGATATTGCAAAGTTGATACAATACTACGACAAAACTCGAAGTCGGAGCCTCGACTACGTAGAGAAGTAGGTGGAAGGTGTACCTAACTGTTGCACTTACTTTCTGGACTGCCCTTCTATTTACGATACAGATTTCAGCTGTTGTCCCATTCTTAGCCAATAGCTCACTACGAAATGCATCAATGCACAACCATTCCTATTATGATTAGATCCTTTGTCACGTCAACCAAGGTTAAATAAATTAATACTATACCACTGACGGCACAGGCACACAGGAAAAGGTCTAATAATAAAGATGTGCAGGGCACTTTATTGTGCATAGCAGAGTAATCACGTAGATGTAGATGTAGAAAGCTTCTTTGGAATTAAAAGAACAGTGAGCTCCAGTCTAGCAGTTGTCGAATCTGTAAACACCTATTCTTCACATCTACCTTAGCCGTCTTGCCCCTGAGAGCTAAAACCCCAAAGATATTCGGGCTCACATGCGGTTCCTCTTCGTCGAAATGTCTTGGTTCAAACTCGTCTAGGGATTCAACCGCACGTGTCGCATTATGCGCTCTAAATTTGTCGCTTGAGACGCTTTGGCTGATGGCAAGTTTGCGAAATACAAACTTAACACAACATATAATAACAGTAATAATAATGTCGGGAACTAAATTAACGACCCATGAATGATGTAGGCCACACTGTTGTGATTTGGTTAGAGTAATGTTCACTCAGAAAGCAAACTAATAGCGAAAGTGGTCGTATTTAGAGTTGCTGTTACACTGGAGCTCATATCCATTTGACATAGTTCGATCGTTCACAATCTTATCGCGAAATACAAGTTATCTACGCGAAAAGATGGATTTCACACTAGCGCGTGGCTGCTCACCGCTCGGAGACTTAAGTCCTGCGATACTACACAACGCGAAATATTCTAAGTCCTTTCACTTCCTAGCTGCCTAAAGACCGACCGTCCGCTTTTGCGGCTGCATCCGAACTGTACACTCTGGTGTCTTCAGCCGAACTGTCCGCTTTCGCTTCTGCCCCAGCACTGTCCTCAGTCCGTCCCCGGCCGCGTATCCCGCCCTCCGAATATCCTCGCTCAACTGACTAGGGCAGTTCCCTTTCCTGTGGCCGTCCATCTGACAGGTTACAGCTTATTCTACATTATTTTACATTTTAACGTGCTTAAATAATCAAAACTTGACCACTTTTACGTTTTAAATAGAGTAGCAATAAATTCCATTACATAATAAACGTTACATTCTTTTACATAAAACCAATACAATTTCCTACTTAGCTTTGAATGCCATAGCCGGTAGCCTTACACCAATGTGCACTCTGAAAAATAAATAAAGAAGAAAAGTAAATATTAAGCACTAAACTTTACAACACATGTTCTATTACCTTATGATTCAATAAGGTGTCATGCTGTCATCGTTAACGTGTTTTGTGTGGAGGAAATGATGATCTGATGCTTAACTGTAAATACTGATAATTTAAATTTACTATATCTTTTAAACAAATAAAGTTACAGAGTTCATATTTACAACGTTTGTCATTTTAATGATACGCCTCTATATGAAATGTCGATCGTTAAGATCGACCAAAGAGTTCAGATTTTAGGATTCAGGTATTTGTTACAAAACTTGTTGATTTCACTTTTACAGTAAATCCTAAACTTTTATAGATATCATCAATATTTAAGTTTCATTGGGACCACCATGAAAACCTATGGAGGATGGCAGATTAAAATTACTGTGGCTTGATTCCCTGCATCTCTACAGAATGCAGAATTAAATAGTTTTCGTAAATGTTTTCCTTTATGGCCGATCTTAGGTCCGCTCTGTTTAACACTGCTACATCTCCTTGGCCACAAACGGCTTCTACTGGGTTTCTCTATGACGTAGGTGCTCGTCTGTCTCACTCGCACATTACAGTGCTTAGGTCTCAATAGACAATAGACGCCTGTGAATTTCCCCATCTCGTGGTAAATCTGCGCCCTTTGTGGCACACGGTCCTGGACGACAGGGTTCGTTTCACAATTCTTGTAGGCTGACTCTTTGGGTCATATATTTAAATGATAGCGCAATGCACGTTAACTCACACCTGTTTCGAATGCCCAGTGGGATTCGTGTGAAGGATTGCGTTTTGGGGGTGAGTGAAGTCAGTGCGACGTGGAAAATCTTCTGGGTTAAGGCATTTTCTGACGGCATTAAAGGTGCAGATCCTCTTCATTCCGCACATTCCCGACAATGCAATGACTTACACCCATTTCCCGAGCAACACTCAGCGAGCTTTTTGTGGGCATGTTTTTCAGCAGTGCTAATGCGTCTTCTTTAAACTCTGGTGTATGCAAACTATTGTGTATGCACTGTGCTTAGACGACCGCTTCTGTCTGGCCTTCGGACGTGCAACACAAAATGAACGCATTGAGTTTTGATGTAGGCATTAAACGAATAAGCTTCAGTGGACAACTCACTTGAGTACCGCTGTCGCTCTGTAAGGGCCCTGTGGATGGCGGCCAACGAGGGTGTATGTGACACTCAACATTTCGGAACCACTGAATGTACAACCATTGAGTAACGAGAGCATTTCCAGCCACTGCGCTGCGAGCACAATGTGTGTCTGCGCCTTTCTCCTAAGAAAATCGCTCCGCACAGTACCGAACATAAGAGTGTCCCAGTTTGTTGTCACACTGACGCAGGGAAAACGAGACCCTACAGTGTGCACAGCTGCCGCCCTCTGTGCGACAGCGTACAGCATATCAAACAGTCTGCTGCACTGCCATAAGGAATCCATTCTTGTCACAGAGGATACCGGAGGAAACTCCATGGTGTAATCCTGCCCGAAATACCTACTACCATTTCGACTCAGATGGCGTTCTGTATGCCTATCTTCCAGGCGACACGCATCGCTGTTTAATGACATCTGGTGCTGAAAACTAAGGGACGTGGACATTGCTTCCTACGTGAAAGTTGCTAGTTATTGCCCACACTACCATTCCTTTCGTTTCTTGCATACGTCTTAAATACACCTCACATGTAGACGCAGACGCAGACGCACGTGACTGAGGGTTGTACCCTCTGCTGGGGGCGAAGTTCTAGCGCTACTGAGGCGCTTCTCCTTCTTATATGGTGTGTTGATATGGGATTACATGATGGTTGTGGTCATTTCCTGACTTTTGTGCTGTTTTTTTTTTTATAAGGTTGAAATGATAGTCAGAGCGATAGCAGAAGAGATGGGAAAACGAACGGCCCAATTGACTGCCCAGCGTAATTTTTAAATGTTAGAAGACAGGACAGTAGAAGGATCAGTAGAAGTGTAAGGAAAACGAACGGCCCATTGGCTAGCCGGGAATTACAGTTAAATGACAGATCAAAGGAGAGGAGGAGGAACAGTAAGAGTTAAATGAAAGCAAAAGGCCATTATCCTGACCTCTTCTTCTTTGTGGCGGCGTCTTGATGGTGGTAGCAAACAATCTTGAGGTGGTGGAGTGGGGGGGGGGGAAGAGAAAGAAGTCAGAGAGTGACAGATGAAGAAGTGGAAAAAAGAAGGGCCTATCATGATTAGGCCGGCATTGGGGAGGGTGTGGGGGAGAAGGGGGTGGCGTGCTGGCGGGGGGGGGAGGGGGGTTGAATGGCATGACATGGTGGGGAGATGATCGATGATGTGAGAGAGAGTAGTTGTCATGAGATGAGGTGGTTAGTGTATGCGGAGTCATGGGGGGTGGAAGAGAAGGTCAGGCCATCGAGTGGTGGCTAGACGATGGACTCGGGTGCCCAGGGAAAGTATTAAAGGATTGGGAGAGTGACGGGTTTGTTGGTAAAAGGAAGTGGCTGCAGAGAGGATGCAGGTACGAAGGAGTGGCACCTCGGCCAGCATGTGGAGCTCTTGGGTAGGGAAGTTGAAGGGAAGGTGGAGGGCACACCGGAGGGCCCGGTTCTAGACGGTTTGGAGTCGGCGGAGGTGGGTGGGGCCAGCATTGCCCCACACCACCACTGAGTATTCAAGGATGGGGCGAACAAGGGGGGTGTACAATCTGACAGCAAGGTGTATAGGTAGTGAAGAGGTTGGATTGATGAGAGGGTAGAGCAGGCATAGCCGCCCCATTGCCTTACGACGCACGTCATCGATGTGGGGGCACCAGGTGAGGCGCTGATCCAGGGTAACACCCAAGTACTTCGCAGTACGAGTCCAGGGGACTTGGGTACCAAGGACCATCACCTGTGGGAGCCAAATGGGAATATGGCGTCGGCAGATGATAAGGGTTTGGGTTTTGGAGGGCTTAAATGCCAGACGCCAGGTCCTAGCACAATCGGTTAGGGAATCTGTAGCCTCCTGGAGCCGCTGTTGGAGACCTGCCGCACTCTGAGAACGAGAGAAGAGTGCAGTATCATCTGCATAGAGAGCTAAATGTACCCTCGACGCAGAGGGCAGATCGGCTGTGAAGAGGGAGTAGAGTATCGGTCCAAGTATGCTGCCATGTGGTACTCCTGCCCTGATGCATCATCATGTAGATTTCCCATAAGGGATCCTAACATGGAAGGTGCGACCTTCCAAGTACGTGGCTATTAGCTGTACATGGGTCACTGGAAAGCCAAGTGAAAATAATTTGTATAGCAGCTCTTCATGCCAGACCAAGTCAAACGCCCTGGACACGTCAAGGAGTATGGCCCCAAAGTACTCCCTACGTTCTATGGCGTCCAGTGCCTCTTCTACAAGGCGCAGGAGTTGGTGAGTGGTTGCGTGTCCCTGCCTGAAGCCAAACTGCTCATCAGGGAGGACTCATACTCGGGCAATGTGGATGGGCAGTCGTTTAAGGTACAGCCTCTCGAACACCTTGGAGATGGCGGGTAAGTGGCTGATGGGATGATAGCTGGCAGGGGAACAAAGATCCTTCCCAGCCTTGGGAATGGCGACCACTTCAGCATGTTTCCAGGCAGTGGGGTATTGCGTGGTTGTGAGGATGTTGTTGAAGCTGGCCGTAAGGATGGGAATAGAAGCTGGGGGTAGCTGCTTGAGGAGGGCGTTCGTCAGCTTATTGCGGCCACCAGCTTTCTTGGATTTGAGGTGCCGCAATAGCAGTTCAACCTCTTCTTCATTGATGGGGGTGATTTCATCCTCAGGGTCCTGGACAGCAAGGAGTTGAGGGAGGCATGCCATTAGCAGGCGGATATGGTCGGGGTCGACGGGGTCGTCGACCAGGGTGAAGTTGTGCGCAATGACATCAGCCAAGGCATTAGCCTTGGCGTCTGGTTCAGACACAAAGTCATTGGCGACCTGGAGGGGGGATCCGTTGCTCTCGTCTCACAAGGATTTTTGTGAGTCGCCAAGCCGACGGGTCACTCAGGTCAATGGCAGAGATTTTGTTCTCCCATGCCT
Organism: Schistocerca cancellata; assembly: GCF_023864275.1. NCBI lineage: Eukaryota > Metazoa > Arthropoda > Insecta > Orthoptera > Acrididae > Schistocerca > Schistocerca cancellata. Next base: position 276,667,775 of record NC_064632.1, on the reverse strand, counting down.
GATTGCAGTGGTTTTGTACCGCAGCCTTGATTTGGCGCTGCAGTCTATTGATGAGGCGCTTGGTTGCCGGGTTCCAAGTGAGCTGCCATTCTCGGATGATCCGGTTTTTCTCTGTGATGAGAGAAAGGATTTTGGGGGGGGGGGGAGTGGACGCAGATGGTCTGGGGGTTGATGTGGACGGTGAGGGGTCACTGCTGCTGCAGCATCTAGGGCGATGGTAGTGAGGTGTATGAGGGTGCGATCTGCGTCCGTTTGTTCGGCAGCAGGGATAGTGGGTAGGGCTGCTTCGACCCGTCGCTGGTAGGACTGCCAGTCAATACCATGGATGTTCAGGCCTACACTCGGTGAAGTTGTGATTCCCAAGAGATCGATGGAACAGATGACCGGCTGGTGGTCAGAGGCTAGAGCGATGCGGGTGGCTGCAGTGATGGGGTGGGGTAGACCTTTCACCACTGTGATGTCTAAGACGTCTGGGGGACGTCCTCCAGTAGGGTATATGGTGGGGTCATGCAGGCCGATGGTGCAGGCATGATGCTGCTCAGCGACTCGGAGGAGTCGACGACCAGATGTGTTGGTTAATCTACTGTTTGGCATTGAAGTCACCGCCAACGAAGACATCATTGCCGAGCGACAGCAATGCCTCATAGTCTGGTGTTTCAAGAAGGCCTCGTGGTGGTCTATAAAGAGCCACGAACGTGATGGGACCCCTCACCTTGTGGACAACAACGCCAGTGGCTTCCACGGTGTTAAGTTGGGGGAGGGGGATGGGGTGGTAGCGGAGGGAATTACGCACATACACCGCTGTGCCACCGAAGGCGGTGGGCCTGTCTGTCCTGTAGCAGGAGTAGTTTGTTACACGGACAAAACACCAAAGGTTTGAGGTGCGTCTCAGCAACAAGGCAAATGTCGACCCCCTCGTCAAGGAGGAACTGTCGGAACTCGCCCTGCTGTTTGTAGAGACCATTGGTGTTCCAGATCATGGCTGTCGGTCCGTGGTGTCTAACAGCCATGACTGGTTGGAACGGGGGTGGTGGTGGTGGGGGGACATGGATTGGGAGAGGGCAGAGGCAAGTTGGAGTGGAATGGTTTAGAGGAGGGAGTTGAATATGGAGGAGATTGCCAAGGTCAAGGCCTCGACAACATTGGTGATGAGGTCACCAAAGGGGGTGGGAATGGAGGATGGGGTGGGGAGAGGGTGTTGCCGAGATTGTACTGGGGTGGGAGAGGGGGCAGCAGAGCTTAACGCCTGCTGGAGGGGTGGGAAAGGAACAGCAGAGTGTGACACCTGGTGTGGGGAGGGGGAAGCAGCGCATGACCGCCTGTTGGGTGGGGAGGCGAGGGAAGTCTGTTGGGGGGGGGTGGGATAGGGATGGAGAGGAGAGGGGTGGGTAGGAGCCCAGAGGGGCGGAATGGGAGCGAGACGTGTGATGAGGGTAAGCCCGTGGCGCCGACCCCCCCAGGGCACCAGATTAACCGGTGTTCAGACGGATCGCAGCCGAGGGCCCTGCAAATCGTTTCTGATTTGCCCTGAACGACTTGATTTTTGGGCAGCCCATGTAGCTGCCCGTGTCATTCCCGCCACAGGGGGCGCAGGTGGGGGGGGGGGCGTCTCGGGGTTTGGAGCACTCCGAGGAGGCGTGGCCACTGGCACACTTCACGCAACGCACTTCACGGGTGCAGTCACCCGCAAAGTGCGCCAGTCCCTGGCAGCGATAGCATACCAGGGTCATCCTCCTGGAGCGGGGCTTCTCCATCGTGATGCTGACGTGATCGAGGAGGGTAAGGGTAGGGAGGGGACGGTTCTCCGGCGTGTCAGGGGCGGAGACGAAGAAGAGTGGGGTGGGGCGATGGGTTCCAGGGGAAATGATTCTGGATATAACTGTGGGGGTAATGTTCAATAACGTTAGGACCGTCCTCAGGTCATCATCAGAGTACTCCATGGGAAGCCCTCTGACAATGACCCGGAGGCGGCGGGTCTTGGTAGCGGGGGGGGGGGGGGGTAGAGAAACCTACATTGAGCTTGCTGAGAATGTGAAGGGTCTTAGTGAGGTCAGTGGGGGACTGGACAAACAGGCGGTAATTATCATCGCCTACCCATTTTATGCGGAAGGGGTATTCGGTGTGAGCAATGAGAATATCTTCGAGCTCTTTGTAGGGACCCTTGTGTTGTATGAGGATGGGTGGGGGGGGGCAGGGGGGCTGGCTGAGGGTGGTTGATTTGATTGTGGAGTGCCTGCGGCACCATCAATGGCCGCAAATGTGTTGCGGACGGGCACATCCGTAACCGACGTGGTGAATTGACGGCGGGGTGCCGTTTTACGCGGCACCTGAAAGCCTTCCGCGTCAACAACGGCTTTCTTCTTTTTAGACTGCTCGCGTTCAGCAGGCTGAGTGGCCTCTGAGTCGGAGGAGGAGGCTAACTGCCGCTTCCGACGCTCAGCGACCGGGCGCCGATGGTCGTCATCAAACTCCATCACGCTCCCGTCATCGCTGTCGTCGGCCGCGGCAGTCATGTTGGGGTAAAGGAGGGCCTGCAGTCGAACACTGTCGACCTGCTGGCCCCCCTCCTCTGCGGCGTCACGGAGGGAATCTAATTGCTCTTGCAGCCCCTCTTGAATATGAGCGTCGGTCATCAGCGACGACACAACAAGGTCTTCTTCTGGTGCAGGAGGCAGTTGCGGGAAGCTAAAGGCGTCCTGGATGTCCGGCACATCAGGGGCTGGTCTGGTGGGGGAGGAGGGGGGGAGGAGCGGGACATGGAGCGCGGCGCACGCGGGCTTGTCCCACGTGAAGGGGGCCCTGACGCGCAAAGTTCCCTATTCCTGGCTCTAGGTGCAGCCTTATTGATGGCTGCATCAATGAAGCTGCGACCGGGAGTGGCAGGGGTGGGGCATATGCGGTGGTTGTAATGGTTGTGATGGTGGAGGTGCATGTGATGGCAATCGGCAACGCAATTGCGTCGCCGGTCGCAGCAGGCTTCGTCCGTTTTGCAGATCCAATCACATCCGTGTGCGTGGTCGTCGTGGTTGGGGGACCGGATGGGGCTGCCAACGGGGCAAGCTCCGCTGGACAGCGATCCGTCGCATCGGAGAGCACGTCTTTCTCTCGCGGCAATTCAGCTCAGAATGACACCTCACATGCAAGTTTCGTTCTTTTCTTATAATATACTGATGAACTGTCTGGCTGCGAGATAAACAGGAGGAATCTATGTGTTACCTCGACTGACTTCCATACACTAGGTCAACTGAGCAAATTTATGGGGAAATCAACTGTGCCAACGAGAGACAGTTCGAATGTATAGTCATACTGGAGGAACAGAAGAAAACTTTAATATATTACATTGGAATTATTCCACTGTCATATGATAAAGACGCATGTAACCGTTCGAAACCAGTCACCATTTAGGGATATATATGCAACTGTAACAGGAAACTAAGTAAGTAATAAAATATAGTTGACTGCTGTATGGCTCGTGTTCATGCCATTTATTGTTTGTCATCTTCTATTACGGTACTGCCTCCTCGTTTTCTTATTCCATTTACTGGCGCCACTAACTTCCTGCCTAAGCAACCGTGAGTGGCAGCAGCAGTGCTTATCGATCAGTGCACTGGCGTACCATCTCTGCAGCGACCGTTAGTATTTCCGGGTCATTGTGTATCTGGAGTTAGTCGGGACGTAGCAGCAGTGAAGTCGGGGACGGAGCGCCAGTGAGGTGCGGGCAGCCAGTGCTCGCCAACCGCTGGCGACACACATGAACTGTCCGATAAAAGGAGATTGGAGCGGGACGACCGTTGGTTGGTCGTTCGGTCGGTCGTCTCATCGGGCGACGTGTAACTGGTTCTCTGACCGTTTCTGGGCCCCTTCAATTGGTCATCTCGCTGGACGTGGGTCGGTTCCTTGCCTGTGCAGAGATGTCGGAGTGTTCCCTCTGCGTGGTTGGGTCCGAGCCAGTCTCTCCGCGTCGTGGTGTGTCCGAGTTGCGAATAGACATCAAGGGAGTCGTGGACGGACCAGCAGTGAGTCAGGACGCAGCAGCACTGAGGTCGGTTGGTTGAGGCAGAGCAGTGAGGAAGTCTCTGTGGCGCGTTGTCAGGCTGGAACCGCTAGCGGCGTGCAGCGTGCTTGGAGTTGTTAGGCGCTGCTTGCGAGGGCTACGAAGTTCGTCGCCCACCGATCCTGGACACTGAAGTTGAATGCTCACTTAACCTACTATCAAGCTCAACTGCTATCACATCTCTGCGTTTGGTCCTGGTTGTCGCTTTCTGGAAGATTTCCGCGAGCAACAACGTGTGTGCATTGAAGTTCGCTAGAATTACAGCCATCTTCCTGTGTGGTGTTTAACTTAATTTAATTCATTCATATAGTTCTGCACATCTGTTCGACGTCCCTTCTTGAAAACGGTGATGACCTGTGCCATTTTCCAATCCTTTGGAACTCTACGCTCTTCTAGAGACCTACGGCACACCGCTGCAACAAGGGGGTCAAGTTCCTTCGCGTACTCTGTGTAAAATCGAACTGGTATCCCATCAGGTCCAGCGGCCTTTCCTCTTTTGAGCGTCGTGTTGATGCTGTCCAGTACGGCGTGTAGTTAGACAGCTGAGGTGTTGTTGTTAGTTTTTGGCGTTTGTTCTGACTTGGCTGGATCGGGCACCAGTATCCAGAACGTTGTGCAACTGACATCTTGTTGTCGTTTTGCTGGTCAGGTGGAGCAGAACTGATCTTTTTGGTTGGTTCGTCTCCTGGCTTTCGGTTGGGTTGCCTTCCGATTAAGAGGTTGTCGGTTTGGCTGCCTGTCTCACCTAAACGTGCGTTAGTATTACCTTCCCAGGCCGATCCTTGCAACCTTCTGAGCACCGCTCCTTGTGTTTTACATAGTGATTTCCTTTTTAGTCTTAAGCACTCTGTGTGGCCTTCAGCCGAGTTTTAGCTTATTAAAATTGCAAGGCTTTTCTTCTTCGGCCTTAAGCCGTAAACAAAATTGTTTTCTGCATGGTATGTGGCCTTCAGCCATGTTTTAATCTCTCTTAAATTAAAAATTCAAAATCCTTGTCTTGCCCTTAAGTCGTAAGATTGTTATTCTTTAGTATGAGGCCTTCAGCCGAGTTTTACACGAAATATTTTAAGATAAGGCCTTCAGCCTTTTCAAATTGAAAGCTCTTCTTCCTAGGCCTTAAGCCGTTAAATCGTTTTGTTGATATGAGGCCTTCCACCGAGTTTTCAGCCTATTTGGATTAAACTTCGAAAATCTTTGTCTCCGCCTTAAGCCGCAATATTGTTCTTGATTAATGTGAGGTCTTTAGCCGAGTTCTATGGGACAAATTTAAGCTGAGGCTTTCAGTCTATGTATATTGAAGATAAAAAAAATTTTTTCTAAAGAAGTAAAACCTCCAGAAGAACTCCTGTACGTGCTTAGACCTTGTGCCTTGGATTTTCGATGTTGCCTTCAGCCGATCTAAATTAAATCAAAGTAGGTCTCTCGTTAAAACCTTGAGAGTTCTGATTCTTGCTTGTGTGATGTTTTAAGAAATAAGGTTTATATGTTAAGTGCAACTGACAGTAACTTATTTTGGCCCCTTTCCACAAATATAACCACATCCGCTCTGTCCTGCTAGCCCAGGGATTTCAATAGTTTGCTAGTCCTTTATGAGAACACAATGCTGGAATTACACAAATGACGTTTACGAACAAAGTTTTCATACACGTTTGACAAATATTAAATACGCCTTCCTCCAAACGAACGACAAACATCCAGACGATAGTCAGACTAATCCCATACTTCTGAGAATGTAGAGTTAGCTGTAGCAAGGAGGAGCCGTTGTTCACCCAAAGTCGTTGGAAAAGGAGGCCCAAAGACGGAGTCCTTGAGTTACTTCGAGAAACATGGTAGTGAGATAAATAGACGGAGTCTTTGAGTTATCTCCACAAAAATGACAGTGAGGTAAATAGGCAAGCCGGCCGGTGTGGCCGAGCTGTTCTAGGCGCTTCAGTCTGGAACCGCGCGACCGCTGCAGTCGCAGGTTCGAAAGGTGCCTCGGGCATGTATGTGTGTGATGTCCTTAGGTTAGTTAGGTTTAAGTAGTTCTAAGTTCTAGGGGACTGACGACCTCAGATGTTAAGTCCCATAGTTCTCAGAGCCATTTGAACCATGTTTTTTTTAAATAGGCGAACACTTGATTTAGCCACACAAAAATGACCGTAAGATAAGTAGACGGACTCTTTGAGTTACTTCCACATTGGTTGCGAGATAAATAGGCATAATCTAGTTTTACCTAGACACAAACAGCTGTGAGATAAAGAGATGGAGTCTTTGAGGTACCTCCACAAAAGTGACCGTTAGATCAGGGGACCTTGGCGGGCAGCAGGGCGAAATCCGTCCCGCCCATCACTGGCGACCCGTTGTTGAGGCTTTGTGGAGATGCAGAGCCGTACTCTCAACGAAAATGACGTCAGGTATTTGTGATTGAACTGCACTTACTGAACTACTTTCGTCGACGTGTTATCGACTTCTCGAGTAGTGCGCTAAGATGCAGTGAACGATCGAGCAAGCTGTCAACGGGCACTGCTGCCGGCCACCGTAAGAAACTGAAATTTACAACTGATTCTAACAAGGCCAACATTCAGTTTTGATTCATTGTAACCTGCCCGCTATATTTGCTTCGGTCTGAAATTTAGCTCAACTTTACCACCCACTCTATGGAAGTCTACAAATTACCAAAACTATGTCGCCACAAACCGTTATCCAGCGTAAACTCGTATGTTAACTTTGACTAAACAGAACCTAATTTGACTGAGCTGTAATGGATCTGAATGCAGCTTGTCTTATATCAAATGCGCAAGTGAAGTAAGACAGGTATCTGGCCCTAATCAAAATTTCCACATACCTCGTGTCTTGACAAAATTGTTGCAGATTTCACGGAAACACTACAGCAGATAGCAAGCAGGCAGTTTCTAAGCCGGATTTCTATTTCTAAATAAAATTTCCAACTGTTGCATACCGCACGTGGGAATGCGTAATGGTAAACAGTGGGATGTGGATAGTAACTATTCCTACGACATGATATTCCAATACAACGATTTTAGAATGAAGTACACATATTCAAAACGACAGAGTAAAACTTCGCGTGCTCTTCACACATACCATACGTCCGAACAGTACTACGCTTAACAAACTGAACAATGATTTGAAGAGGGTACAATGTTAACAGAGAATTTTCATAAAAATCATACATCTTAATCAATTATTGTATTAACGCATGACTCAGAGAAGTAGGATGCTCCTTCTCTCAGTTTTGAGAAACTGAAACAACATAACTAGCTGACAACAATCATTCTGACAAACTAGATGCGCAGTGATGCAGTCTTACCACAAACTTCTTCTCTTCAAAAAATAATAACGTTACTCAAAACTTATATTCTCTTCACTTTCTAATACATACTGTACATCTTATTCATCCTTGCTGTCCTCAACAATCAATCTTTCTCTATCCAACGGATAGGATCACAAGTCAACACAGCACTACAGAATACGTCCATCATGTACCACACTTGGACTAAGAATGTATCAGACTGCGCAGAGGCAAATACTGTGACACGACAAGACCAAAACCTGTTTAACAGTAACATAAGTTGCTCTCTCTCTGACGTGCACGTCGATAACGTACAAAAATGGTAGAGAAGTAGTATATTAACATCCGACCACATCTTCTACACGTTTCACGCTTTTTGTCAGATGGTGTATATGCAGTATAAGTATAACGTGTGTTTCAGACAGATACATTCGGTATCAGAACTTCTGCATTCCACTCTCGAATGGCGCGTGGGAAAGAGGAACATCTAAATCTTTCCGTTCGAGCTCTGATTTCTCTTATTTTATTATGATGATCATTTTTCGCTACTTAGGTGGGTGTTAACAAAATATATTCGCATTCGGAAGAGAAAGTTGGTGATTGAAGTTTTGTAAATAGATCTCGCCGGAAACAAAACCGCCTTTGTTTCAGTGACTGCCACCCCAATTAGGGTATCATATAACTGACACTCACACCCCTAATGCGCAATAACACTAAACGAGCTGCCCTTCTTTGCACTTTTTCGATGTCCTCCGTCAATCCTACCTGGTAAGGATCCCATACCACGCAGCAATATTCCAGCGGAGGACGGACAAGTGTAATGTAGGCTGTCTCTGGGTTTGTCGCGTCTTCTAAGTGTTCTGTCAACAAAGCGCAGTCTTTGTTTCGCTTTCTCCACAATGTTATCTATGTGGTCTTTCCAATTTAAGATGCTCGTAATTGTAATTCCTAGGTATTTAGTCGAATTGACAGCCCTTAGATTTGCGCGATTTATCGTATACCCAAAATTTATCGGATTTATTTTAGCACCCATGTGGATGACCTCGCACTTTTCTTTGTTTAGAGCCAATTGCCACTTTTCGCACCATACAGAAATTCTCCCTACATCATTTTGTAATGGTAATTGATCGTCCGATGATTTTACTAGACGGTAAATTACAGCGTCATCTGCAAACAATCTAAGGGGGCTGCTTAGATTATCACCTAGATCATTTATGTAAGTCAGGAACAGCAAAGGGCCTATGACACTACCTTGCGGAACGTCAGATATCACTTCTGTTCTACTCGATGATTTACCGTCTATCACTACGGATTGTGATCTCTCTGAGAGGAAATCACGAATCCAGTCACACAACTGAGACGATACTCCATATACACTCAATTTGATTAATAGTCACTTGTGAGGAACGGTATCAAAAGCCTTCTGGAAATCTAGGAGTATGGAATCGATCTGAAATCCCTTATCGACAGCACTCGTTACTTCATGGGAATAAAGAGAAATAAGATATAAAGAGAGAAGATATACAGAGAAATAAGATATTTTCTTAATCGGTGTTGGTTATGTATCAATAAGTCATTTTCTTCAAGGTGATTCATAATGTTCCAAATACTCCAAAACCCTACTGCAAATTGAGGTCAGTGATATGGGTCAGTAGTTCAATGGGTTACTCCTATTTCTTTGTTGAATGTTGGTGTAACCTGTGCTACTTTCCAGTCTTTAGGAACAGACCTTGCGTCAAGTGAGCGGATGTATATGATTGCTAAGAAAGGTGCTATTGTGTCTGCATACTCTGAAAGGAACCGGACTGGTATACCATCTGGATCGGAAGACTTGCCTTTTCTAAGCGATTTGAGTTGTTTCGCAACACCTAAGATATCAGATATCTACCTTTATGTCACTCATGCGAACAGCTGTTCTGGTTTCGAATTCTGGAATATTTACTTCGTCTTCTTTCGTGTAGGAATTACGGAAAACTGTATTTAGTAACTCCGCTTTAGTGGCACCATCACATGTAACATTTCCATCGCTATCGCGCAGTGACGGTATTGACTGTTTTTTTGCATAATCATTATGCGGCTGCTACTGCCAAAATATTTATAAATATGACTCGATTTTCTAATCACTCCAATAACATTACACGCCTTCTCACACCGTGAAGTTTCATTTCGTTTAGTCCTCCACTTTTGGGTGCTTCACATTTTTTGCAGACAGTGTACTTGTGGTCTGTAGCTGATAAACTGTAAACTGAACTCCATTGAAAACAAGCCTTGGAGGCCCAACAGCTCCGACCAACCGCCGTGTCATCCTCACACCACAGGCGTCACTAAGTGCGGATAGGGAAGGACGTGTGGGCAGCACACCGCTCTCCCGGTTGTAGTCAGTTTTCGTTACCTGAGCCACTATTTCCCAATAAAGTAGCTCTCAATTGGCCTCGCAGCGGCTGAGTGCACCCCTCCTGCCAACAGCGCTCGGCAGACTGGACGGTCACCCATCTATGTGCTAGCCAAGCCCGACAGCGCTGAACTTCAGTGATCCGACGGGAACCGGACTTACCACTGCGGCAATGCCGGTGGCGTAGCTGATAAAGGATTTTTGTGAATAGAAGTAGAGGGGTGAGGGCTGACACCTATACTAAACTGTTTTTATTTTATTCTTTTGTATTTGGATCTTTGCGACATGTTTCCAGGTTGCAGCCCGGTTCTCGAGTGATGATTCTTGTAATTAGCTAAGCACGCGAGCTGGAACCGAGCGCTGGTCACAGTTGGATAATTACAAGAGAGAGCTTTTGAAAATGGATCTGCGGCCCTGATACCAGTAGCAAACAACGATATATACATAAAAGCAACAGAAAAAGTAATACAACCGTGACGAAAACTGAAATCAGAGCTTCGAATTGACGAACCAACCAAATGACTAAGGACCAATATTAGGACAGTCCGTTATCTTTTGCAGACGACCGGTGATACTATGTCAGGACATCGAAACAAACACAAATAGAAATCCTTAAACATATGACGGAATGTAGCTCCAAAAAATTCGAAAAAGCAAAATACGCGTCTTGCGACTGCCTGTCTCCCAAAATTCTAAAAACTGATTACTGGAAAATTTGGGGAAGGATAAAAACAGACTGTGTTTTATTTGCAGGACGCTTAGAAAATGTAACGGATCTACTAAAGAGGCTGCCTACACTACGTTTGTCCGTCATCTTTTAGAATACTTGTGGCGGAACCGGTTTATAGTATTTCGTGACTTTAATTACTTATAAATGATATTTTAGGTAGATCAAAAAATATATATATAACCACTAACCCATTGGCAGCGTAACAATTCATTTGATCTCAAAAATGATTATCCCGGCTAATATTTGTCACTCTGTTAAATAAATCGCCACTTGACGTTGTGTAGAAATGTTGTCTGTGAAGTCGTGTGAGTGACACTAAATTGCATATAATTTACCAGATTTTACACAACTGTTAATAGAGATGGAAGCACTTTTCTCTAGCAAAAGGAACATCTAGTCACAAAATACTACCCTCGCATAACACTGACGGATGTCTCCTATTAAAATATTTCATGTAAATCGTCCGAAACAATTAGGCTTCATACATCAGCAAATAAGAAATTAATATTATGTAACCTGCTATGAGCACTGTTTTTAAAGATTCAATCTGATTTGAATTCTGTCTTTTAAAGCAGATTCGGGACCACCGGTGCACATTTATTTCCATTTATTTATATCTAACAACATTTATGTTTGTTAAAATTCTCGATTCAAAACTGCCGCGGAGACATTTTTGCTAAGATGGCGGCAGACAGACGATAGTCAATTTGTCTGTTGTTATTCTCGGTTCCTTTTATATCAAGTCAATGCATTCATCTAAAAGTCTTTAAGCCTTTTTTCTCTATTCTTTAGCATTTAAAATTATTCTCAATGAAAAACGTTTCATATATTTTATACCAGCTACTAGTAAACTCCGCTGTAAGTTATTATCGCTAATGGCTGCGCTCCCAATTGCGGAGCTGAAAATTAACACTTACAACCTTAATTAGATTGGATTACAATTGAAATGAATACAAATCCACGTCTAGACAATAGCGACTCTATTTTTCAAATAGTAATTAACAATATGTTTACAGATTTTCTCTTTACAGACCTCACACGTCTCACGTCCGAACAGTTCTTCGGTTAGTACAGGAAGGACAACTGAACCACAATTATCACAGATAACAAAAAAATTATAATAGTCATTGTCTATGAACGTAGTTCCCTGATAATAGTTATAATTCACACAAAAATTAAATTATTATAGAAATAATGAAATAATTATTTGCATTTTTATACGATACAGTTTTTTTATACATAGTATGGATAATATTTGTTGAAGTTTGTACACTTAGTTCATTTTTAGCATCTTGTGGCTAGAACATAGTGCCGTGGATATTACATACTGCTCCGCAGTGTGGGGTCCTTACCTGATATAACTGACAGAGTACATCGAGAAACCGCAGAGAAGGGCAGCACGTTTTGTATTATCGCGAAATAGGGGAGAGAGTGCCATTGAAATTTTACAGGATTAGGGATGGACATCATTAAAACAAAGGCATTTTTCGGTGCGACGGAATATTCTCACGAAATTTCAATCACCAACTTTCTCCTCCGAATGCGAATATATTTTGTTGATGCCGACCTAAATAGGGAGATACGATCACCATAATAAAATAAGGGCATTCAGAGCTCGCACGGAAAGATATAGGTGTTCGTTTTTTCCGCGCGCTATGCGAGACTGGAATAAAAGAGAATTGTGAAGGTGGTTCGATGAACCAGCTGCCAGACACTTAAATGTGATTTGCAGATTATCCGTATAGATGTAGAAACTCTCCCGGTAAAGACAGGTTATGAAATTCGCTGCCAAAGAGCAGAAACAGTTTTCAGGCTTAGAAAAGTCAGCTATAACAAAAAATGCATCTCAGAATACGCCAAACTGAGGGAATAGAACACGCAGTCACTTTCAAAAGAAAAAGGGACTTTAAAGAAATAAAAAAGAGGGAACTAAAAGTAATCACGAAAATTTTCGGCCAAATTTCACCGAGGCAAGAACATGCGACTTAAAAGCTAATAAAGAAACTGAAAAATAAACCAACATTTATTGTGATATGAAGAAAGAGAGACTAGAAATTTTATGGGCATATTGAAAGAATGGAACCGGTCAGATAGGTAGACAGGTTGTGGAATTCTAGGCAATCTACAGTAAAGCTGAAACCGAAACGGTGAAATGGATCGGTGCAGTTAGAAGATTTAAAAGAAGCAGGAATAACACACGCTAATATACCAACGAGAAAATTTTTTAGATGGAAAATTCATGAGTCGACAAATGGCCTGCCAGAAAATTAAAGTAAACTGGAACACCCTTGTCTGACGATAAGAAAAGAGTCCATTATGAGAAAATGAAAGCAGTAGGGGCACAAAGGAAAGCTAAAACAAACTCTGAAAATTCTCATTGTTGTATATCGAGCGATCCAGTACGGCCCACATGTTTATGATAATACTAATATTAATAGTAACAGCAATGAGACTGCCACATCTTCTCTGTCCAGAAACAAAACAAGAACCTCACTACCGTACTCGGACGTCAGTGGTTTGTGTACGTATACCTCATATATGAGAAAATTTCCTCTAGCAGTCGCGCTGTAGATCTCCTACATAGGCGCAACCCCTCTCTCCCAGAACCCTTACACGCCACACTGATGCGATAGCCTTTCATCTCTTAGAGTCCCCCTTTCGTGAAGCGTAATCTGTCCTCAGTGCAGTGGAAAGAAGCTCTTACTCGGGGAGGCGGGCTGGATGGGGAGCTGCAGACAGCGAACAAAGAACCGGCGGTCGCGGTAGCTCGCGCTCATAATTCATGGTCATGACCACGTGCGGAAGGCCGCTGCGGACGTCACAGCGTGGCCGGGTTTGAATTACATATAGGATTAAGTACTTTCTATGATTTCGAAGGTTCAGTTTAGCACACACGTCGTTGCCGCTGGTTCCTAAACGATATTAAATCGCTTTAATCCATAGGTGGATTTGGTGGCTGCTAGAGGCAAAGAGCTTTTTATTATTGGATGTAGGTAGGAGACGTACAATGGTTATCAACATCACAATACTGTGTGCAATTTACAAAATTAAAGCAGTGTTTGGCAAACAGAGCATGTACAATGGCAATCCTTTTAAGAAGTACTTCTCGCGCAGAGATAAAATACGAGAGATATGCGCACGTACAGGGACAGACTGTCAATTATTTCTCCCTCGCTCAATGCGCGGATGTAATAAGAAAGAAAATCGATCACTTTCGTACGCTGTACCCTACGCTGCGCACTGTCCCGTGGTTTGTAGTGTTTAAATGTAGATGTAGATGTACAACGCTGTCAAATCTTCAAGGAACAGTTCCAATTGTAAGCAGGCTGTTTAGGTTTTCATGTTGGTAACACCACGTAGCGCTCTGTATGAAAATCACTGACTGTTCTGTGTGCAGTCTGTGGCTGGTTGGCATTGTTGGAATATTCGCTATTGTAGCGTTGGGCAGTTGGACGTGAACAGCACGTAGTGTTGTGCAGTTGGAGGTGAGCCGCCAGCAGTGGTGGATGTGGGGAGAGAGATAGCAAAATTTTGAGAGCGGACGATCTGGACGTGTGTCCATCAGAAAGAGTAAATTTGTAATACTGTATATCATGAACTAGTGTATATATGATGACTTCTGAATATTATTAAGGTAAATACATTGTTTGTTCTCTATCAAAATCTTTCATTTGCTGACTATGCCAATAAGTAGTTAGTGCCTTCAGTACTTAGAATATTTTATTTAGCAGGCAGTATTGGCGCTCGCTGTATTACAGTAGTTTGAGTAACGTAGATTTTTGTGAGGTAAGTGATTCTTGAAAGGTATAGGTTATTGTTAGTCAGGGCCATACCTTTGTAAAGATTATTGAAAGTCAGATTGCGTTGCGCTAAAAATATTGTGTGTCAGTTTAGTGATGATCAGAATAAGTAAAGAGAGTAATGTCTGAGTACGTTCATTTTTGCTCAGCTGTTTGAAAATCTAATAATGTAAGAGGTTTATCAGCACAGTAATTCATAAATTTTTCTAAGGGGACGTTACACAAATTTCTCTGGCCATCCAGCGTGTGGTTTTCCAGAGGAACGGACTACGAGGAGATATAATAACCTTGTGTTTCGCGTTGTAACGCACCAGGAGATTCGTAACACAGGCTGCCTTACTACACACAGTCAGAAGACGGCGTTATGGTGGTAATCAGTCCCCCACTGCAAGGTTTAGATTTTCTGCATAAAAAGTCACACTCGTTCTTCCAACGGCCTTGTCTAAGAGGGGGGACAAGAAGACCGAGGTTAAGAGCACTGTCTTGACCTTGGGATGGGAAAATGCCTCTAAAGGGCAGAAGAGCATTAACACAAGTTTGGTGCCGGTGGCGACACCTACAACGTGCTGACATGAGGAAGGTTTCCAACCGATTTCTCATACGTAAACAGCGTTGCCTGGTGAAATGTTGTGATGCCTCGTATAAGGAGGAGAAGTGCGTACCATCACGTTTCCGACTTTGATAAATGTCGGATTTTAGCCTATTGCGATTGCGGTTTATTGTATCGCGACATTGCTGCTCGCGTTGGTCGAGATCCAGATGACTGTTAGCAGAATATGGAACGGTGGGTTCAGGAGCGTAATACGGAACGCCGAGCTGGATCCCAACGGCCTCGTATCACTAGCAGTCGAGATGACAGGTATCTTATCCGCATGGCTGTAACGGATAGTGCAGCCACGTCCCGATCCCTGAGTCAACAGATGGGGACGTTTTCAAGACAACAACTATCTGCACGAACAGTTCGACGACGTTTGCAGCAGCATGGACTATCAGCTCGGAGACCATGGCTGCACTTACCTTGACGCTGCATCACAGACAGGAGCGCCTGCGATGGTGTACTCAACGACGAACCTGGGTGAACGAATGGCAAAACGTAATTTTTTCGGTTGAATCCAGGTTCTGTTTACAGCATCATGACGTTCGCATCCCTGTTTGGCGACATTGCGGTGAACGCACATTGGAAGCGTGTATTCGTCATCGCCATTCTGGCGTATCACCCAGCTTGATGGTATGGGGTGCCATTGGTTACACGTCTCGGTCACCTCTTGTTCGCATTGACGGCACTTTGAACAGTGGACGTTGCATTTCAGATGTGGCTCTACCCATCATTCGATCCCTGCGAAACCCTACATTTCAGGAGGATAATGTACGACCGCATGTTGCAGGTCCTGTACGGGCCTTTCTGGATACAGAAAATGTTCGACTGCTGCCCTGGCCAGCACATTCTCCAGATCTCTCACCAGTTGAAAACGTCTGGTCAATGGTGGCCGATGAACTGGCTCATCACCATACGCCAGTCACTAGTCTTGATGAACTGTGGTATCGTGTTGAAGCTGCATGGGCAACTGTACCTGTACATGCTATCCAAGGTCTGTTTGACTGAATGCCCAGGCGTATCAAGGCCGTTATTACGGCCAGAAGTGGTTGTTCTGGGTACTGATTTCTCAGGATCTATGTACCCAAACTGCGTGAAAACGTAATCACATGTCAGTTCTCGTATAATATATTTGTCCAATGAATATCTGTTTATCATCTGTATTTATTCTTGGTGTAGCAATTTTAATGGCCAGTAGTGTAACTTATATCCGCAGGCCATGTGGTGCGTAATTGAAAAGTGTCATCTCACCACTGACAAAAGATTCCAGACTAATCCCACATTCGGATCTCTGGGAGGGATACTGCCGAACAGTAGGCGACCATTTGGAAAATACTGAATAACCAAGGAAGGGAAAACGTTCTACGATTTGGCGCATGGACTGTCCGAAATTTAAAGGTGATTGTGAAGGTAGAAAACTTGGAAAGGGAAATGATAATTCTCAATCTAGATACAGTGGGTGTCAGTGAAGTGAAATGGAAAGAAAACAAGGATTTCGGTCAAAGGAGTATAGGTTAATATCAACAGTAGCAGAGAAAAGTGTGACAAGAGTAGGGTTCGTTACGAACAGGAAGGTTGGGAAGAGAGTGAGTTACTGTAAACAGTTCCGTTATAAAGTTTTTCTCATCAGTATTGACAACAGACCACACCGACAACAGTAGTTCAAGACATTGTCTATGCCGACGTCACAAGCAGAAGATAAACAGATGAAGAAAGTAAGAGTGTATTGTAAGATGGCAAGAACTATTCCCCTTACATGAAGTCATTAAAGATCATATAACTCACGTTGAGTGAACAGTAGGGCTGAACAATGAAACGTCCCCTTAGAACAATTTATACACGACTGTGCTAAAACTGACACACAATATTTTTAGCGCAACGCAATCTGACTATCAAAGATCCCTGCAAAAGAATGGCCCTGAGTAATATTAAACTATACCTTTCAGAAATCACTTACCTCACAAAAATCTTCATTACTCGAACTACTGCAATACAGCGAGCGCCACTACTGCCAGCTAAATAAAAGATTCAAACTACGGAAGGCACTAACTACTGATAGGGATAGTTAGCAAATGAAAGATATTAATAGAGAACAAACAATGTATTTACCTTAATAGTCATAATATATATAGCAGTTCATGACAAATTACAAAACTCCGCCATCTCTCTCCCCACATCCACCACTGCTGGCGGCTCACCTCCAACTGCGCAACGCTACGCGCTGTTCACATCCAGCTGCCGCTGCCAAACACTACAATGGCAGACAACAATGCAACTAGCCACAGACTGCACACAGCACAGCCAGTGATTTTCATACAGAGCGCTACGTAACGTTGCCAATAAGAAAACATAAACAGCCTACTTACATAGGGAAAACATAAACAGCCTACTTACATAGCCCCCATGCTCCCCACAAAAAATTTTACAAATTTTTTTTTGGGCAGTGGCCAATACAGATTTGAAAATTTTTTTCATAATTACAGTAAGAAAGATATCAAATGCACACACTTATTAATACAATGTTGGTCAAAAGCTAAAATTTTCTCACAGTCCATAAAGACAGTCCTGATCATTCATAACAGTGAAACTGCCGTTTCTTTTCTCAAAGTCTGAGCAGTAAAAGACAATGCACACGAAAGTAGTGGATTTCCATGCAGTCTTGAAGAAGTAGTGTTGTCCTTCCAGCGGAAAGACAGTGCTGACTCTTGACATTCTGACAGGTAATGGGCCACAACAGAGCAAACCCACAGCAGAGACATTCGACGTGTTGAAGAATATTGGTAGGTAGGTCATCACAGAGCAGACTCACTGTAGTCCTGGTAGAGATTACGGTATTGGTGGGCCACCAGAGGTGCAGACCCACTGCAGTCCTTGTAGAAATTGTGGACAGGCCCACTGTAGTCCTGCTAGAGAGTATGGTATTGGTGGGCCACCAGAGGTGCAGACCCACTGTAGTCCTTGTAGAGATGGCCAGCAGCCATCTGTTGTGACTGTGCGGGTGCACAATCACCATTGAAGAGTCTTGCGGATAATATAGCAAGTCCATAAACCTCCACTCACAAAGTTTTTTTTTTTTCTAATTGTCCTTAGAAACAGCAATGCTGTTAACCAGTCCCTTGCTGAATTATTAACACACGTGCAAACACTATCAGTCCCTACTTCTCCATATACTATGACCAACGGAAATGTGTGCAGTGAAATGGAACGTACAAGTTACTTAATTTGATGAACTGCTGTCAATTACAATTTTATAACATAAGAATACAATGACAAAGGTACAAAATACATTATTAAAAACATTACAATACAGATAACATTTGTAGTAATACAGGCTTTACAAAAGAATCGAAATAGACATATACATCAGTGTTACAGGAATTATAACGTAAGTTCATACATAAAAGATCAGAATAATTATTGAATCATCAACTTCACACATGAGCATTAAAACAAAACAGAATAAATAATGTCTAAACATCTTTACAAAAAAATAACATATTATAATAATTATTAATGCCAATTATATTTGAGGAGAACAGTATTCCTCATCATAGTGAATGTAGCTTAATATTAGAAGAAGAAAAAATTCTATGAAACTACACAGAGACAGGAAGAAAACAAATACACAAGGGTACACAAACACATAGTGGGATAACACAAAAGGAAAGGACAGGGTTCGATTTCAGTGTAACATTTGGTACTGTATTCTGTTCACACATTTCTTACCTCATTATTTATTTACCATTATCTTACCTCAACATTTATTTCCAAGAAAATCCTACCTAAACCTGTTGTCCCTAAACCCTACTTTTTTGTTCATATCCTCTTTCAAAATTCTTTTTTTTGGCCACACCATTTTCTTATAGCTGCTCAATGCATTTCTTCCAATTCATCATAGTTAGTTTCTTATAGGCTACCCCCTCTTAAGCTAACTTAAATCTACTGAGCTCAGATGCTAAACTAAGGGACGAGGCAATGCAGCAGCACAAAACAATTAACACAAACATCAATGACAAAAAATTCAAATTGGCAAAGCAATTGCAATATTACAACTAATATAAGGCACTGTGCAGCAAACAAGAAAACTAAATCCGTAGTCAAACTGGCTTAACAGCGTAATACAAAGTCAAATTCTGTAACATTATGCCTGGCAAACAGCAGCAGCAAAAAAAAAAAAAATATATATATATATAAAAGATATAAAACTTATATCTATACATGACAAAGCTCAAGCAGAAAAAATATTACAGTAAAAATGGCCATGTTTAATACTTATGTCACATCTTAACACTAGAGTGATGCATCACAAAAACTTACTCTACGAAAAAAAATTACCAAGTAGTTGGAAAGAAGATTATGTATGCAGTTCCTGTTATTAGTCCCTTCTTATTTTTCTTTCCATTCCAAGAGCTCCTTTATCGAAGAATGTGGGTCATAAAATAATTATTTAATAGATCTGTTGACAGAAAGTGTTCACATTAGCAAATGCATCGAAGTTTATTTTATAAAACTAATGCTGCAACACAGCTGGAAACTAGATATTAAACAAAATGAGCAATCTCTCAACTACAAAGACAATAGATGTAAAATGTTTCTAATCATTTCATTAGGCATTTTAGTAAATATCATAAATTACGAGCTCCACAGTATGCTTTCAACAAGGAAATGTCAATAGTGAGGAGAATGGCCTCCCTTTTTTTTTCTACCTGTGGTTCCGAAAGGCACTAATGGCTTTTTTCCAGGCGACGCACAGCTGGCCGCTCAAGTCGCATTACGTCAAGGTCACTTGGCTTTCTTACCGAAATATTTACGACACCAGTTTGCTACAGTAACAGTCTCATATAAAAATATTTCACAGATGAAGAATTTGCGTTACAAATCTGTAGAAACAAAATGCTATTGATATAACAATGTCCAAAAAACTTTCGTCGGCATTGTAATACATTCACGCATTTACACGCATTTCATAATTCTTAAAGTATGATTCTTGGTTTCCAACATCCTTTTTCACAAGTCAAGAGTCCCTACCCACTATTCATTACTCCTTACCTTATTACACATATACGTATTCATCGACACTCTTCAATATTACATCATTATAAATATGAAGCATAATCAAATAACTGATACAGCCTCAGCCTATTAATCATAAACATACCTCAGCAGCATAATACACATCGTTGTCGTAATAATAACATCATAACACCTTAGTCAAATCTCAAAAACGTCGTAGCTTTCTGCAATAATTTCAAAACCTAAAGAAAATTCTCTGCTCATTTCAGTAGTGTCATCTACCTCAAACGTACTTTAAAATCATTCTCCCTTACCAAATACATCATTCAAAGCTCTCATAGTATTACAATGGGTCCGAAAAAATATGAACAGTGCACAAAGTACAGACAAAATACAATTTTGTAAGTGTGAAGTAACCCAACTCTGTAATTGCGTAAACATGTGTCACTGACGTAGTAAAAAGATGTTTGTTTCTCTGTTAAATGATCAGATAGCTGCGTAATTTATGTGTTAGAGAAATATGGTACCGATGTGTAAAGTTGTATAAGCAAATACCATATTAGCTAGGGCTCCTTGTGCTTGCCAAACACGATACACAAAGTAAGCGTGTACCCCCCTGAGGATTATTGTAATTATACCCTCAGGTGTTACAGATTACAGCAATGGAATGAAATGTGTTACGGAAAACCTTTGTGTCATTGTACTTCAAATATCTTTAAAAATAAATGTTTAGGTACAAAATTAATCACTCAAATACGTGTCCTGTAGCACTAAACTGTGCGTCTTGTTGCAACATAATCTCTGTGGAAGTGACGTAGTGATTGTCCTCCGAAAGCCAAGTTCTGCAGAAGTCAATGTACTTACCTCATGATAAACAAAAGTGAAATGCTTTGTATATAGATATCGTAGTTATTATGCTTATTGGCATGATGAAGAAAGTACTGTACAGTAACGTATTGCTGCGCTACGAAAAAGGCTGTCTCATTGTAGCTGTGCCACAAAAGTTACTACTAAAACATGTTTTACTTTCCAGAAGAATTCAGAAAAACCGTGCAGATATAAAACAGATACTCCGCAAAAGCAACAATGTAAATTGTGTCACACATTAGTAGCGTCATGATAAATTCGTGTAGCTGTCACATAAACTAACCACTGTGTCATCTGGTATCTCTCAGAAAGTACTTTAATTCAGAATGTATTTTCAAGTACACCAAAATGTTGCATTAAAATCTCATTAGCAGTACTGGTAAATGTTCTAAGTATGTGAGCCTTATAGTCGTTACGTAATCGTGCAACTAACAAGCAAGAATGTACACACACAATAACACTGTGTCATCTGTTAGCAATAATAATGCATTCGTAATTTCTGTTTGAATAAGTTCTCTTGGTTCTTGACTGGATATTTAACTTTAAACATTGTTGCATGGTAACAGTTTCTAAAGCATACTAGTAACGTGAAGTGAAACGTTTTATGGCAAAGACAAAGTTAAAAAGCAGATTATCTTTCAATAAACGGTTTTACATGTGAAATATGGTGTAAACCTTTGCTCTTCTCAGTACGCAGAGTTTCAACTTGAATGCAATTATCATGTGGTATTCGTCCGTAAAGAATTCTGGAATTTTGCTCAAGGTTAGCGTCAATGTTATTTTTCCCTGAGCCAGTGGGCGCAGGTGGCAGCCTGCGGTGCGTGTCATTGTCTGTTCCTTTGTTGGCGCGCGTCGTTATTGGGATTTGGAGACCTAATTTCTACAAATTCACCGTGACGAGAGTGCGCTGCTCTGTTTAAATCCCGCTAGTTCTGATGAAATTCACGTCTGTCGTTTTGTCGGTAGATTACATAGTTTCTTGTTTGTCGGTCATGTGGTGTAGAATTTCTCCCTGAATTACCACTGCACGGTGGACCGTTGCGTCTGAAGTTATTCTGTCTCCCGTGATAATAATTGTTCTGGTTGCCAAATTGTCTGTTTCTATGAGTGTCTCTGTCATATTCATTACTACGGAAATGCGATCTCTCTCTGTAACTATTACTACTCTGCCAACGGTTGTCATATGGGTGGTGTCTGTTTCGGTCACGATTTACATTGAAAGAATAACCTTGTCATATATTATTTCTGTCATCGCGGAATTGTGACGGATGTTACTTGTAGTGATTGTTTTCCTGTTTTCGCATCCCGCAACTGTCTGTGTCAATTTATAATTCTTGTAAGAGTCCCTGAAAAGCTTCAATGTCGTCTTTGCAACGTCCTGCCAAAATAATATGCCGTAAATGTTCAGGTAATTTGATTAAGCAAATGCGGATGAGTTCTGAGGGGCTGTATGGGTTTGACAGGTACTGATTCTTGTGCAACATGTCTTCAAAATATTTCACAAGACTGGAAAATTCAGATTGTTCGAAATGTTTCATCATTATGATGCCATGTTTTACTCGGTCTTGTGTGGCTTGAGACCAATATGCTGAGAGGAAGGCATGGTAAAATTCTCCTTCACTGTGGCAATCGTGAATGACCGATCGCATTCTTACAGCTGGTTCATTCTCTAAGTAGCCACACATAAATTCTAACCTGTGCTCCAATGACCAGTTAGGAGGGAAACAATGAGAGAATTGATGGAGCCATGCTTGTGGATGAATGTCGTTGGCAAAATTCTTAAACGTTATGAATTTACGTGTAGTAATGAACAGCTTATAGTCAAAATCATCGTGTCGGCGAGTAGCATGTCGGTCATTGGTTCGTCGTGTCGGCGGTTCCATCTCAAAACTCGGTGTACCTTGCCAATTTCTTTCATAATTTCCGAAGTGCCCTGAGTTATTATTTTGTGGCTGTTCCGTATTTCTATGTCCCTCTTCCCGTATTGGAGCGCGAGTGGCCTCTGAAATACGTAATTCTTGTATTACCTGTGTCAGCTGATCTTGTACTTCCCGGATTTCTCTTTGGTGTTGCGTATTAATTTGATTCTGATTTTGTTTGAATTTTCTAATTTGTTCGCACTCTTCTGTGTCAGTGATGGCTACAGGTCTTGTGTCATTCAGATCATCATCTACCTTTGCAGATAAGTTAGTGAACTGATCCGAAAGTTCGGCTACTTTCTCCGATAGTGTACTTATTTCCTCAGTGTGTTTTTCTGAACCAAGTTTCAGAGTGTCCATTTGTGTTGAAATCGTATCTACTGTGTCCTTTAAGTTTTCCTGAGTTTTTGCAAGTTGCGTAACCGAATCGGTAGATGCAACTGAGTCAATTTTAGCCCACAAGGTCTCATGATTTCCATGAACAATGGTTTGCAGTTCTTTTATGGCTGCTTCGTGATTCTGTAATGCATTTTCATGCCGCGAAAAAATAGGTTGAAAATGCTCACAAATATGTGTTTTACGTCATTACAGACTTTTTGACATTTCGATTCAATGTTATGTAATTCAGTAGTTAAATCTTCACGTGTTCGTTCAAGTGTGGTGTCTAACTTTTGAAGATTTTCTTCCATTGTGTCTAATTTTTTAAGATTTTGTTCCATTGTGTCTAACTTTTGAAGCTTTTGCTGTGTTTGTCTCTGATTTTGTTCCATTTGTTGCATTAATTGCAATAGTAATGTATTAGTGTCTGGAATCTGTTTCTCTATGCTTTTTGGCAGTGCATTTTCACCGGCAACATTCACATTTTGACAAGCAGAAAATGTGTCTTGACTCATTTTAGAAAACGGTGAGGACCCAAAACCGAAGTCTACAGTATTTGCAGTATTGTGTTCTGTCATTTCGGATTCCTGAGGCGAGCTGTGGCCGAACGATCGATCGATAATGCTTCCCTGTTCACTACCTGTTTCACTGTCTACACCATTATTTGCCGCCCGCTCCATTTCCCTATGCACAGTTACCAAATTACTAGTTTGAATATTAGTTAATTCATTACATGGTGGCGTTAACACACTGCTTTCGTCTTCACTGTCATTTCTCAGTTTACTTTGGAGCCTAGTGTTACGTTTTTCACACGCCATTATTGTCACAATATTTCACACGACAACACAGAAAAACACAATTTGAAGAGCAAAAGTAGGGGAACACATTAACATAGCAGTGAAAATAATATGTAGTTAATTGTAAGCGCAGCTGCGAAATACTTGGTGTAAATCTACATGCATGCCACAACTGTTTTACTGTACAACAATGAAAAACTACAACTACAAAGGAAATTCTCTCTATAATTACGCGCTAGCAATAAACAAAAGCTACACTGATTACACAAACTACAAGAAAAAATCAGAAGATTCCAGTGAGGTATCCTAGGCTAAGGGTCGACATATGAAACGTCCCCTTAGAACAATTTATACACGACTGTGCTTAAACTGACACACAATATTTTTAGCGCAACGCAATCTGACTATCAAAGATCCCTGCAAAAAATGGCCCTGAGTAATATTAAACTATACCTTTCAGAAATCACTTACCTCACAAAAATCTTCATTACTCGAACTACTGCAATACAGCGAGCGCCACTACTGCCAGCTAAATAAAAGATTCAAACTACGGAAGGCACTAACTACTGATAGGGATAGTTAGCAAATGAAAGATATTAATAGAGAACAAACAATGTATTTACCTTAATAGTCATAATATATATAGCAGTTCATGACAAATTACAAAACTCCGCCATCTCTCTCCCCACATCCACCACTGCTGGCGGCTCACCTCCAACTGCGCAACGCTGCGCGCTGTTCACATCCAGCTGCCGCTGCCAAACACTACAATGGCAGACAACAATGCAAACTAGCCACAGACTGCACACAGCACAGCCAGTGATTTTCATACAGAGCGCTACGTAACGTTGCCAATAAGAAAACATAAACAGCCTACTTACATAGAGAAAACATAAACAGCCTACTTACAACAAAAATGACTGACAAGCCACAATGCATCTTGTAGAGGGTATAGTATGGACGTATTGGAATAATTAATGTCGGGTGATGGTTTTAAAATAATTCACATGACATGAAAACTTTGGGGAAATGCGTCGATTTACTGGAGGCTAGTTTATCCCAGGGAAGTATACAGAGTTGACTGTAGCCGTCCGGGGAGCGGCAAAGGGAAGCGACAATAGGCAGCTTAGGGCGGCTCAAGCTCTGAGAAAGCAGTAACGGGGCGCGGCCTCCAGCTGCCTTAAGATGAGTGATAGTGAGTGGGTGGTTGACCCCATGCTGGTATACCAGGAAGCAGACGGAGAACTTGTACGCCTGTTCATAAATGTCTGTCGTCCTGTTTCCAGTGAAAGATGCGAGTAATCGTGCAAAGCTACAGAGGAGCGGTCAACAAAGGCCAAAATATGCGTCTTCGTGACTATAGCAACTTCACACTGAATTCACAGTCCGCAGAGTCTCAAGTAAATCAGGTGAAGAGCGACAGAATAAAATACGCCGGTCTCCGATGGGAACATAGGACCAAGGAATTTGAAGTACTCTCCTGTGAGTCAGAATTCCGGAAAAATTGGTGTTTTGTGCAGACGCTAACCTTGATGGGTGGCCTGGGAGGAGCTAAATAGCTGAAGTTGAGAGGAAGGGAAATTTTGTGGGAATTTGTTCACTTCCCAGAGCAGGCATTGGTCGGCACTGGGAAGAGACGCATAATTAACGCGACTTGCACTGCAATTGGCGTAAGTGATTTTGCTGGAGGGGAAACTGAGGCAAAGAGCGGACTGGGAGAAGTCCCCGTAGAGGTCTTCCGTTCCCAGCTTGCCTAGAGTGCGGACGTGACGTTCTTAACTCAGCTTGCCTGAGAAAGAGTGAGCACCTCTGCAGTTTAGGACTTAGCAAACGGAACGATTGAGCTTGGAGATAGAAAGTTTTCGTTCAGCTATGTATTGAGCAAGATAGCTAGAAGTGAATAGACGAGCGCAGCCTTGCACCACCAAGAGGTCGGCCGACGTTCGCATAATGACGTCGCCCTGCCACGCTGAATTCGGTGATATTGCGCCCGCTCCGGCCACTGATTAATTTGTTGGATCATGTCGGCAAAGTTTCCACGACGGTTTCATGGGCCGTGTATTGTAGAATTCCTTTCGCACTTCGCATTACGCCTGGGACAGTCGACAGGAATTACTTTTGATTTATTGCGCTTTACTCCATGCAAAAGCAATTTATTACCACTGCCTGTTAGGAGAGTCATGTAATGTGATGATTGAAGGTCGTGAGTTAAAATAAATCTGTGCTAATTGACTGCATCTGTTTTCAATCAAGTAGTTGAAATCCCAAGTCACTTTCTTAATTAATTTTATGTTCAACATTTGCATCTGCTGTTCAATAGGTGAATATACCATCAATGTGCACCCCTTTTTAATTAAAAGAGATCCATTCTGAATCAATTAATGTCAACACTGCCACTGCAGTTCAATCAGGGGTCATAGGGCCTTATTACTTCCTTTGCGTTATCCGACATTGCGGCAGTTTTGCACTGTCTGTTGATCTGTTGGTCAATTAGCTGCGGTGAACACACGCCAAAACCAGATAAGTGATGGGTGGGGTGTTACAATATAACGATACTAAAAGGGTAATTTTGTACATAAAGGGAGATAAAAATCCAATAGATTTGAATTCGTTTGTAGAGGAAAGAATAGAAAAAAGGTTACTGGAGAATGTGTGCTTGGTATTGGGAATGAGAGTATACGAAGACTGACTGAGGTCTATAATGAATATCAGGTGGTAATAGCAAATGCTTTGTTCAACACTTACAAGAGGGGGAATTGTACATGGAAAAGTCCGGGAGGTACAGGTACGTTCCCTTTATATTACATTATGGTCTGGCGGAGGCTAAAAAATTAGATATTCGACTGTAAGGTGTAACAAGGAGCAGATATAGATTCGAATAACAATTTGGTAGTGATGAAGAGTAATCTGAAGTTGATGAGACTAGTCAGAAAATAACACTGCGCAAAGAAGTGGGATACGGAAGTATTAAGGAATGAAGAGATTCACTGGAAGTTCTCTTTGGCTATGGATACTGCAAAAACGAAGAACTCAGTAAGCAATTCAGTTGAAGAGTAATGGACGTCTGTAAAAAGAGCAATCGGAGATGTTACAAAGGAAAAGATTGGTGCAAGAATGGTAACTGCGAAAAAACTGTGGTAATGGAAGGAATAATTGGGTCGATCGATGAAAGAAGGAAGTTAAAAAAAAGCATGGAAAGATCACACTGAAGATCTCTATGAGGGAAGAGAACTTATGCGATGACGGGATAGAAGAAGAAACAGCTGTCGGCATGGAAGAGTTAGATGATCCAGTATTAGAGTCAGAGTTTAAAAGAGCTTTGGGAGACGTAAAATGAAATAAGGCGGAGGGATTAGATAACAGTCCATCAGAATTTCTAAAACCACTAGGAGAAGTGACGACAAAACGACTATTCATGTTGGTTTGTAGAATGTATGAGTCTGGCGATATACCATCAGACTTTTGGAGAAAAATCATCCACACAATTCTGAAGACGGCATGAACTGACATGGGAGGATTATCGTACAATCAGCTTAATAGCTCATGCATCCAAGTTGATGACAAGAATAATGTACAGAAAACTGGAAAATAACGATTAGTTTGGCTTTAGGGAAGGTAAAGGTATCAGAAAGACAGTAAAGGCGCCAGGGAGGCACTGCTGACGTTGCAGATGATAAAGGAAACAAGAGTGAGAAAAAATAAAGATACTCCCATTTTATTTTTCCACCTGGAAAAAGCATTCGAAAATGATAATTCTTAGAAGAGTAGGGGTGAACTATAGAGAATGACGGGTAATATACGATGTATACAAGAGCCACGACGGAACAATAAGACTGGAAAAACAGGAACGAAATGCTCGGATTAAAAAGGGTGTAAGACAGGGACGTAGTCTTTCGCCCCTATTGTTCAATCCATACTTCGAAGAAACAATGACGGAAGTAAGGGAAAGGTAGAAGAGTGGGATAAAAATTCAAGGTGAGAGGATATGAATGTTAACATTCGCTGATGTCATTGCTATCGTCAGTGAAAGAAATGAATTAAAGGACCTTTTGAATGGAATGAACAGTCTAATGGGTACAGACTATGGATTGAGAGTAAGTCGAAGAAAGATGAAAGTAATTAGAAGTAGCAGAAATGAGAACAGTAAGAAACCTAACATCATAATTGGTGATCACGAAGTAGATGACGTTCAAGAATTCTGCTATCTTGGAAGCAAAATAACCCACGACAGTCGAAACAAGGAGGACATAAAGAGCAGATTAGCACAGGCAAAGAGGACATTCCTGCCCAAGAAAAGTTTTCTGGTAACAGACAAAGGCCTTTAACTGAGGAAGATCTCCCTGCGAATGTATGTTTGGAGCACAGCATTGTATGATAGTGAAACAGGGACTGTGGATAAACTTGAAGAGAAGAGAATCGAAACATTTGAGATGTGGTGCTACAGGAGAATGCTGAAAATTAGGAGGACTGATAACGTAAGAAATGAAGACGTTCACCTCAGAATCGTCGGGAAAATGAAAATATCGAAAATATAGACAAGAATAAGGGACAGGATAACAGGACATGTGTTAAGACCTCAGGGAATGACTTCCATGGTTCTAGAGGGAGTTGCGGAGGGTAAAAACTGTAGAGGAAGACAGAGAATGGAATACATCCCACAAATAATTGAGGACGTTGGTTGTAGCTGATGGACTGAGATAAAAGGATTGGCACAGGAGAGGAATTCGTGGCGGGCTGCCTCAAATTAAAATAATATTTAAATCGTCGCGTTAACTATGTAGGCAATAATGACAGATCGAGCTGCCCACACCTTCCACTCCTATAATTTCTGCCTAACTATTTATGATAGCTCTATCCAATTGAGACACAAAAATACATCGGACTAGCCCTCGACCGTAAACTATCAGGACATTATACATACTGTTCAATCACTGGAAGCCACAGGACTAAAATCGGTTAAAGTACTTGCAAGCAGGTTGTTTAGGTTTTTATGGTGTTAACGCCACGTAGTGCTCTATATGAAAATCGCTGACTGCGCTGTGTGCAGTCTGTGGCTGGTTGGACTTATTGATGGAATATTCGCTAGTGTAGCGTTCGGCATTTGGATGTGAACAGCGCGTAGCGTTGGGCAGTTGGAGGTGAGCCGCCAGCAGTGGTGGATGTAGGGAGGGAGATGCCAGAGTTTTGAGAGGTTTCTACGGACGGACGACCTGGACGTGTGTCCGTCAGAAAAAGGAAATTTGTAAGCCTAGATGTCATGAACTGATATATTTAATGACTTTTGAACACTATCAAGGTATATACTTTGTTTGTTCTCTATCAAAAACTTTCATTTGCTAACTTTGCCTATCAGTAGTTAGTGCTTTCAGCAGTTGGAATCTTTTATTTAGCTGGCAGTATTGGCGCTCGCTGTGTTGCAGTAGTTCGAGTAACGAAGATTTTTGTGAGGTAAGTGATTCATGAAAGGTACCGGTATAGGTTATTGTTGGTCAGGGTCCTTCTTTTGTAGGGATTGTTGAAAGTCAGATTGCGTTGCGCTAAAAATATTGTGTGTTAGTTTAGTGATGATCAGAATAAGTAAAGAGAGAACTGTCTGAGTACTTCAGTTTTGCTCAGCTGTTTGAAAATCAAATAACGTAAGAGTTTTTACAGCACTGTCATTCTTTACATACAAAGGGGAAGATTCATACTAACCGGCCAGTCATTAGGACAGAATCTACAATACTCTAGGAAAGGCTTGATCACACGTATCCTCTCTTTTGATAACGTGGCACGTATTTCTGCTATAACAATGTATTATCACTCTCTCCAAAACCACGAATGTCATGCACTTCGCCTCATTTTTGCTGTCCACCTTCTTTTTTCCACTCAAATCGTGTATCAACTGATTTATCTCGTCCCCCTCCTCTCTCACTGAATACCGCTGGATGTGCTTTATTTCCCACAACATGGGTACCAACCATCCAGCTGTCTCCTTCCCGACTAGTAAACCTTCAGCTTTGGCACGCTTTTTCGAACCAACCCCTCGATCGTTACATCTAGGACCTCTTCGCATCCTATCCCAAGGGAACTTGTTTCCACTTCAGTAGTCCGTTTAACACGTTTTAATGTGTTATGCATGCTGACACAGTTAGAGCACCCTCATAAGGTAGCACTTTTCCCATTTTATATACAGACGTCACATCCCACACCAACTTCGTTTGTGCGCGACTGTTATTAGGGACATCATCATACGTTACTTCCTCTCCACGCTGTTATGTTTACCTTTATATACTGCAAGATAACAATTTTTATAGTGATGGAGCTCGATAGTGACTAAAGCGGAAAAATTATCTAATTACGAAATAATGAAGTAAAGAGTTTGTGCAATACAAAACAACAGCATAGGTAGAGCAATGAATCCCTTTAAATTAATCGCTGCATACTG
Organism: Schistocerca cancellata; assembly: GCF_023864275.1. Classification (NCBI taxonomy): domain Eukaryota; kingdom Metazoa; phylum Arthropoda; class Insecta; order Orthoptera; family Acrididae; genus Schistocerca; species Schistocerca cancellata. The sequence goes on along the minus strand of NC_064632.1, from coordinate 276,637,511 downwards.
CGGTTAAGTGTGGAAAACAATGTGGGACAAATGGACCCTAAAACTTACTTGACAAATTCATACACTTTCTACAAAATTTTAATGATATTTTGTGATGTCTGTGAATCGATTTCCGCAATGACACTCTCAGTTTGGTAGGCAGGGCAATGAATCCCTTTAAATTAATCGGTGCATACTGCGGTTATGTGTGGAAAACAATGTCGGACAAATGCACCCCAAAACTTACTTGACAAATTCTTACACTTTCTACATAATTTTAATGATATTTTGCGATGTTTGTGAATCGATTTCCGCAATGACACTCTCAGTTTGGTCTCAGCACAGGAATCGTTCTCGGGTTGTTTCCCGTAAACAAGTTACTTCAGGTAACCCCACAGGAAACAACCATACGGCGTCATGAGACGAAACGTCCTGCAGCTTTATCCTGTAGCAACGAGCGTGGTTTACGCGTGGTATCTGGTGGCGGCCATATCCCTTCAACACTATCCTTTTGGGACCCACCCCCCTCCAGATGGGGTCGAATAAACTCAGTTTTCAGGGATCGTCGGAGTACGCCATTGGCCACCAGTGGACTACCTGCGATGAGTCCGAATCACTACAGCCGCACCAAATCCGCATCAAACAGTGGCCTGTTGTGCGTTCAAGGGCTGTTGAAGTGATACGCGAGGATACTTGTTGCCATATATATGACAGTTAAGTTTGTTAACGTACCCGTCCAACTGAAAATGCATCTTATCAGTAAAGATGACATTCCTCGCAAAGTTGCCTTCACACTTTGATTTTCCAACATTCATTCGGCTATTTTACGACGTTGAACATGGTCGGCTGGCGGTAGTTGTTACCTCAGTAGAAACTTGAAAGAATGTAGAAGAAATTCCTTTGTCAAAATTTGCTGCTATGTGCTCCTCGATAAGTCGATTTGTTGTGATCGACGGTATATCCAGATTCGGAGCCTTTGGGATATCCTCTCATTTACGGAGACAACGCTTCTAGCGGACCAGCCGCTAAGACCTCACTTTGGTATCTTAACAACAACTGAACCACTTTCGCTTCCTGTAACAGTGTTTTTGGAAAAGAAAAGTGGACCACACAACTGTTCCCCTGAAACTGCACAAAACACATTTGCCTTTACGCAAACAGCCTGTTTCTCGGAATTGTTCGTGCCATCATCTAATGCTCTATGTGGTAGAAGAATCCACATCATAGCTAGTAGCAAAGTCATGCTGAACGGTTATTACAACCAGCACTGCGCGAAACGTTCAACACAAAACTTTTTCTGTTGTCCCGACACCATTTTTACTAGAACTGAAGCGGGCGCGCACTGCTGCTACCTAGCGGGAACTATGTAAGACTCGAGAGTTTGCTGTTTCCAACCGTACGTTGTTCACGCGCATGTGTCAAATAACATAATAGTTATGATTTTAGTAAAATCGGATGATTCTTTTTGATACACCCTGTGTAGCTCGTATGCTGAAGTGCCCTCGTATTACAATAGTATGGTCAGAAAAGTTGTAATATTTCCAAGGTTTCTCCAAAGTACTCTGCCAATACCACTCCTATGGCAGGTGGCATATAAAGCATCAGATTACTATTTTGTCCAATTTTGATACTTACCTTCACACAAATTATTTCACATTCAGATTCAGCAATAACCTCAAACTCCTCCGCAACCAACTTTCAACGCATGCTTGGATGTATGAGTACGTTACTATCTGAATTTAGGAATGCATTTCATCAGCGTTGGGAGAGGAAACGCAAGGAAATGAGAACAGTAAGGGCAGCATCGTGTTTAAGAAGCTTACACTGCACACTCCGGCATCCGCTGCGTGGCTATCTGGTGCAGCAGGAATAACGGTGACGCAGAGCGTGAAATATGCCCCGTTGTCACTGGGCTGCGCAAATATACGGTGCGCGGCGGCGTGGCGCGCGGCACTCTAATGCACAGGCCACAATATTTACGATCGACAGCAACAGTTTATTACCACCTGATTTATGCCCGGCAGGCGGTGATTAGCGCGATAAGATAAGATTCATTACTCTCTGATTTGTTTACGCTCTTCTCCAACACAATTTATGAGACAGTCTTGTTTTCCGGACACTTTAGCAAACAAACAATATTCCCACTGTTACGATGACAATGTCTACTTTTACTCGTGCCGAAAATAGGCAGACGACTACCCCGACACTGAACCGTTACCCCACAACTATATGTGGAATGCTGTGGTGCTCAGGACGATGGAAGTTTCGTCCAGTACGCAAATCATTAAACGATTTTACAACTGACTTTTTCAACACTCTCATTGTCTCATTGTACCTAGAAGGACGAGCTCTGTAGAAATAAAATGGCTCTAAGCACTATGGAACTTAACATCTGAGGTCATGAGTCCCCTAGACATAGAACTATAACTATTTAAACCTAACTAACCTAAGGACATCACACACATACATGCCCGAGGAAGGATTCGAACCTGCGACCGTAACAGCAGGGCGGTTCCGGACTGAAGCGCCTAGAACCGCCACAGCGGCCGGCTCTCTGTAGCAATACTGTGTGATAAGCAGGTAAGGATTAACGAGGCGGAAAAGCTATTGCAGTTTGCCATTTAAAGAAGCAGCATTTATTGCGAATTAGAAACGAGTGCATCTGTGTGGCATCAGCCCAGCATATCTGCGAACACAGTCTCTGAGAGGTCGAATCATAGAACTATCTGAGTATCATGTGGTGTCCACCGATATCCCATTATAACGGTAGTATGGCGATGTAAGTGCTGTTCTGTCTCCTTCTAAAGGCCGCTTACAACACTCACGGTTTCTACTCTTGCAATTACGTTTAGTACTTCAGATGTTATTCTAGCTTCGGTAATTGAAGCACTTAAACACAACTACCACCTTAGCAGCAGCTAGTGACCTCAGACGCCGCGTAATGGATGAAGCTCGGTCAAATGTGAAGTTATCGTATAGTCTTGGTTGCAGCTTTTCTATACCGTCAAACTACTTCTTGCGAGTGATAATAATACTGAAAAACACGGTCGCCAGCCAAAGTGGCGAATCGATTGACGTTTTTCAACAAAATCACCAAATTTGGTCTTTACTACATTTTGGGTCTTACTAAAACTTTTTTCTCTTTTAATAATTTCTATCACTGAAGGAACAGGCTAATGCACGTAGATAGCTGAATAATGACTGCTTTCAGAATAGGTCGCTCGCACACACTTAGAAAGTTTTGGTACATGAAAACAACGCCGGAACGACAATAGTACCTACTTAAGTTACTGAAGGTAAGTTCAGCAACACGGCCACTGAAAACATGTATTATACAAAAGAAATATTTTGCGATACTTTTGTAACTATCGAAATGATTGCAAAAGGTTTTATACTTGGTTTTTCTCAGTTTTATTGGAATAGTGACTTCATGTAATTTCTTGGACAGAAGGTCCCAATAACCAAGTTCACACACTAGGTATAATTGTTGTTTATTTTACGTACTTTCAATGCAATCTACAATTCTCCACATTTACTTTAATTGCTACACTTGATCAATGATTTAAATTTACTTTGAAAGAAAACACTCAGTTGCGCAATAATGTTTCACACCAATGGATTCCCGGTTTCTTTCTCTTGAGTATGGGAAAGAATCCCTATTTGGAACACTTCAGGTTAAATGAGTCGTTTTGCGTTACAAAACAATGAAATGATTATTGAATAAAACACACAAAAACTTGCCAAACCAGCTCGTATACAGAACTATGGACGATTAATTTCAGCATTGTCGTGAGAACAGTTGCTTGAGATTTAGGTGCTTAGAAGGCGCGTACTGTTTTGCAGCGACGGAGATTATTACTTGTCTCTGTGGCGTCGAATTATGCGACTTATACCATCGCAGATATGAGTTTGGCTTTCCTGGGGATCAACGTCACTATAAGTAATGAATGCCTTATACTATTTTACTTCCAGGAACCAACAACACTCGTTGCAGAGTTAATTTTATATCTCCCCTAAAGCGTTGCAAACTTATACCTTAGCACTTCCCCTTCACTCACATCTATTAAGCAGTTAAACTTTAACTTTGTTTAAACAATACTGCGGAATACAGCGCGCATCAGCTTTCGTCACCTGCCTCAACAGTGTCTTGCGCCTGTCTGGCCCGCTCCACTTCTCCCCTCTCCTACTTGCTCTGTCAGCAGCAAAAAATCTCCACCATTTCCGGCCTCCCAGAACGTCCGTAGCACCTTATTGGTTTTCACCTATATTTCATTTTAGCCCTAAGCTAGTGCTGACTCCAATTTACAAACAATTATACATAGTTAAACGAAAGATAGGTATTGTTACTTACATAAAATTATAAACATTTGTTAATTACATATAAAAATTAAACTTCACATAGTCAAAGAATATTATCTTCTGCAGACACTCTTATACTCTACATACTGTACAAATCTCATTCTTTGCTTCAATACTGCAAAGCGTCTCGACTCTCAAAAGGTCGATGGTATTACACCATCACCTCTAATTCGTATTTCCTGCACATATCTAGGTGAGGATGAAGTTCTGATAGTATGACTGATATCACACCACACATTAAAGTGAGGTACGGAAGACCAGGTATTAACCCAATGACCTCGTATTTAAATGCCCTCCTCGTTGTTCTGAAGTCAGATATAATTGATATTAGCCAGTATGACTGTTTTTATTGTCAACCAGTACGATTGCTGGTTATGGTAGACTTCACAGCACCCTTCTAAATGTACAGCAGTACCACACTTTTTGCCCTGCCGTTCACTTTCCCTTCTATTCCCTCATGAATAGCACACAACACACCTTCTTATGACGTCCCTCCCCCACCCCCCTACCCCATAGATGGAGGAGGCATGTATATCGAGAAATGAGCCTCTTTTCTCCCCCTAAGCCTCGTGGTCACCCGTGGACAGAGACTCACGTAGCAGTTTTTGTGGTTACTTAGTTACGTATTCCACAGATCATTTGATATTATTTTTGCTGGCTACCAGCTTTTAAGTCGAAATTCGTCAATGGAACAGAAGGTGTTGTCCAGCAGAAATGATTTTAAATTAGATTTAAAACTTGCTTCGTTACCTGTCAGTCATTGTGCAAATGATCAAAAAATTTTGTTGCTTCATATTGAACTCCTTTCTGAGCCACTGACAGTTTAACATTGGGTAATAAAGCTAATTTTTCCTCTAGTGCTGTGGGAATCAATTCTTTTCAAATTGTGATAGATTATTTATGAGGAATTTTATTAGCGAATATACGTACTGTGACGGTGCAATTAAAATGTCTAGCTACTTGAAGAGGAACCAAACGACATCCTTAGATAAACATCACGTAGTACTCCTACTGCTCGCTTTCTTTCTATGTTGATGAATTACTCCGGAAAGTTATTCCGTAAGATACTGTTCATTGGAAATATGCAAAATATGTCCGAAGGTTAATTCGTTTGTTTATAAGATTAGCAATTATATGAAGAGCAAAAGTAGCTGACTTTAATCGTTTGAGGCTCCATTCTACCCTATTTACTGACTGCTAATCGTGTGCTACATCAATTGTTGGTATGATTCCTTTTGTTGTATAGAACTGAATACAGTGTGCTTTTTCTAAACTTACGGTGAACCAATTTTCTGAGAACCGCTTTATAATTCTTTGGAAAATATCACTTACAATTTCTTTTGTTGCTTTCTCTCTAATGAGATTTATTATAACACTGGTATCATTAACAAAAAGTACCAATTCTGCTCATTGAATGTAAAGTGGAAGGTCACACACATATGAGGGTTATTCGGAAAGTAAGTTCCGATCGGTCGCGAAATATAAATAACTCTGAAAACCAAAAATATGTTTTTTGTAACAGTTAGCTTCACCGTCCAGCCAGTTCTTTACATAGTCACCGCATCGACTTAGACATTTGTCGTAGCGTTGTACCAACTTTCCAATACGATCGTTATACTGTAGAAGGAAGCCACCTGTGCTTTCCGGCAATTCTCTATGGTGATTTGCAACTCTTTGTCTGTGCCAAAACGTTGTCTTCATAGCCAGCAGTTCATGTGAGCAGAGACGAAACCAATAGGGAGTCAACCACGGGCTGTATGTTGGGTGGCCAAACGCTTCCCATGGAAAATTCTGGAGGAACATCATCATTGCCCCTGCAGAGTGCGGTAGAGAATTGTCAAGATGAAGGAAATGTATCACAGTTATGTTACGTGGGCTGAATGACATCAGGCGAAATCTCTCACCAGGCCCTCATAATTGGCAGGAGCCACTATTTCGTAGGCATTTTTACGTGGTAACTGTACTCAGAACTGAATAGAGCGACATGTTGCGATCGACAGCCATGTTAGGGACACTGTCCAACACATATGTGCAAAGCAAAGTGGTTTCCATTTCGTGACCGATCGGAACTTACTTCTGAATAACCCTCGTAAGTAATAGGACTGAACCCAAAATTGAACCCTGTGGGACTCATTTTGTGATTTCTCTCCAGTCACCAAAAACTTTCTACTCTTCAGACATTGTGCGATGTTGGTCCAGCGTCGGTGTAGCAGTCATTTTTCTTTCCAATGCTCTTGTTATAAGCAGCGAAGGAGTTGAAAATACACAGTTCAAGAAGATATGTAAAAATATATCTTGCAACACTCTTTCACTTTGTGTCGCACACATGACTAGAGAGACAGCTGTCATTTGATCTCGAAGGTTTATACCACCCATTCCCTTCAAATGTTCAAGGATACATTCAAATTTTTCACCTCCTCTTTTATAATCTGGCTTTTCTTAGTGCTTAGCTTGCATGTTCTCTTCATGTGAAAAAATTCATGTTTTCTTGACAGAAAACAGACGACTTGTTATCATACCACTTCATACCCAACCGTTCGTGGACTATTTCTCGTGACGCATCTCAAACAATGGAAAAGCCAGTTTGGAATATCAACAACATTATGAAAAGGATAGATTGCTACTCACCATACAGCTGACACGCTGAGTTGCATGCAGGCACGACGAAAAGACTGTTACACATTACTCATCTCAAGCAGCCGGGGTTGGCGATCATGTGTTCGCGAGATGTGCTTGCTTGTGTGAATGTATGTGTGTTTTCCTTTCTGAAGAAGGCTTCATCTTTTTGTTGTGCCTGTTTTCAACCCAAAGTGTCCTGTTTAAGGTGAGTAGCAATCTTCCTCTTCATAATATTGTTTAAGAGCCATTTATTAGCTATAAATTGAGCATCACACCTTCATATAGTGAAATGCGCATTTGTGAGCCGAGCTCGTCATTCGATTTAAATACCACAGCAACTTCATGCAACTACCGCTTGTTATTTGAGGTTTTTGGGCTAAAACCGAGTACTGTGTTGTTGATCCCAATCAACCAAACCAGACTCTAGTAACTCAATGACGTACCAATGGGATATCAGATTATCAGGTTAAATGCAGCTATGTTCAGTCTTGGTGGACGTAGAGCTGGTCCAGATTCACCTCGAAACATAGTTGTTTTCAGCGTTTGTTAGGATTCGTTTTATTTTCTAATTGTTTTGGAATGCCTTAGAATGAAATACATTTTTGGCAAGTAGTGCAGTACACTTTGTTTTTATCATTTGTTCACTGTGGTCATGCGGCAGCATTGGTGTCTCACTTAATACAGGCTGCAGATTTGAGTGCAGTTCTGTGCGCGGGCGTGTTAATGAAACTTAACTGTGCTTGATGTTTGTGTTTATGCTGTTGCTGTAAACCAAACTGATTTCCTGTCCTGCAACTTTCGTGTGTGTCTGTGTTCAATCCGAACTAGAAAAATGCAGATGGTGTGATTACGAGAATGCTATCTAATGGAGAGTCGAAACGTCTATAACTGTATAACTGTATTGCAAGTAACTTTTACCAAAAATAATTACAAAACGTAAAACTAAATTCTAAATAAGCTGTGCTGTGAAACTCTGTATTACCCATTGTAGTGAATAGACCTAAAATGCGTGACGTCACAGTATTTGACTAGAAGTAACAACACTTGGAACTCGGCCGGAGTGGCCGTGCGGTTCTAGGCGCTACAGTTTGGGACCGAGCGACCGCATAGTGCTCAGAGCCAACACTCGGAACTAACAGAATAAAAATTCTTTATCAGATTACAAATTGAATTTTGAAAGAACAGATGTCCAAAATACTTCTATTAAAACTGCCCTGTGAAGTATTTTATTGCAAACTACTAAATAAAATTGCAAACATTAAATTATACACACGCGAACGTAATGCTGCACTGCCTGCATAAGAAGTGATATCTGGACTGCACTTCACCTGAGGTGAACTTGACAATAATTTTGAAATGCCATGGTTGACAGCGAATGATTTAGCTGTGTCATGAATGTAATGTTGGACTGGCTATTACAAATTTTCATGACTTAACTAGTGCCAAAGAAAACTAGATACTGCCCAAAAGTTGTGAACATAAAAACGCAGCACAGCAGAAAACCAGCTAAAAAAAAAAAAAAGAAAAACATGCTCGCCCCAGCGCATGCTTCACTTCAGATGACTATGATCCACTCAGTGCAATGCAGCGACACACAGGTACAAAACAAAATTTGCAAGATTAGATGGTGGTATAAATGCAAGTTTCTAAATGATCGAAAAGAGACTAGCATTCAAAGGTATGTTCTGAACCTCATTCCGCAACAATTACGATCATCTTTACAAGAATTACTTCTTCTGAAAACATATGATTGCCATGAATTTAATTAATACATTTGTAAAGGAGGGGTGCATCTATAACTCTGAGAGCAAGTCATGTGAACATGTAATTTCTCTCGTCTCGACAATCAAACTAACTGAATCGAACCAATAAAGGGAACATTTTCCAATAATCTGTCTTTCTTAAACTCGTGATAAATTACGCGTGAGGGAGCAATGCAACTTCATCATTACCTAAAAATCTCCACAGTTTTCAAATAAATCTTTGCAAAACCATATTTCGAAAATTGCACATCGTCTGCATTTGCATCTCCGTGTTCTGCTAGTTATTTCCAGACTATGTAGCAGAGTGACAAACAGCCGACTCCTTCACTTACTCCTCACTGAATGCTACCTGCAATGATATTGCTACTGACAACCAAAGATCACATTGCTTGTACTCAGAACCTCTGTGGTGTAACATATCGACTATGGAAGACTTCATGTAAAGTGCAGTCCAGTGTACAGATATGAAGTATGGTGGCACATCGAATAAAAAGAGAAATCACGTGACTTTTATTGAAGGCACAAAATAAGCTGGAAACCTTACGCTGCTGCAACTGAAGGCCACGCCCACTTGCTCGAGTAACGTTGAAATGCTCTTTACGGCACGTGAGCATCCTCCTCCATGTTGTCATTTAGTGTGCGCAAACAATGGCTTCTCCGAATAATAAAGTTGAAATATACACGGAGAGCCAACTAAGACAGGTAACCTATAAAGACGAATCAGTATGTCTATGTGTTATCTTCACTAACTTATAATAGCGGATAATGCAACGAATTTCCCGATGTATGCGAGTGCTTTTTAAAAATGGCTCTGAGCACTATGGGACTTAACTTCTGAGGTCATCAGTTCCCTAGAACTTAGAACTACCCAAACCTAACTAACCTAAGGACATCACACACATCCATGCCCGAGGCAGGATTCAAACCTGCGACCGCAGTGGTCGCGTGGTTCCGGACTGTAGCGCCTAGAACCGCTCGGCCAGCTCGGGTGGCCGAGTCCTTTTTAACTTTTATAGTTGTCGAATTATGACACCCACTTTTTTTATTAATGGCATAATATACTTTTTCCACACATCTGGTAAAAATCTTGGAAGACGACTTCAGCGACGTAACACGTGAGGAACTTAATAAAATAGCAATGAAACTAGCGACCTGGCTCAGCTTTGCTCAGATGGCACTGATTCCGGCATAAGGATAACAAATTACATACACAAAACTTACTCCTGAATCATTCTATCCATTAGTGAAACCCATATCAAAAACCCTACAGTAGTTCCAAAGATTAGCCTACAGATAATTCGGTGAGCACTTTTAAGTGCTAAATCTGGAGCTGAGGGGGCAGTTAACTGCTTTTCCCGCCAGATACCGCCACCTCTCTCGCTGACCAGGTCGTAGCCAAACTCTTAAGAGTGTTTTCGGAAGCTCCTGTCGTTTAGCGCGTACTAAAGCCATTAGAACGTCAAAAGAAAATAACGAGACATTTAGAAAAGGTATCTGTATGGTGTAAGAGTAGTAGTTGGCTTTAAATAACAAAAAGTGTGAGATTCTCCACATGATTGCGAAAAGGAATCTGTAAAATTTCTGTTCCACTACAAACCACACTTTTTTTTTAATAAAAAAGGTATATTGACCGAATTACAACCGTCACATAGAAAATGCTTTTGGAAGGCCATCAAAACGAAACGCGTTATTGGTAGGACACGTACGATGGAGGGAAGGAAGGAAGAATAAACATCCCATCGGCGGCGCGGCCAGTAGAGACGCAGCACAGGCCCATATTACGAGATGATGGGGAGAAAATCAGCCGAGCCCTTTTCAAAGAACCATCCCGCCATGTGCCATGAGAGATTAAGGGAAATCGCAGAAAACCTAAATCTGGAAGCTACAACAAATCTATTAAGAGACAGCCTACACTACGCTTATCCGTCGTCTTTTAGAGCGTTGCGACGCGGTATGGGATTCGCATCAGAGGACATCGAAAAATTTCAAAGAAGGCCTGCTCGTTTTGTATTATCTCTAAATAGAGGTGAGAGTGTCAGCAATGCAAAACACTAGTTGGGATGATATTCATTAAAACAAAGGCAGTTTTCGTTGGCGGCGATATCTTTCCACGAAACTTCCATGAACCAAGACTGTCCTCCGAATGCAAAAATATTAACTAGGGAGAAGTGGACATCGTAATAAGATAAGAGAAATCAGAGCTTGCAAGGAAAAATTTTGGTGATCGTTTTCTCATGTGTTAGTTGAGACTATAACGGTAGAGAAAGAGTCTGAAAGAGGTTCAATGAATCCTCTTGCAGTGTTCCCTCCCTTCGGGATACTACTTAAATCGAGTTAGTTATTCTCGGCAGCTGTTAACACCAATTGTCCCAACACTGATAGCTCTAATTATTGTGGGTCGCCAACCACACAATAAAAGTCTCACCCCCTGAGACAAGGGGAACTATTCTAAAAAGAAATAAGTTGGCCATCTGACAGTGCTGAGGAACCAGCGTACGCAAATAAATTTCGTCGAACCATAAATACAGACACCACACACAATCGTAGCCTATCCTCATACAAGGATAACGGCGAACACTGAAAAAGGAAAGACGGCACATACGGCATTTAACACAGGTTGAGGTACTAGTTGTTAAAGGGATATGAAAATATAAATTAAAAATGAAATGGGTTACTGCTCACATCCTCTAATATCCGTTTCCATCCTTTTGCTCTTTGAAAATTTCGGTCTCCTCTAGTATCCACACTGAAGCGTCAAAGAAATTGGTATAGGCATGCGTATTCCAAAACAGAGATACGTAAACAGGCAGTATACGGCGTTGCGGTCGCAACTCCTATATAAGACAACAAGTGACTGGCGCAGTTGTTGGATCGGTTACTGCTGTTACAATAGCAGGTTACCAAGATTTAAGGGAGTTTTAACGTTGTGGTCATAGTCGGCGGACGAGCGATGGGACACAGCATCTCCGAGGTAGCACTCAAGTGGGGATTTTCCCAGTACGACCATTTCACGAGTGTACTGTGAATGTGAGGAATCCGATAAAACATCAAATTTGCGACGTCGCTCCCGCGGGAAAAGATCCTGCAAGAACGAGACCAACGATGGTTAAAGAGAATCGTTCAGCGTGACAGAAGTGCAACACTTCCCCAAATTGCTGCAGATTTCAATGCTGGGCCATCAACAAGTGCCAGCGTGCGAACCATTCAACAAAACATCAACGATATGGGCTTTCGGAGTCGAAAGCCTAATCGTGTACACTTGATGACTGCACGACACAAAGCTTTTCGCCTTGCCTGGCTCGTCAACACCGATATTAGACTGTTGACGAGAGGAAACATGTTGCCTGGTAGGACGAGTCTCGTTTCAAATTGTATCGAGCGGATGGACGTGTACGCGTGTGGAGACAACCTCTTGGACCCTGCATGTCAGCAGGGGACTGTTCACGCTGGTGGAGGCTCTGTAACGGTGTGATGCGTGTGCAGTTGGAATGATATGGGACCACTGATACGTCTAGATATGATTCTGGCAGATGACACATACGTCAGCATTCTGTCTGATCACCTGCATGCATTCATGTCCATTGTGCATTCCGACGGACTTGGACAATTCCAGCAGGACAATGCGACATCCCACTCGTGGAGAATTGCTGCAGAGTGGCTCAAGGAACACTCTTTTGTGTAAGCATTTCCGCTGGCCAGTAACCTCCCCAGACATTAACATTATTGAGCATGTCTGGGGTGCCTTGCAACGTGCTGCATAGAAGAGATCTCGATCCCCTCTTACTCTTACGGATTTGTGGGTAGCCCTGCAGGATTCATGGTGTCACTTCCCTCCGGCACCACTTTAGACATTAGTCGAGTCCATGCGATATCTTGTTGCGGGACTTACGCGTGCTCGCGCGGGCGCTACACGATATTAGGCAGGTGAACCAATTTCTTTGGCTCTTCAGTGTATGTTTGTATGGTGTAATAAATGCTCCTTCCATAAACAATGACAAATAAGTTTTAAACTAGCTTCACCCTTTGACACTTCCTGTCATTCCTGAGAGATAGTGAAGCCTACGAACTACCACTCTTCGACCGATCAGAATTACTTGCTCCCACCCCTAAATGAAGCTACAGAAAGTTTACTACAGCGTTTTACCTTGGACAGTCAGCTACGTACTTAACAACACCGGCCCCGACTGGGGACCAACACCCACTGCCTACACTACTATTTTCGCTGCTGTACCTCGGAACAGAAATACAGAAATGAGAGTCACTTAAGAATGAAATAAATCGTAAGTGCAGGGAAACAAAGGTGACATGGCTGAAAGAAAACTGTAAGGAATTCGAAAAATAAATGACTTTCGGAAGGACTGATGAAGGATATGGGAAAGTCAAAACAAGCTTCGGTGAAATTGAATGCAAGGTTGGTAACATTAAGACTGCAGTGGAAGTTCCACTGTTAAATGCAGAGGAGAGAGCGGATGAGTGGAAAGAGTACATCGAGGAACTCTGCGAGAGGGAGTACTCGTCTGATGACGTGACAGAAGCAGGAACAGGATTCGACAGGGAATAAATAGGGGATCCAGAATTAGAGTCAGAATATTAAAGAACTTTGGAAGATTTAATATCAAATAAGGCAGAAGTGACAGATAACACTCCACCAGATCTTTTAAAATAGTTCGGGGAAGTGGCAACACAACGACGATTCAGTTTGGTGTGTAAAATGTATGAGTGTGGCAATCCCTTAGGAAAAACGCCATCCACACCATTCCGAAGGCTGCAAGGGCCGACGAGTGCGAGAACTCTCTCACAATCGGCTTAACAGCTCATGCATCCAAGTTGCTGACAAGAATAACATAAAGAAGAATGGAAAGGAAAATTGAGGATGTATCAGATGATGATCAGTTTGGCTTTAGGAAAGGTAAAGGCAAGAGAGAGGCAATTCTGACACTGCGATTGATAATGGACGCAACACTAAAGAAAAAATGGTTCAAATGGCTCTGAGCACTATGGGACTTAACATCTGTGGTCATCAGTCCCCTAGAACTTAGAACTACGTAAACCTAACTAACCTAAGGACATCACACACATCCATGCCCGTGGCAGGATTCGAACCTGCGACCGTAGCGGTCACGCGGTTCCAGACTGAAGCGCCTAGAACCGCACGGCCACACCGGCCGGGAACACTAAAGGATGATCAAGACATAGTAATAGGATTTGTCGAACTGGAAAAAGCGTTCGACAATGTAAAATCGTGCAAGATGTCGGAAATTTTGAGGAAAATAGGGGCAAGCTATAGGGAAAACGGGTAACATTCAATAAGTAGAAGAGCGAAAAGGATACAAAAAGAATGGAAGGGCTCGGATTAAAAAGGGTGTAAGACAGGGATGTAGTCTTTCACCACTACTGTTCAACCTACATATCGAAAAAGCAATGGCCGAAGTATAGGAAATATTCAAGAATAGGATAAATACTCAGGGTAAAATGATAGCAATAAGATTCGGTGATGACAGATGACACTTCCGGGGACTGCCGAACTGGTCACGTCTGGTGTCTGGTAGCTCCCAAGAGACGTCCGTTCTATGTCTGAGAAACAGAATAGGAATTCCCAGAGCTGCCATAGCTCCACTACGACTCCAGGTGTATCAAGGTGTCGTGACAAACACTTCCAGGAATCTTATTGCGTCTGGCTTTTGGCAGCTGCCGAGTGTCCTCCATTCTAGGTTTGCAAAAACAGCATTGGAGTTCCCAAAGCCGCCATGGTACTACTAGGACTCCAGTGGTCACCACGTTGTGACAAACACTTCCAGGAACGGCCCAATCTAGCTGTTTCCGGCGTGTGAGAGCTGCCGAGAGACCTCAATTCTATGTCTGCAAAACAGCTTTGGAGTTGCCAGGGCTGCCATGGTTCCACTTTGACTGTAGTTGTCGTAAGGTGTCTTGGCAAACACATATGGGTACGGCCCAGTCTGGCTGGTCTGGCCTTTGGCAGCTGCCAAGAGAATTCGGTTCCATGTTTGCAAAATAACCTTGAAGTTCCTAGAGGTGCCATGGTTCCACGGCAACTCGGGTGGGAATCAGGGCTTGACAAACATTTCCAACAACGGCACAACTTCTGTGCGTCCAACATTCCAAGGGCTCTCGGCACCTAGCGAGCAGCCAGTCGCCCTCTCGATATCGGTGGAAACCGCCATCCACCCAGCCACTCTTCTTGCATCTGAAGCAGCAGGCTTCCCACCCCTGTTGTCTTTGATTAAGTCATGGCCAGTATCGAGCTTAACCTTATCTCCAGATTATAGTCCCGTTAAGCAAGCCACAGAGTAGTCATGTATATGTAAATGATGACTGGTACGAGATATCAGTCCAGACGCCAATTAATTATGGAACACATAACATTACACGTATTACTCACTTATAATTACTGTAATTACTAATTATATGTACATCCTTTCTGGAGAATCAATCTACATCTACATGGTTACTCTGAAATTCACACTTAAGTGCCTGGCAGAGGGTTCATCGAACCAATTTCGTACTACTTCTCTACCATTCCACTCTCGATTGGCGCGTGGGAAAAAGGAACAACTAAATCTTTCCGTTCGAGCTATGATTTCTCTTATTTTGTCATGATAATCATTTCTCCCTACGTAGGTGGGTGTCAACAAATATTTTCGCATTCCGAAGAGAAAGTTGATGATTGAAATTTCGTAAATAGATCTGTTGTTGTTGTTGTGGTCTTCAGTCCTGAGACTGGTTTGATGCAGCTCTCCATGTTACTCTATCCTGTTCAAGCTTCTTCATCTCCCATTACGTACTGCAGCCTACATCCTTCTGAATCTGTTTAGTGTATTCATCTCTTGGTCTCCCTCTACGATTTTTACCCTCCACGCTGCCCTCCAATACTAAATTCGTGATCCCTTGATGCCTCAGAACATGTCCTACCAACGATCCCTTCTTCTTGTCAAGTTGTGCCACAAACTCCTCTTCTCCCCAATCCTACTCAATACTTTCTAATTAGTTACGTGGTCTACCCATCTAATCTTCAGTATTCTTCTGTAGCACCACATTTCAAAGGCTTCTATTCTCTTCTTGTCCGAACTATTTATCGTCCATGTTTCACTTCCATACATGGCCACACTCCATACAAATACTTTCATAAACGACTTCCTGACATATAAATCTATACTCGATGTTAACGAATTTCTCTTCTTCAGAAACGCTTTCCTTGCCATTGCCAGTCTACATTTTATATCCTCTCTACTTCGACCATCATCAGTTACTTTGCTCCCCAAATAGCAAAACTCATTTACTACTTTCAGTGTCTCATTTCCTAATCTAATTCCCTCAGCATCGCCCGACTTAATTCGACTACATTCCATTATCCTCGTTTTTCTTTTGTTGATGTTCATCTTATATCCTCCTTTCAAAACACTGTCCATTCCGTTCAACTGCTCTTCCAAGTCCTTTGCTGTCTCTGACAGAATTACAATGTCATCGACAAACCTCAAAGTTTTTATTTCTTCTCCATGGATTTTAATACCTACTCCGAATTTTTCTTTTGTTTCCTTCACTGCTTGCTCAATATACAGATTGAATAACATCGGGGAGAGGCTACAACCCTGTCTCACTCCCTTCCCAACCATTGCTTCCCTTTCATGTCCCTCGACTCTTATAACTGCCATCTGGTTTCTGTACAAATTGTAAATAGCCTTTCGCTCTCTGTATTTTATCCCTGCCACCTTCAGAATTTGAAAGAGATTATTCGAGTCAACATTGTCAAAAGCTTTCTCCAAGTCTACAAATGCTAGAAACGTAGGTTTGCCTTTTCTTAATCTAGCTTCTAAGATACGTCGTAGGGTCAGTATTGCCTCACGTGTTCCCATATTTCTACGGAATCCAAACTGATCTTCCCCGAGGTCGGCTTCTACCAGTTTTTCCATTCGTCTGTACAGAATTCGCGTTAATATTTTGCAGCCGTGACTTATTAAACCGACAGTTCGGTAATTTTCACATCTGTCAACGCCTGCTTTCTTTGGGATTGGAATTATTATATTCTTCTTGAAGTCTGAGCGTATTTCGCCTGTCTCGTACATTTTGCTCACCAGGTGGTAGAGTTTTGTCAGGACTGGCTCTCCCAAGGCTGGCAGTAGTTCTAATGGAATGTTGTCTACTCCCGGGGCCTTGTTTCGACTTAGGTCTTTCAGTGCTCTATCAAATTCTTCACGCAGTATCATATCTCCCATTTCATCTTCATCTACATCCTCTTCCATTTCCATAATACTGTCCTCAAGAACGTCGCCCTTGTATAGTCCCTCTATATACTCCTTCCACCTTTCTGCTTTCCCTTCTTTGCTTTGAACTGGGTTTCCATCTGAGCCCTTGATATTCATACAAGTGGTTCTCTTTTCTTCAAAGGTCTCTTAATTTTTCTGTAGGCAGTATCTATCTTACCCCTAGTGAGGTAAGCCTCTACATCCTTACATTTGCCCTCTAGCCATGCCTGCTTAGCCATTGTGCACTTCCTGTCAGTCTCATTTTCGAGACGTTTGTATTCCTTTTTACCTGCTTCATTTACTGCATTTTTATATTTTCTCCTTTCATCAATTAAATTCAGTATTTCTTCTGTCACCCAAGGATTTCTACTAGCCCTCGTCTTTTTACCTACTTGATCCTCTGCTGCCTTCACCACTTCATCCCTCAAAGCTATCCATTCTTCTTCTACTGTATTTCTTTCCCCCATTCTTGTCAATTGTTCCTTTATGCTCTTCCTGAAACTCTCTACAACCTCTGGTTCTTTTAGTTTATCCAGGTCCCATCTCCTCAAATTCCCACCTTTTGGCAGTTTCTTCAGTTTTAATCTACAGTTCATAACCAATAGATTGTGGTCAGAGTCCACATCTGCCCCTGGAAATGTCTTACAATTTAAAACCTGGTTCCTAAATCTCTTTCTTACCATTATATAATATATCTGATATCTTCTAGTATCTCCAGGTTTCTTCCATGTAAACAACCTTCTTTTATGATTCTTGAACCAAGTGTTAGCTATGATTAAGTTATGCTCTGCGCAAAATTCTACCAGGCGTCTTCCTCTTTCATTTCTTATCCCCAATCCATATTCTATAGATCTAGCCGCAAAGAAAACCGCCTTTGTTTCAGTGACTGCCACCCCAACTCGCGTATCATATCAATGACACTCTCACCCCTACTGCGCGATAACCCGAAACGAGCTGCCCTTCTTTGCACTTTTTCGATGTCCTCTGTCAATCCTACCTGGTAAGAATCCCACACCGCGCAGCAATATTCAAGCAGAGGACGGACAAGTGTAATGTAGGCTGTCTCTTTAGTGGGTTTGCCACATCTTCTAAGTGTTCTGCCAACAAAGCGCAGTATTTGTTTCGCCTTCCCCACAATATCATCTGTGTGGTCTTTCCAATTTAAGTTGCTCGTGTTTGTAATTCCTAGGTATTTAGTCGAATTGACAGCCCTTAAACTTGCGCGATTAATCGTATACCCAAAATTTATCGGATTTCTTTTAGCACCCATGTGGATGACATCGCAGTTTTCTTTGTTTAGCGCCAACTGCCAGTTTTCGCACCATACAGAAATTCTCTCTAAATCATTTTGTAATTGGAATTGATCGTCTGATGATTTTACTAGACGGTAAATTACAGCGTCATCTGCAAACAATCTAGAGGGACTGCTCAGGTTGTCACCTAGATCATTTACGTAAATTAGGAAAAGCAGAGGGCCTATAACACTACCTTGCGGAACGCCAGATATCACTTCTGTTCTGCTCGATGATTTACCGTCTGCAACTATGAACTGTGACCTCTCTGAGAGGAAATCACGAATCCAGTCTCACCACTGAGACGATGCTCCATATGCACGCAATTTGATTAATAGTCGCTTGTGAGGAACGGTATCAAAAGCCTTCTGGAAATCTAGGAATATCGAATCGATCTGGGATTCCTTGTCGACAGCACTCATTACTTCATGGGAATAAAAAGCTAGCTGCGTTGCACAAGAACGGTATTTTCTGAATCCGTGTTGGTTATGTATCAATAAGTCATTTGCTTCAAGGTGATTCTAAATGTTCGAGTACCACGACACATCCCCTCAGAAAAATTAAGAATGACTGTGCTGGTAAACACCTTACGTTATTTTTAAACAGCTGAGCAAAACTCAGTTTTCTCTTTACTTATTCTGATCACTAAACTGACACACAATATTTTTTTGTAGCGCAACGCAATCTGACTTTTAATAATCCATACAAAAGAATGGCCCTCATTAGCAGTAGCCTATAGGCCCTGACTAACAGTAACCTGTATCTTTCGTGAATCACTTACCTCACAAAAATCTTCTTTACTCGAACT
Organism: Schistocerca cancellata; assembly: GCF_023864275.1. Taxonomy (NCBI): domain Eukaryota; kingdom Metazoa; phylum Arthropoda; class Insecta; order Orthoptera; family Acrididae; genus Schistocerca; species Schistocerca cancellata. The sequence continues at coordinate 276,618,430 of NC_064632.1, read as the reverse complement.
ACTGCAATACAGCGAGCGCCAATACTGCCAGCTTCATGAAAGATTCTAACTTCTGAAGGCACTAACAACTGATAGCCATAGTTATCAAATGAAAGATTTTGATAGGGAACAAACAATTTATTTACCTTAATAGTGCTCAAAAGTCATAGTATATATACCAGTTCATGACATCCAGTCTTACAAATTTCCTTTTTCTGACGGACACACGTCCAGATCGTCCGCTCTCAAAATTCAGCCAACTAGCGAATATTCCAACAATACCAACCAGCCACAGACTGCACACAGCACAGTCAGTGATTTTCATACATATTCCATACGTGACGTTACCAACATAAAAACCTGAACAGCCTACTTACAACGGTATATGCTCCAAAATCCTACTGCAATTTGATGTCAGTGATATGGGCCTGTAATTCTATGGGTTACTCTTATTTCCTTTCTAGAATGTTGGTGTGACATGTGCTATTTCCAGTCTTTTAGGAACAGGCCTTTCATCAATTGAGCCGTTGTATGTGATTGCTAAAAAGGGGCCTATTGTGTCTGCATACCCTGAGAGGAACCTGATTGGTATACCATCTGGATCGGAAGACTTGCCTTTCTTAAGTGATTTGAGTTTGTTTGTGGCAAGGGAATCAAAGTCCCGACATTATTTTTGCTATATTAACCTTCATTAACCTTCACGTACAGAGAACAAAACACGGTGGCACTTTAATTTAGGAGTATACCCGTGTGTAGACAATTGTGCCGGAAACCACTGTGCACCTGTCAAGAACGTGTTTGTATGTATATGTGTATGTACACGTGTGTATGTATGTGTTTGTGTGTGTGTGTGTGTGTGTGTGTGAGAGAGAGAGAGAGAGAGAGAGAGAGAGAGAGAGAGAGAGAGAGAATGAGAGAGGGGCGGTGTGGGGGGGGGGGGGGGGAGTCGGTAATGACAAGGTTTCCAATCCTTGCGCCCGGTTATGGCCTCGAGAGATTTGCTACTCGATATGGACGGCAGACGTATCTGTAGCTACCGTAAGCCAGTCAGTGCTGTGGGGCATCTCAGGCAGTGCGAAGCTTCCAGACGTCGAGGCCACTGTCTGGAGGGGAGGGGGATACCCGGCAGGCGGCTGCCATTCCGGCGAGACGCCCGTAAATATTTATGCGGTCGGACATGCGTGAAATTCGACAGGCGCCGCCGTGCCGACGTTTCGCATGGACGGGCGGTTCGCCGCCGCGCCCCCGGCGACCGGCGCCGAAACAGCCTCCCTGCGAACGCTCGGCGGAATTCTCACAGGGTACACGTATTCAGTTCCGGTAAATTCTGAGGGGACTTTAAAAATTCATAGTGATTTCTGCTCTAAGAAAATCACATTCCTCTGACGTTACACTACTGGCCATTAAAATTGCTACACCACGAAGATGACGTGCAATAGACGCGAAATTTAACCGACAGGAAGAAGATGCTGTAATATGCAAATGATTAGCTTCTCAGAGAATTCACACAAGGTTGGCGCCGGTGGCGAGTCCTATAGGTATTGCGGTTTATCGTATCGCGACATTGCTGCTCGCGTTGGTCGAGATCCAATGACTGTTAGCAGAATATGGAATCGGTGGGTTCAGGAGGGTAATACGGAACGCCGTGCTGGATCCCAACGGTCTCGCATCACTAGCAGTCGAGATGGCAGGCATCTTATCCGCATGGCTGTAACGGATAGTGCAGCCACGTCTCGATCCCTGAGTCAACAGACGGGGACGTTTGCAAGACAACAACCATCTGCACGAACAGTTCGACGACGTTTGCAGCAGCATGGACTATCAGCTCGGAGACCACGGCTGCAGTTACCCCTGACGCTGCATCACAGACAGGAGCTCCAGCGATGGTGTATTCAACGACGAACCTGGGTGCACGAATGGCAAAACATCATTTTTTCGGATGAATCCAGGTTCTGTTTGCAGCATCATGATAGTCGCTTCCGTGTTTGGCGACATCACGGTGAACGCACATTGGAAGCGTGTATTCGTCATCGCCATACTGGCGTATCACCCGGCATGATGGTATGGCGTGCCATTGGTTACACGTCTCGGTCACCTCTTGTTCGCACTGACAGCACTTTGAACAGTGGACGTTACGTTTCAGATGTGTTACGACCCGTGGCTTTTCCCTTCATTCGAATCCTGCGAAACCCTACATTTCAGCAGAATAATGCACGACTGCATGTTGCAGGTCCTGTATGGGCCTTTCTGGATACAGAAAATGTTCGACTGCTGCCCTGGCCAGCACATTGTCCAGATCTCTCACCAATTGAAAACGTCTGGTCAATGGTGGCCGAGCAACTTGCTCGTCACAATAGGCCAGTCACTAATCTTGATGAACTGTGGTATCGTGTTGAAGCTGCATGGGCAGCTGTACCTGTACACGTCATCCAAGCTCTGTTTGACTCAATGACCAGGCGTATCAAGGCCGTTATTACGGCCAGAGGTGGTTGTTCTGGGTACTGATTTCTCAGGATCTATGCATTCAAATTACGTGAAAATGCAATCACATGTCAGTTCTAGTATAATATATTTGTCCAATGAATACCCGTTTATCATCTGCATTTCTTCTTGGCGTAGCAATTTTAATGGCCAGTAGTGTATTTTTTCTTGTGTCGCTACGAGCGCCGTTCTTACAGCAGTCCGTAGACTGGCTCGATGAAGTCTCCACTTTTCTTTGCAACGCCACGGTTAACACACTATTTTGCCTGCTGCTGTTTTATGTCTTCTCCCTATACATCCATCTTCGAATAGATTGTGCGACGACCGCTGCTACTACAAGTTGCTGTAGCAGGGATGACACCTTCAGCTGTATTCGAAGGCCAAATTTTATTTGCAATCATTTCTAGTGTAAAATTACACCAATTCCGGACCCATCTATGATTCCAGATGCTCGTGTTGATGCCCGGGATCTACATGATCATATGGTATTATAGAGGATGCCGAAGATAGAGTAATGTACGATCGAAATCGATTGTAAATAAAATTAGATTAACGTGACGTCACTACTACATAAAGATTTATGTTATACGGTCAGTCAGTGGTACTCAACTTGCTGCGCATGACAAACGCACCTATTACACTTACGTCACCTATCGGATAGGATGCGAATTCTTAAACGTGGCAGAGACCGTCCGCAGGTGCAACCAGCGCACATTTACGATTGCTAAGACTGTAAGCTCGTGGCCTTGCGGTAGCGTTCTCGCATCCCTTACACGGAGTCCCGGGTTCGATTCTCGGCAGGGTCAGGGATTTTTCCTGCCTCGAGATGACCGGGCGTTGTTGTGTCGTCTTCATCATCATCATTCATCCCCATTACAGTCGGAGGAAGGCAATGATAAACCACCTCCACAGGGACCTTGCCTAGTGCAGCGGTGTGGGCCTCCCGCATCGTCCCCTACACTCCTCGGAGTATGGGACATCATCTACATCACCATCAAGACTGTAACGTAATGCTTCTTTGTAAACTTGGTTGGAAAAATAACAATATTTGTGTTGTAACTTCCTGGCGGCTTAAAACTGTATGTCAGCCTGGGATTCGAAACTTTCGCAGGCAAGTACTTCAGCCGTTACCGCGAAAGGCCAAGTATGCAGTTTCGAGTCTCCATCCGTCACCATAGCGTTTTAACCTGCCATGCCAGGAATTTTCACTTCAGCGCACACTCCACTGCACCGTGAATGTTCTGAAGTATTTGTATTCCTAGCATTGTTTAAAAGATTAATCGTAATGATTTGTTTAATGTTAATGCACCAAACAAATAATATGCGCAGTTTTAATCAAAATGCGGAACTGTAGACATTTTGTTGGAGAGCGGTGGTTAGTAGTATTGGCAGTCCATTAGATAACACAAAAATTGTGTTACTAGTGTATAATCACCGAATGTATCCTGCAGAAACGAAAGATATGCTATAAGTGGGAACTCTTAATTACTTGTTGAAGCTTCGGCCACCAAGATGAAAGTACGGGCTTGAAAGTGGTTCAAAATGGCTCGGAACACTATGGGACTCAACATATTAGGTCATAAGTCCCCTAGAACTTAGAACTACTTAAACCTAACTAACCTAAGGACATCACACACACCCATGCCCGAGGCAGGATTCGAACCTGCGACCGTAGCAGTCCCGCGGTTCCGGACTGCAGCGCCAGAACCGCTAGACCACCGCGGCCGGCGCTTGAAAGTGGTCATGAGGCAAAAGCAACAAACTACGTATTATGTGGACGTTTCAGACATACATATGTCTGCATCCCTCTGAAGCAATCTTTAAAGTCTTTTAGATAAATAAACGTCATTGACATTCTACATCTTTATCTGCATGTCTACCTAGTTATTTCTCTACATAGTCACCCTGCGACGAACACATTTCTCCCAACGAGAGACCAGTCTGTTGATACCATCACTATACAATGTTTGACAATCTCATGTCTGCTTGCACCGCTTCATCACTATCAAACTGAAGTACTCTAAGATATTCTTTAAAGTTTGGAAACAGCTTGAAATCGGATGGGGCCAAGTCCGGACGGCATGGCGGATGATCGATGACAGTGAACTGCAAGTGCCGCAGTGTTAGTGGTTCAAATGATTCAAATGGTTCAAATGGCTCTGAGCACTATGGGACTTAACTGCTGAGGTCATCAGTCCCCTAGAACTTAGAACTACTTAAACCTAACTAACCTAAGGACATCACACACATCCATACCCGAGGCAGGATTCGAACCTGCGACCGTAGCAGTCGCTCGGTTCCGTACTGTAGCGCCTAGAATCGCACAGCGCAGCGTTAATGCATGGTCTGGTATTGTCATGCTGAAGGAAAGACTCCTCCATGTGTGGACGAACTCGCCGAATTCGAAACTCGATTACAGCGCACTGTCTCTCACGCACCAACATAGTAACATTACACTGCGCTTTGTTACATGCTGCAACCCAGAGGCCACTATAGGGACGGGGCTGCAAATTTGGCGGCATTACTTTTCAGCTGGTCCTCGCACAATGAGTCAACGAACCTGGATTCAGAAAAACCCGTTATTATAAGGCGTTAAGCAGACACGACGATTTGTTGCCTAACCATTACCAAATGGTAAGATGTACATTGTTGTACTGTTATCAGTCACTGTTTAGCCTATTTATCAGCCGCACGGGATTAGCCGAGCAGTCATGGACTGCGCGGCTGGTCCCGACGGAGGTTCGAGTCCTCTCTCGGGCATGGCTGTGTGTGTTTGTCCTTAGGATAATTTAGGTTAAGTAGTGTTTAAGCTTAGGGACTGATGACCTTAGCAGTTAAGTCCCCTAAGATTTCACACAATCATCTTTATTTCTCTCCACGACGTGATTCAAAGGTTTAAACCTCCATCATCAGGTGGATTTACATTTGTTGGGTGCACCCTGTAGTTCCCGACGCCATATTTGTTTACAAAATATGACAGTATACATGTGATGTGTTACGACAGTGAAAGGAACCTGTGACCACTGGAGACAGTGCCACAAGTTCCTCCCAAAACTCGTAACACAAAACACACACAAATGCCATATTAACTAATGTAAATCCACATGATGATGGAGATTTAAACCTTTGAAACGCGGCGTGGAGATAAATAAACAGTGACTGGTAACAGTAAACTTGTTGTTTCATTTAATTGTGTTGTTTACTTAGTAGTTTATTGTGATTTGTAATAAACCAGCCATGGAAAAATCCACTATAGCTCTCAGATGATATACAGGGCTATTACAAATGATTGAAGCGATTTCATAAATTCACTGTAGCTCCATTCATTGACATATGGTCACGGCACACTACAGATACGTAGAAAAACTCATAAAGTTTTCTTCGGCTGAAGCCGCACTTCAGGTTTCTGCAGCCAGAGCGCTCGAGAGCGCAGTGAGACAAAATGGCGACAGGAGCCGAGAAAGCGTATGTCGTGCTTGAAATGCACTCACATCAGGCAATCATAACAGTGCAACGACACTTCAGGACGAAGTTCAACAAAGATACACCAAATGCTAACTCCATTCGGCGATGGTATGCGCAGTTTAAAGCTTCTGGATGCCTCTGTAAGGGGAAATCAACGGGTCGGCCTGCAGTGAGCGAAGAAACGGTTGAACGCGTGCGGGCAAGTTTCACGCGTAGCCCGCGGAAAATTGGCTCATGCCAGAACTGGAGACCGACAGCGCCGACTTCATCTTTCAACAGGATGGTGCTCCACCGCACTTCCATCATGATGTTCGACATTTCTTAAACAGGAGATTGGAAAACCGATGGATCGGTCGTGGTGGAGATCATGATCAGCAATTCATGTCATGGCCTCCACGCTCTCCCGACTTAACCCCATGCGATTTCTTTCTGTGGGGTTATGTGAAAGATTCAGTGTTTAAACCTCCTCTACCAAGAAACGTGCCAGAACTGCGAGCTCGCATCAACGATGCTTTCGAACTCATTGATGGGAACATGCTGCGCCGAGTGTGGGAGGAACTTGATTATCGGCTTGATGTCTGCTGAATCACCAAAGGGGCACAAATAGAACGTTTGTGAATGCCTAAAAAAAGTTTTTGAGTTTTTGTATGTGTGTGCAAAGCATTGTGAAAATATCGCAAATAATAAAGTTATTGTAGAGCTGTGAAATCGCTTCAATCATTTGTAATAACCCTGTACTTCCTTTACGAAATGGACGGGCGTAAAATACTTCGTTAGCACTGTCGTAAATTTCCTCCCTTGTCCATAAAGCTAGCCATATTGTTCTGTTTGTAGTATTCATAAGTAAAACCTTCAATATCCATAACCGCATTATGAGCCAAAAGGATATGTCATGTCCAGTCAGTAAGCACAACAGCTTATAGAAGTTCCGTTACAACAGTACGACACAAATTTATAGATGTCTTCTACGTAAGATAAAAATTATTTCATGATTCTCACTCTTTAGTAACATCCTAACTTCATTCTTACTTACAAATATATAAAATACAATATCTGTAAGAAGAAAGTGCAAAATACCCTACTTCAAGCAGTGCAAGCTCTCTAGGCAGTTATGTTTACATAACATCCGATATTACTATCATACTTATATTAAATTACCAAAACATGCGCGGGACCTTTTAGAAAAGGTGGAACTGAAAACAAAACTGCATTCAGCAAAACACCAACCATCTATACAGCACATCACCACTTAGAAACTCTGGGTATATATTCATTACAGTTCGCTTAACTTTCTTAACATACAACCATCTCCGCAATATTTTAATTGCTGATATGCTACTGTCATTTAGTTGGAACTTACAGTATCTAGAACAACGTCGAATTTGATGTCTCCTCAATGTGCCGCAGCCTTGAAATGCCATACAGTCACAACACACAACATACACGAAGGTGACAAAAGTCATTGAATTCCTCAAATGTTCAAATGTGTGTGAATTCCTAAGGGACCAAACTGCTTAGGTCATCGGTCCCTAGACTAACACACTACTTAAACTAACTTACGCTAAGAACAACACACAGACCCATGCCCCAGGAAGGACTCGAACCTCCGGCGGGAGGGGCCACGTAATCCGTGACATGGCGCCTCTAACCGCGCGGCCACTCCGCGCGGCTGGAATAGCTCCTACTATCGTGTAGGACCTCCTTCTCACCAACGTAGTGCAGCAACTTGCTGTGGCAGGGACCGAACACGTCATTGGAAGTCTCCTGCAGAAATACTGAGCCACGCTACTTTTAAAAACGTCCATAATTGTGAAAACGTTGCCTGTGCAGGTTATTATGCACGAATTGACCTATTGATTATGTCCTACGAATGTCTGATGGGTGGTCAAATCATTCTCTTGAATTGTCCAAACCAATCGCGAACAATTGTGTCCCAGTGACATGGTGCATTGTCATACATAAAAATTCCATCGTTGTCCATGAAATGCTGCAAGTGGTCTCCAAATGCTCTAACATAACCATTTCTGTCAACGATCCGTTCAGTAGAATCAGAGGACCCAGTCCATTCCATGTAAACACAGCCCACACAACTATAGAGCATCCACCAGCTTGCACACTGCCTTGTTAACAACTTGGGACCACGGCATTGTGGAGTCTGCGCCACACTCGAACCCTACCATCAGCTCTTAGCAACTGAAATCTGGGATGATCTGACGAGGCGATGGTTTTCCAGCCATCTAGCATCCAGTCGATATGGTCACGAGCCCAGAAGATCCGCTGACGGCGGTGTCGTGCTGGCCGGCCGCTGTGGACGAGCGGTTCTAGGCGCTTCAATTCGGAACCGCGTGGCTGCTACGGTCGCAGGTTCGAATCCTGCCCCGGGCATGGTTGTGTGTGTTGTCGTTAGGTTAGTTACGTTAAAGTAGTTATAAGTCTAGGGGACTGATGACCTCAGATGTTAAGTCCCATAGTGCTTGGAGCCATTTGAACCATTTTTGAAGTCGTGCTGTTAGTAAAGGCACTCGCATCGGTCGTCTGCTGCCATAGCCCATTAACGCCAGATTTCGCCACACTGTCCTAACGGACACATTCGTCGTACGTCCCACATTGATTTCTGCGGTCATTTCGCCCTGTGTTGCTTGTCTGTTAGCACTGACAACTCAAACGCAAACGCCGCTGCTCTCGGTCGTTAAGTGAAGGCTGTCGGCTACTGCGTTACCTGTAGTGAGAGGCAATGCCTCAAATTTGGTGTTCTCGGCACACTCTTGAGACTGTGGATCTCGGAATACTGAATTCCATAACGATTTCCGAAATGGAATGTCCCATGCGTATAACTCCAACTATCACTCCCCTTTCACAGTCTGTTCATCCCCGTCGGAAGCCTTTCCACATTAATTACCTGAGTACAAATGACTGCGCCGCCAATGCACCGCATTTTTACACGCTGTGTACGCGATACTACAGTCATATGTATATTTGCATATCGCTGTATCAATGTAATGCAAAAACATGTAAATATTAAAATTCTTTAACCACCAGTGACGGTTCCCGTCATTTTATTGCAATAAATAGTAGCGTTCAGAATATGTGACATGCTTCATATTGCTGCGGGGTGTGCTTTTTCCACGCTACGGCGTCAGTAACTGCACGCGCAGCGTTAAAGTTGGAATTCACGGTCCTTTTAGCGACGAATGCAGGGTTTTCTAACTTAGAAGACTGTGTTTGAAACGGTTGGGACATAAGTGGAGGGAGTGGTAAGGTACTGGGCTGTAATAAAAACCATAATACTTGAAACAAATTGATTTGAATATTCAAAAACCCAGTGTGTGGAAACTGATTTAGCTTTTTCTGTTGCAATACAAAACGTTCGCTATGGACGATGGGAAAGAACTATTTCGATTAGTACGAATCTAATTAAAAACCGCAATTATTAATCTCAGAAACCTTAAGGTTTATAAATAATTGCTTGAGCCAATTAAATTTCTAAAAATCAATGATGATGTGTGAACATTAACTTTCTTCAATGTTTAAGAGATGTTTTTTGAAGAAAACAAAATACAAGGTTAGCAACTGCAATTTTGAGATCACACAGCCATGAAAGCGCTGCTACACCAAGTGAAGGCCCCAATTGCATTGTGGTCGAAAAGAGCCACCTCTGATTACTAGAGCGTACGGCACGGTCTCCACATAGTCTCTTCTAGTTTGAAGACTTTTACGATAGGATAAATAAGTTATCTGAAACACACCAAATACACCAGGTAGCCCACGGGAGCCTTCCCCTGTAGTTTTGTGCGTACATTGGTGCAACAAGGTTTCTCTCGTCATTGCTGTCCAAAGGGGAAGTGCACGTACAAGCGAACCTCCACCAAGCTGTGCCGCCATCTGCGTGCGGTTTCCTCCTCGTTCCTCTCTGGTAAGGTCACGTAGCCGTCGGTTTGTAGTTCGAGTCAGGTCTTGCAGTCACACAGGTAACAACTGCTGTGTATTGTAGCAAAGACTACACCGACCTAATACTGATTTATGGGGAGACGCACCGCAGTGCAGGTGAGGCCCGAATGCTGTAGTCACAACGTTTTCCAACGCGACATCTACCTTCTGGGTATGTTTTTAGACGTACAGAGACGAGTTTAAGAACCTAGAGAGCTATCCAGGTACAAAGTGTCGTGGAAATAAGTATCCGCGACGCACTCGAATTTGCGCGGGGCGTTATTGAGTATTTTGGAGCACATTCCACACACATGTGAGCACAGCTTAAATGAAAATAACGTGCACGTACAGTGCAGTATAAGCGAAAGTTTTATCATGGTATTGCATTTAGGTTGCCGTATTATTTGTACCTATAATAATAATAATAATAATAATAATAATAATATGGTCATTATTGTTAATGTCATTGGATCTCGCACAGTAGTAGGTATTTCTCATCGTAATTGTGACAAAGAACAGCTGTAGTGGACCTGGGCATATCAAGTTCTTCGTACAAAGGATTCTGGAGGAACGATAATGACATAGCTTTAACCTGCACCTATACCAATATCTATATGGAAACGATTTCGAAAATCGGGTATCGTTGTGCAGACGTCTCGTAAATAAAGTGGCCGTAATCCGAATTTCATGAGGCATATTTTCTGAGGAGATGAATGCTATTTTCCATTGACGCCACTGTCAATAGGCGCCGGCTATATTACTGGGCTCTTGAAAATGCTCATTGGTTACGAAAACATCAGATGCAAGTGCATTGTGGTGTTAACGTATGGTGCGGCATTCTAGGAGACCGCATCATTGGACAAGTTTATTTGGCTCCCAGACTAACTGGTCGGCTGTATTTGTAATTCCTACAGAATGAGCTAAATCTCCTAGAAAACATCCCGCTTCAGTTAGATATGAGGCACTGATTTTTCCACGATGGTGTGCCACCCTGTTATTGTAGAGATGTTAGGGAATGCCTCAACAATGTGCACCCCAAACGGTGGATACGTCATGGTGGTTGCATTCGACGGCCATCGAGATCGCTTGCTTTAACGCCTTTGGAATTTTTCTCATGGGGTTATATCAAAGCCAGGGTTTACGAAACGGAACCGGATAATCCAGATGTGTTAAAAGAACGAATACGTCATACTTGGGCTTCAGCATCTGCATAAATGTTAAATGTCCATGCTGAAACTGAGAGGCGCTTGCATCAATGTATCCAGCAAGGTGGACATGCATTTGAACATTTGTATTATCAATAAAGCAATTATATAGATCGGTTGGTCTAAGACATAGTTTTAAAGGAAAATCATTTATAATATTCGTTATATTCATTGTTCTTTATTGCAATCAAAGGTGATATAGCATTTATGAAATGCCGCCAATTGTGAAGCACGACTGTGCGTTGTGTGTTGGTAGTCAATTAGCTCTCATACGCTGATATGCGTTCAAATAGGTAATTCATATGCATTGACCATTATGAGTACTGTTTTGGTCAGGGACGATCATTCTTCTACACAGATACCTTTCTAGAGACCAGGAATTTGAACCGACACCACTCCTACAGAAAGCAAGTTTCCTCGCAACGAGCTTAGGACCAGTTACAGCTGTAAAGCACTTGTTTTCAAACGATGGTCTCCCTTTTGGTGGGGAGACTCCACTTTACTGACGTGGTTAGGCAAACATTTCGGTATCCGGGATTAACTACCGTCAACGGAGGACGGCGAGCGTGAAACGCCTGGTATATAATCACACTCACAGCTAACAGAATCGTACAATAAAATAACCCGTCCTAACTTCAACAGCCAAAAGTACTTAAGGCTTGAAGACAATCCTTAAATTATTACAAAACGGCCACAGCTGTATGAGCCACCAAACGCTAAAGTGCTTTGCTTGTGACAATTTTCTAACGACTCGAGAAATTTACAGGCCAAAGACAGAGAAGTACTGATTAACCGTACTACACTGAAGAGTCAAAGAAACTGGTACACCTGCTTAATACCGAGTAGGGCCCTCGCGAGCACGCAGAAGTGCCGCAAAACTACGTGGCATGGACTCGACTCGTCTAAAGTAGTGCTGGAGGGAACTCACACCATGAAACCTGCAGGGCTGTCCGTAACAGTACTAAGGGGAGGAGACCTCTTCTGAACAGCACGTTGTAAGGTATCCCATACATGCTCAATAATGTTCATGTCTGGCGAGTTTAGCAGCCAGCGGAAATTTTTAAACAAAAAAGAGTGTTCCTGGAGCCACTCTGCAGCAATTCTTCACGAGTGGAGTGTCGTATTGTCCTGCTGGAATTGTCCAAGTCCTTCGGAATGCACAATGGACATGAAAGGATGCAGGTGATCAGACAGAATGCTTACGTATGTGTCATCTGTCTCAGTCGTATCTAGACGTATCAAAGGTCCAATATCACTCCAACTGCACACGCATCACACCATTACAGAGCCTCCACCAGCGTCAACAAGTCCCCTGCTGACTTGCAGGGTCCCTGGATTCATGACGTTGTCTCCATACACGTACACTTCGATACAATTTGAAATAAGACTCGTCCGACCAGGCAATATATTTCCTGTCATCAACAGTCCAATATCGGTGTTGACAGGCCCAGGCAATGCGTAAACCTCTGTGTCGTGCACTCATCAAGGCATCACGAGTGGGGCTTGGGCTCCGAAAGTCCATATAGATGATGTTTTATTGAATGGTTCGCACGTTGACACTTGTTGATGGCCCAGCATTGAAATTTAGAACAATTTGCGGAATAGTTGCACTTCAGTCACGTTGAAAGATTCTCTTCAGTCTTTGTTGGTCCTGTTCATATAGGATCTTCTTCCGACCGCAACGATGTCGGAGATTTGACGTTTTATCGGATTCCTGGTATTCGCGGTCCACTCGTAAAATGGTCGTACGGGAAAATCCCCTCTTCGTCACTACGTCGGAGATGCTGTGTCCCAATGTTCGTCCGCTGACTATAACACCACGTTCAAACTCACTTACATCTTGATAACTTGCCATTGAAGCAGCAGTAACCGATCTAACAACTGCGCCAGACACTAGTTGTCTCGTATAGGCGTTGCCGACCGCAGCGCCGTATTCTACCTGTTTACATACCTCTGAATACTCATGCCTATACCAGTTTCTTTGGCGCTTCAGTGTATAAGTTAATCGGAGCTTCACCCGTCCCTCTCTCGGACCATCAACATCGGGTAAACGCTACACTTTCTTACGTGCAAAGCGGCGGTACACATATTACTTGATGTTACACTTTATTGTAAATACAGCTTAGATTCAACAGTTTTCCCAGTGCCGTCTTAATACACCAAAATACGACAGCTTGGAAACAACGATGACGTGGACTAGTAAACTAGATGGAATGAAGCGTATAACTTCTTGAAAGAATTTAGTAAACGCTCACCAACTAACACAGACGTAGTTGTAATACAATAATAGCGACCATAGAGTGACCGCGTCCGAGTCCGGACCTACGGACCAACTGCCGCGCAGCCCTCGCTACGGCTCCTCGGAAGTTACAGACTGCAGAGGTAAATCCGTCCGCTCTGCCCCTGGCTAGCGAGCCCTCACAAAGAACTCACACCTCTTGGCGGCGAACAGAGCTCTGTCGCTTACTGCTGGCTGTCAACTGCACCCCACGTTGGACATCTCTCCCCTGCACTGGGCCAGACCCTGAAACACGGCTGAGCGTTCTTCCCGAGAGCACTGCGTTCACCCTACTTGCAGACCAAAGCACTACCAATTGTTACCGCTCCAGCATTACTGACTCATGAGAGAATAACCTGCACATGCGCGCCTCTAAAGGTTGAATTTTTTTCCACCGTGTACAAACTATACTGACTGATCGATGGGAGGAAACGGAACGAAAAATGTCTAATGAACTTATGTCCAGAAATGTACGGTTTCCACGCTAGAGACCATTTATTCAGTCATACATTGTTACAGTGACTGCTGTCTAGTACGCGCTGTACCATGCAGCCACGGGTACAGTACCCTCGGTTTCCTTCTAGAGGGTGGTACTGTTCCTCGTACGGCATGCCCTAGCGCCGTCTCCTGCAGTAGTAATTAGTAATGTTGTGTCCGATTTACTTCTCTTGCTGACTCACCTTGTTGTGGTTCTGATACACCATTATACCCAATAATGTAAATGTAAATGTCGTGTGACTAGGGTCTCCCGTCGGGGAGACCGTTCGCCTGGTGCAAGTCTTTCGATTTGACGCCACTTCGGTGACTTGCGCGTCGATGGGGATGAAATGATGATGATTAGGACAACACAACACCCAGTTCCTGAGCGGAGAAAATCACCAACCCAGCCGGGAATCGAACCCGGGCCCGTAGAATTTTCATTCTGTCGCGCTGACCACTCAGCTACCGGGGGCTGACATTATACCCAGTGGTTCCGTATTAGAATCGAGAACTTGCCGATATGGTGTTTACTTACGGAAAGGCAAATAGCAACGAGCGGCGGGCAGCAAGGTTGTATCAGGAGACCTGTCCCTGACGACAACAACCGTAGCATTCAATGTTTGCAACAGTGTTTCACCGTTTGTCTGAGACAGAGTAAATTCAGGAAGTGGGAAATCACAAAGGATGTTCCCGAAATGTTTGGACAACAGACTTGGAGGATGATGAACACTGTGGAAGTCAGCTGGGCCGCCAGTACATGGTAAGAGAGACGGCAGTGTGGAACATTCTCTACGAGAATTTTTACTATCCTCTTCACTTACAGCTTGTGCAGGGCTTACTAGCGACAGACTTTCCACATCGGGAGCGGTTTTGCCACTGGTTTCTTCACCAGGCTGCCACCATTCCGTGATCTGTGTCATCCATCCTACTCACAGATGAGGTCACCTTTACGCGGAGTGGTATCTTCAACTTGCATAACAGTCATTTGTGGGATAGTATGCAGGATCCCCGTGGCGTGGTGACAGCGAATCATTAGCATCGGAACAGCTGCAGTATGTGGGCCGGGACAATTGGCTATCGTATTATGGGACCCGTCTTCTTCCCACGTCGCCTAACAGGCCGGAACTATTGGCGTTTCTTGCGGGAGAATTTGCCTCACTTTTTGGATGATGTTCCATTGGTGATTCGAAGAGTTATGTGACTGCTACATTATGGTGCTCCAGACCACTTCGCCGTTAACATCCAGACACATCTCAACCGTGTCTTGCCCAGGCGATGTTCAAATGTGTGTGAGTTCCTAAGGGACCAAACAGCTGAGATCACCGGTCCCTAGATTTACACGATACTTAAACTAACTTAACACTAAGGACAACACTGACATCCATGCTCGAGGGAGGATTCGAACCTCCGGTGGGAGGGCCTGGTCGATGGATCACACGAGGGAGTCCCGTTACCTGGCCTGCTCGTTCACTGGACCTCAACCAGTGCAAAATCTGGTTATGGGGCCGTCTCAAAAGTATCGTGTATGCAGAACCCATTCCAGATGTGGATACACTGGAGCAGCGTATTGATGCTGTTTTTTGACACTGTTCGGATGCGGCCTGGCCGATGTGAACGTGTGAGACAGAACCTGCTACGGCGAGTACACGCATGTGATGAGGCACATGGAAACCATTTTCAGCACATACTGAAACTGTGGCTGCGTGGTACAGCGCGTATTAGACAGCAGTCTCTGTAACAATGTCTAATTGAATAAATGATCTCTAGCATGGAAACCATGCATTTCCAGACATATGTTCATTAGACATTTTTATTCCATTGTAAGACATCATGGTCTCCTGACCTTCATTTCTTACACATTGCGCCCTCACAATCATATTCCACACATCAAGACGCTTCATTCGAACCCAAACTCGGTAAGATAAAGTCAATGTTGTATGAATTCCTGTAAACGTAATGCAAATAACAAGTCAATCGCAAGTGCACACGGGAGTTGAAATACTCGAGGCTGGCGTACACACACACACACACATTCAAGACACAACGGTCACAAAAGCTTTTAGTTTGGGAGAGGCATACCGCATGCCAGGACTCCGGTCCCTTCAGAGAATGAGTCAACCTATCTACGTCAGCTGGCGACCGCCTGTAGAGCAGACAGCATTTGCCTGAGTGAAAGGGAGAACGACCCCATGTTCAGCTTAAAAGCAAATTCCGCTACACTGTGTGGGAGCGCCCAGCCTACACATTCTTTACAAACATAGCACGCAGTTTCAGAGGTTTTCACAGGGAGACAGCAAACGCCAAACACTGATACTACAGATTTCCGGATTGGTCGCCTTAAACGAAACGTCATTCTCCCGTTTTAGAAGAGCAATGGTGATTGGCAGACAATATTCCTGACGCCTTGAGCTGAAGGAGTAATGGAAGAGACCGAAAGATATACCCCTTCACGTCTGGCGTGGAGAAGGGCCGTTCCGTTGTTGCTCTTGGAGCGAGAAAACATAACGAGAGCGTGAGCGCTCGTATGTGTACTCAAAGAGCAAGGAACAAGTCTCTCCTCAGTACTTCACTGGGAGAGCACCTCTGTTGAGAGCGAATTGGAGTGCGACTCTATATTGAGTCCTTGCGATTAAGCGTTGTTCACTGTGTTGGCTGACACACTTATTGTGCGGTGTGAACGGACAGAGTTATAGTTAAACGCCTGTGAGCGAATTTTTGAGTGGCATTGCAGTGGGCTGGTTATCTGACCGGTGTACCACGCAAATAGACTAGGGGCGAATAGGAGTCCTTGACTTCATCAAGGCATAGGGAGAGTTTGATTGACGAAGGTCAGTCCAGATAGAACGAGAGTTACCTTATCTGTCAGCAGTGAGCGGTGCAGACAGCAGTCATCGCAGCTTAGTTATTGTGCGCTACAGCTCTTGCGAGCCCAGTATTTTCTCCACAACAGTACACTTCACTGCATTTCACACACAGCAGCCTCGACCGTACCTAGCAACACTCTAATGGATAATTATTCAAGTTGAGTAGGCGCGCCTCTCAGCCATTCTGCCAAGTCAATAACAATCTTAAACTTTGTATAGAAATTTCCTTAGCGAATCCTATCCTTAAGAGGTAACTTCACATTCCGAAAAGAACCCGGAAATAACTTGTTCAGTTCATGACTGAAAGTGCCATTGTGATTTCTCAGAATTTTTGTAAAATAAATAATAATTTTCGTTAGTTTCATGTTTTTCTTACACTAACTAGCACTACTCCAGTACCCAAGTATCCCACTAGTTACGTAAGAAATTTTATGAATTTTTGTGTCATTTCCTTACAGCAGACGACTCCAGAAGATATTTATTGCTGAAAGTTTTTCAGGCATTTCTCTTTAGAACGTTAGGAGCATCTATCTGACTTCTGTAGTAGTGTGGAGGTGGAAATTGCATCTTGGAAGGAGCCACAGGGTAAAGGGTACATCACAGATTAATCCGTTGCGCAGAATGACAGAATAGCACCCACACGTTAACCACAGACCGTATCCTCTCTATCGAGGAATCTCTAGAGTTTGTACATGGTGGAAAGGATCATCTGTATATCCCCCATCTTCCGCCTGTTTCCTGGTGACAACCGGCGAAAATGTCACCTATCGACAAAGAGCAAAGACCATTTACTCGCCACAAGCTTGATCGATAAATCACGCGGCAGGCCTTCTTTCACAACCTTTTGTTATCATCTACTTAATCTTGAATGCTAAGTAGCGGCAAAAGATAAATATTTCCAATATCGGTAAAGGCGGATCGTCAGCCCTGATAGGTGGGAGGACGTATTAATTTCGCTGCTCGTTACGGCATCTTGGAGCGGCAGCGATAACCGACCGGCCGGTCTATAAATTAGACAGCCAGGTTCAGAGGAGGCGACGCGACCCTCCGTTATCGGCGGCGCGCCAGCGCGTCGCTTCATTTGGCGCGCCTGGCTGCACAGACGGACGAGGAGGCGACGGCGCCGCGGCTTATCTACTGGAGGAGAGGGTGGGGCAGCGGCCACGGCGTCCGTCTCCTCGCCCACAGCGGCCCCGGTAGCTTCCGGCCGCCCCCGCACATAAATCTCCCCAGGCCGAGACCCCAGAACCGTTCTCAAGAGGCGACCGGGCGGACTGGTGACGTCTCGCCGGTGATAGCGCCGAGGCTATCGACTTCCATTCAGCTGGGAGCCAGTGGTGTGTTGTGTACGAACAGGAGATCCAATTTACACTACTGGCCTTAAAGGCTACACCAAGAAGAAATGCAGATGATAAACGGGTATTCATTGGACAAATATACACTCCTGGAAATGGAAAAAAGAACACATTGACACCGGTGTGTCAGACCCACCATACTTGCTCCGGACACTGCGAGAGGGCTGTACAAGCAATGATCACACGCACGGCACAGCGGACACACCAGGAACCGCGGTGTTGGCCGTCGAATGGCGCTAGCTGCGCAGCATTTGTGCACCACCGCCGTCAGTGTCAGCCAGTTTGCCGTGGCATACAGAGCTCCATCGCAGTCTTTAACACTGGTAGCATGCCGCGACAGCGTGGACGTGAACCGTATGTGCAGTTGACGGACTTTGAGCGAGGGCGTATAGTGGGCATGCGGGAGGCCGGGTGGACGTACCGCCGAATTGCTCAACACGTGGGGCGTGAGGTCTCCACAGTACATCGATGTTGTCGCCAGTGGTCGGCGGAAGGTGCACGTGCCCGTCGACCTGGGACCGGACCGCAGCGACGCACGGATGCACGCCAAGACCGTAGGATCCTACGCAGTGCCGTAGGGGAACGCACCGCCACTTCCCAGCAAATTAGGGACACTGTTGCTCCTGGGGTATCGGCGAGGACCATTCGCAACCGTCTCCATGAAGCTGGGCTACGGTCCCGCACACCGTTAGGCCGTCTTCCGCTCACGCCCCAACATCATGCAGCCCGCCTCCAGTGGTGTCGCGACAGGCGTGAATGGAGGGACGAATGGAGACGTGTCGTCTTCAGCTATGAGAGTCGCTTCTGCCTTGGTGCCAATGATGGTCATATGCGTGTTTGGCGCCGTGCAGGTGAGCGCCACAATCAGGACTGCATACCACCGAGGCACACAGGGCCAACACCCGGCATCATGGTGTGGGGAGCCATCTCCTACACTGGCCGTACACCACTGGTGATCGTCGAGGGGACACTGAATAGTGCACGGTACATCCAAACCGTCATCGAACCCATCGTTCTACCATTCCTAGACCGGCAAGGGAACTTGCTGTTCCAACAGGACAATGCACGTCCGCATGTATCCCGTGCCACCCAACGTGCTCTAGAAGGTGTAAGTCAACTACCCTGGCCAGCAAGATCTCCGGATCTGTCCCCCATTGAGCATGTTTGGGACTAGATGAAGCGTCGTCTCACGCGGTCTGCACGTCCAGCACGAACGCTGGTCCAACTGAGGCGCCAGGTGGAAATGGCATGGCAAGCCGTTCCACAGGACTACATCCAGCATCTCTACGATCGTCTCCATGGGAGAATAGCAGCCTGCATTGCTGCGAAAGGTGGATATACACTGTACTAGTGCCGACATTGTGCATGCTCTGTTGCCTGGGTCTATGTGCCTGTGGTTCTGCCAGTGTGATCATGTGATGTACCTGACCCCAGTAATGTGTCAATAAAGTTTCCCCTTCCTGGGACAATGAGTTCACGGTGTCCTTATTTCAATTTCCAGGAGTGTATTATACTAGAACTGACATGTGATTTCAAATTCACGCAATTTGGGTGCATAGATCCTGAGAAATCAGTAGCCAGAACAACCACCTCTGGCCGTAATAACGGCCTTGATATGCCTGGGCATTGAGTCAAACATAGCTTGGATGGCGTGTACAGGTACAGCTGCCCATGCAGGTTCAACACGATACCACAGTTCATCAAGACTAGTGACTGGCGTATTGTGACGAGCCAGTTGTTCGGCCACCATTGACCAGACGTTTTCAATTGGTGAGAAGTCTGGAGAATGTGCTGGCCAGGGCAGCAGTCGAACATTTTCTGTATCCAGAAAGGCCCGTACAGGACCTGCAACATGCGGTCGTGCATTATCCTGCTGAAATGTAGGGTTTTGTAGGGATCGAATGAAGGGTAGAGCCATGGGTCGTAACACATCTGAAATGTAACGTCCATTGTTAAAAATGCCGTCAATGCGAACAAGACGTGACCGAGACGTGTAACCAATGGCACCCCATACCATCACGCCGGGTGATACGTCTGTATGGCGATGGCGAATACAAGCTTCCAATGTGCGTTCACCGCGATGTCGCCAAACACGGATGCGACCATCATGATACTGTAAACAGAACCTTGATTCACCGGAAAAAATGACGTTACGCTATTCGTGCACCCAGGTTCGTCGTTGAGTATACCATCGCAGTCGCTCCTGTTTGTGATGCAGCGTCAAAGGTAACCGCAGCATTTGTCTCTGAGCTGATAGTCCATGCTGCTGCAAACGTCTCTTGACTCAGGGATCGAGACGAGGCTGCACGATCCGTTACAGCCATGTGAATAAGATGCCTGTCATCTTGACTGCAAGTGATACGAGGCCGTTGGGATCCAACACGGCGTTCCGTATTACCCTCCTGAACCCACCGATTCCATATTGTGCTAACAGTCATTGGATGTCGACCAAAGCGAGCAGCAATGTCGCGATACGATAAACCGCAATCGCGATAGGCTACAATCCGCCCTTTATCAGTCGGAAACGTGATGGCGCTCATTTCTCTTCCTTACACGAGGCATCACAACAACGTTTCACCAGACAACGCCGGTCAACTGCTGTTTGTGTATGAGAAATCGGTTGGAAACTTTCCTCATGTCAGCACGTTGTAGGTGTCGCCACCGGCGCCAACCTTGTGTGAATGCTCTGAAAAGCTAATCATTTGCATATCACAGCATCTTCTTCCTGTCGGTTAAATTTCGCGTATGTAGCACGTAATCTTCGTGCTGTAGCAATTTTAATGGCCAGTAGTGTACATGTTTTACTTGACTCGTGACAGTGGGAAAGAACACGAAGGTAATTATTTATGTATGGCCATAAACTCTTTGATCTGTGACCTCGACTACAAGCAAGACTGTTCATTATGTGATCAAAGGTATCCGATCACCATTACGTTATGTGGAATTGACAGCTGGGTGTGATGAGAGGCGGACCCGCCAGTATAAAAGGAGGCGAGGAGTATCGTGTTGTCAGTAGAGAAACAGTGACAGCAAAATGAGTCGGTCGAGAGAGCTCAATGACTCCGACCGCCGACTAGTAGATGGATGTCACCTGAGCGACACACCCAGACATTTCAGCCCTCCTACAAACTGCCGAACTCGACTGTGGATGGTGGGATAGCGAAGTGAAAACGTGAAGGAACAGCTGCTGCTAAACCGAGACCAAACAGTCCTCATGTACTGACTGACAGGGATGGCCCAGCATAGAGGATGGTTGTAAAAAGTGGCTCGAAATCATTTATGAGATCCAAAGTGCTACCGGCCGACCAGCTAGAACAATGGCTGTGCGTAAGGAGATATAAATAATTGTGTACAATCAACTAGTGAATCCTCATAAGCGACGCTTGAGGTGGTGGTAGCGAGCTACTCCACTGGACAGTCGATGACTGGAAACCAGAGATTAATCACGCTACACCCTGTGGCAACCGGGTGGTGGGGCTTTGGTTCGGCAAATGCACGGAAATCGACACCTGCCATCAGGTGTAGTGGCAACAGTGAAGTACGGCGGGGGTGCTGTTAAGGTAAGGTGATGATTTTCGTGGTTTAAGTGTGGTCTTATAATTACGTTTAAGAATGTGCCAAATGTAGAAGGACACGAACACATTTCGCAGCACTGTGTACTGTGTACAGTAGAAGAACAGTTCAGGGACGGCGCAAGGATCAGATAAGAATGATCAAGGTTACGCGCTGTTTACAGTAGATTACGTAACACTCGGTAACAGCCTCCGAAGCCAATGCTCCCAGAATGTACGACACTAATTTGCCACCCACACCATCCCCGTAGCCAAACCACCTTAATACAAAACTTCCCGGCAGATTAAAACTGTGTGCCGGACCGAGACTCGAAATCGGGACCTTTGCCTTTCGCGGGCAGGAGCTCTACCAACCGAGCTACCCAAGCACTACTCACGCCCCGTCCTCAAAGATTTACTTCTACCAGTACCTCGTCTCCTACCTTCCAAACTTTATTGGTAGAGCACTTGCCCGCGAAAGGCAAAGGTCCCGAGTTTTGAGTCTCGGTCCGGCACACAGTTTTAATCTGCCAGGAAGTTTCATATCAGCGCACACTCCGCTGCAGAGTGAAAATCTCATTCTGCCACCTTAATACATTTAACAACAGATTCACTATGTCATTAGGATACTGTGTTGAGAACACTGTGTCCCAAAGAACCAAGGTACTCAGAGGAAACAAATCACTTCTCCGCCGCGCGGGATTAGCCGAGCGGTCTTAGGCGCTGCAGTCATGGACTGTGCGGCTGGTCCCGGCAGAGGTTCAAGTTCTCCCTCAGGCATGGGCGTGTATGTTTGTCCTAAGGATAATTTAGATTAAGTAGTGTGTAAGCTTAGGGACTGATGACCTTAGCAGTTAAGTCTCATAAGATTTCACACACATTTGAACATTTTTGAAATCACTTCTCCGCTATTGGCAGGATCAACGTGCAGCTTTATTAACCTTTATTACTCAATTACAGTAATAAAATGTTACATCACCACGAATCTTACTACTTTTATAATTTAAAACTCCTTCAAACCAAATCGAAACTGCCTCATACTCATTTACCTTGCGGCCATTTCTAGTCCTCAAAACCAATGGCATGCTAGACACGAAATGCGGACGGCCCATATGTTTGTTATATGCCTTTCCAAACTGAAATTTCCCATAAACAATTACATTACGACTGTTGAAACTCTCAAGACGAGGAATCTTTTTAGCAACAGAACGGCGCACTACAGCACCAGTTATCCAACCATTACCGTGTTGCACGGCATGACTTTTAGACACAGTAATGTTCAAATTTATGACGCGCAACATGGAATGGTTGGATAACTGCTGCTGTAGTCCACCGTTCTGATGCGAAAAAGATGTCTGTCAGCATGACAACTCACCCTGTCGTAAGGCAGCATCAGTGACGCAATGGTCTGTGGACAACATTCCTGGGAAGGACAGGCCTGCCCACAGTCACGATCTGAACCCCATAACCCCATGGAACAGAATGTCGACATCGCTCCAGACCCGAGCCTCCAACCTCCTCTGGTTTCCGATGATGGGGAAAAATAGGCTGCCATTTCTCCCCAAGCATTCAGACACCTCGTTGAAAGTGTGCTCAGGAGAGCGCAAGCCGTCAGAAATGCAAAGGGTGAACACTTTCCATATTTATGTCCACTAATAAGTTTCCGTATAATTTGATCAGACAGTGTAAGTGTATATTTTACAGATATCACGTCGTAATGCACATATTGATTCACAATTAATTTTACAATTACCAACGCATGAAGCGGTTGTTTGATGTGTCAAGCATCCTTGACGTGAATAATTAGCTGCGTACTTCTCCCTATTCAGCCGAGTTGTTGTAGATTCCTACGGAAACATGACGTGCAGAGTATTTCACTCCCATCTACAACGATAAAAGTTACGGTTTTGAAAGTGGCTGTCTTTCGTCTACGGTATGTAAGTGTCAATGGAGAAATAACGCTGCCAAACGGTTGCAAATAATTGTTTAATACATTTACCTACGTTTCGACACCTCTAAGGATGCCTTCATCAGAATGAAAATTTAAAAGTCGCAAAGTTGTATCGTCTTCTCGCAATGTAACTTTACGGCTTTTAAATTTTCATTATGATGAAGAAATCCTTAGAGATGATGAAACCTAAGGAAATAGGAACTTAATTACAGACCACTAATGCTTTACCTCAATAAAGCGAAACGCGTCTGGTGAAAAAATCACGCACTTTATAGTTGCAACGACGGATCAAAAATACCCTCATGAAATATATTAAACAATTACTTGCACCCGGTTGGCTGTGAAATTTCTCAGCTGAAGGATAAAAGTCCTATTCATAATGGTAAAGACGACCTAAGTCTTCCAAAGCTGGGTGTGTACCGCATTCCTTGCGAGTGTGGCGTGTCTTAGGTGAAGCCGGCCGTTGTGGCCGAGCGGTTCTAGGCGCTTCAGTCTGGAACCGCGCTACCGCTACGGTCGCAGGTTCGAATCCTGCCTCGGGCATGGATGTGTGTGATGTCCTTAGGTTAGTTAGGTTTAAGTAGTCCTAAGTTCTAAGGGACTGATTACCTCAGATGTTAAGTCCCATAGTGCTCAGAGCCATTTGAACCATTTGTCTTGGGTGAAGCAGTCTTTCAGAACAGCTGAGGAGAGCTGCAAGGAACATGAAACACGGTGATGCAAGGGTCGTGGTGCCAACTCCACGTTTCTGGCATACCGTATCTAAGGAGTCTGAATAAAGATGTTGGGAAACCTAATAAACCTGAACGGAGGTTTCAGAGGCCCAGGGTCTGGCACTACATTTATTAGGACCCAGCGGCCATCATATTCACAAGAACTGGGAAACCGTGACGGAATGTCGGTTTCAAGGAATATCTGTGCTGGCTCTGAAAAACGAAAGATCAGTGAAGGGTGTAATGGGGGTCGTGAGTCGAACTAGGCTATTTATGGGGGCGCGAGACCAAACATAGTTTAACAAAAGCAAAATTCAACGGAGCGACGACACCAGCATTAATATACACATATTGCAGCTTCATACGACCAACAACATGATAATATACTGCAGCGTCTACAAGATCAAAATGAGCATGACAAACAATAAGAATATAAAGTATACGAATCAAATTTACTGAGGTCTTCAGGGAAGTTTTCCCTCAGAAAGGAAGAAAATTCTGGGTCTTAATTACTTTATCTCCCAGCCAAAATAGGGCAGTAACTTGAAATACGCAAAATAGCCCAAGTCCCATATAAAACAAAGAAAGAGGACCACCTCAGCATAAACGATTGCCTCGGCTCAAACGAACTAATGTGTTCGGAAACGAGTCCGCCACTCCTAGTAGGAATGGAATGAAAATAAAGAAAAGGATCTTGGAGTCCAGGCGGGAGTACACACAACAGCAAAACTTGCAACAACTGAAGAACAAGACTCGGCCATTCGTCGAAATATTCTGCACGAAATTGATACAAGAAATCAGTTGAACACCCGGAAGTATATCATGGAACGATTATTTTGTTTGTAGTTTTAAATGAATGAAATTTTCACTACATAAGAAGTAAGAAATGTACTAAATTATCAATAGTGGTTGGTTTCAAAACGAGGATGATGTCAACACAATGACTTTGGTCTCTTAATTTAATAAATCAACGAAGAAGGCTAGGAGAGTATTTCTGACAGAAAGAGCAGACAGACACTTGTTAGCATCCCACTTAGACAATGAACTAACATCATTTAGTTCCATTACGATGGACGTACAGGAATTATGGGTAAAGTTTAAAGCGACTGTAAATTTACTCTGGGGAAATATGTGTCGAGTAAGTAGATTAAGGACGGAAAAGATCCACTGTGATGTAACAACGAAATGTGAATTATACTGAGGAAGCAAAGGCTGTTGAGCTGTTCAAAGGACAATACGTAAATGACGACAGGCGAAAGTTGATAGAAATTCGTACGTCTGTAAAAAGATCGATGCATGAAGCTCACAACAAACTATCCCCGTCATACCTCATCAAAAGATTTGAGAGAGAAACCGAGAAAATTCCGATCCCAAGTAAAATCGCCAAGTGGGTGTAAGGCCTCAATCCAGTTACTCGTCGATCAGTCTGGTGTGACAGCAGAAGATAGAAAAAGTAAAGCCCAAGTTTTAAATTTCGCATTTTCAGAAATCGTCACAGAGGAAAATCGTAGAAACGTACCGTCGTTTGACCATCTTACAGACTCCCATATGGAGGACATAGTAATATGCGTCCACGACGTAGAGAAACAACTGAAAGAGTCGAAAGCAAGTAAGTCGCCAGATCCTGATAGCATTCCAGTCAGGTTTTACAACCAATACTCTACAGAATTGGCGCCTTACTTAGCTTGCATTTATCGCGAATCTCTCGCCCAGCGCTAAGTCCCAACCGACTGCAAAAAAGCTAGGGTTACTTCTGTATATAAGAAGGGTTAAAGAACGGACCCGCAAAATTACGTACCAACATTCTTAACATCGGTTTGTTGCAGATCTACGAACATATTCTCAGAATATAATAGTACAAAAGCTTCTGTCCACAAGTCATCACACTTTAAGAATATGTATAGAAGAGAAAGATGTGTACGGATGTACAGAGTCTGGTGGTGCAGGTCTTCTTTCAGTGTAGTTTCTGTCGAATCTCTGCAACATTCAGAAGTGAATCCTAGTTTAAAGAGCAGACTGAAAAACTTGTCGGCCCATCGGTATCCTATCCTACGTCCTTTCTCTTTCCAGGCGTGCCTTTTACGACTAAAACCACCAGGCCCGATACAGAGAGAGTGGTCAAGCTTCGCGGCTCGCTGGTATTGTGGCAAGTATTTACTTTCCTGCTCCTCCCACTAGGTACCGCCTCCTCGGTCACTGACACTAGATGTCACTCTAAACGCCAATTAAACATGGAATATTTCCTCGTGAATCAGACTGCTGGTGAAAACCATACAAAAATCCCTATAGCATCCCTCAGATTAGTCTGAACATACAAACGAGGGTAGTATGAAGAGTTCTCGGAACGGAAAACAATCGGTTTGATGCCCATCCTTCTCTGTTTTTCATTGAAGGCTTTCTGAGTGCTAATGCGCTTGGTCCAGCGAAGTCCCAGTGCCTTGATACTATTTCGAAAATTAGAATCGTCTGTGACTACAAAGTACATACCTGTCAGCTTGGGCCGTCAGTACTTCGTTTGAAGATAATCTCCGTCCACCGAGGAAAATTTTGAGCTTGGGGGAGAGATGGAAGACTGACGCAGCAAACTTGATGAACAAGGCGGGTGTTGCAAGAATTCGTATCTTGGTTCATGTGTGCTTTTGCCATGGCGACGACATTTGTCGCGCGAATACGCACTGTCTTGATGAATGATGACTTTCTTCGTCGCCACTATTGGTTTTTTTCCGTGCATATTTTTCTGCAGTTGGCTCAGGAGGTTAAGATAGTACTGTCCCGTAATTGTTTGACTAGTAGAAAGCTAATCTATCAGCAGAGTCTGTATCGCATCCCAGAAAACTGAAGCCATGCACTTTCCGGCCAACCGTATTAACTTCCCTTTCTTAGATGGAGGTGAACCAGCATGTTACAACTCCTTTGGCCGTTTTTTGTCTCTGGGCTATAGTAGGGGACCAAAGTTTCATATATGGTCACAAATCGGTGCAAGACATCTTGTTGGATGCTGTGAAAATGAGTCATACATTGTTCGGATATTTCCATTGCGTTTCTGATTCTGAGTTAAGAGTCGCGGAATCCATTTGCCAGATAATTTTCTCGTATCCTATACCTTTGATGCGA
The DNA here is from genome assembly GCF_023864275.1 of Schistocerca cancellata. Lineage (NCBI taxonomy): Eukaryota > Metazoa > Arthropoda > Insecta > Orthoptera > Acrididae > Schistocerca > Schistocerca cancellata. Next base: position 276,591,067 of record NC_064632.1, on the reverse strand, counting down.
CATACCCTTTCAGATGACCTCCCTACAGCTTCAGCAGTTTCTTACACTTGCAGTCCGTCAACCACAACGATGATTTCAAGCAATTATGGAATAATTTCTGGGATATTGGCACATTTTGGCCGAGGACTATGTGGATTATCATCTAAGCTGTCCCGGTCACATTTAAACTCGTTTCTCCACCTGGGAACACTTGAATACGAAGGAGCAGAGTCTCTCAGTGTGATCTGAAAATAGGCATGAGTTTCCTTTGTTTCCATACCTTGCTTTATAAAGTGCTGAAGCAGTGCTTCAAATTTTACGTCTTCACACGTCACTGCACGAGAACAACAACGGAGAGACGCCCGCACCACAGATCTCTACGCAGATTAGAGACGCCTCACGTGTTTACTCATAAAGTATGGGCTATTATTACGCGGGAATCTCGTTGCGCTAGTGCTGACATCTGGTGATGATAGTATGAACTTCTCAACCTACCGTCGTATGTATAGAAGATGTAGGTGGTATTAAGTTAATTAACTCTGCACGCTTTTGCTGAAATGCTAACCATTTGCGTACCCCAGAATGCAGTACACTTCATGCCAGTGTAATATCTGTTGCACGCTGAATTCAAGTTTAAATGGGTAGCAGTGTATATTACTACTCTGAAGAACCAAAGAAACTGGTACACCTGCCTAATATCGTGCAAGGCCCCCGCTAGCATGCGGAAGTGCCGCAACGCGACGTGGCATGGACTACTAATGTCTGAAGTAGTGCTGGAGAGAATTGACACCATGAATCCTGCAGGGCTGTCCATAAATCAGTATGAGTACTAGGAGTGCGAGATCTCTTCTGAAGAGCAGGTTGCGAGGCATCCCAGATACACTCCATAATGCTCATGTCTGGGGGAGTTTTGTGGCCAGCGGAAGTGTTTGAACTCAGAAGAGTGTTCCTAGATCCACTCTGTAGCAATTATGGACGTGTGGGGTGTCGCATTGTCCTGCAGGAATTGCCCAAATCCGTCGGAATGCACAATGGACACGACTGGATGCAGGTGATGAGACAGGGTGCTTACGCACGTGTGACACGCCCCATACTATAACAGGGGCCCCACCAGCTTGAACAGTCCCCTGCAGACGTGCAGGGTCCATGGATTCATGACGTTGTCTCCATACCGTCACACGTCCATCCGCTGGACACAATCTGAAACGAGGCTCGTCCGAGCAGGCAACATGTTTCCGGTCATCAACAGTCCAATGTCGGAGCTGACGGGTCCAGGAGAGGAGTAAAGCTTTGTGTTGTGCAGTCGTCAAGGGTACACGAGTGGACCTTCGGCTCCGAAAGCCCATATCGATGTTTCGTTGAATGGTTCGCACGCTGACACTTGTTGATGGCCCAGCATTGAAATCTGCAGAAATATGCGGAATTGTTGTACTTCTGTCATGTTGAACAATTCTCTTCAGTCGTCGTTGGTCCCGTTCTTGCAGGATCTTTTTCCGGCCTCATCGATGTGGGAGATCTGATGTTACACCGGATGCCTGATATTCATGGTGCACTGGTGAAAAGTCGTACTGGAAAATCCCAACTTCACCACTACCTCGGAGATGCTATGTCCCATCGTTCGTCCGCCGACTGTAACACCACGTTCAAACTCACTTAAATCTTGAAACTTCCTGGGAGATTAAAACTGTGTGCGGGACCGAGACTCGAATTCGGGACTTGCTCTAGAGCACCTGCCCGCGAAAGGCAAAGGTCCCGAGTTCGAGTCTCGGTCCGGCACACAGTTTTAATCTGCCAGGAAGTTTCATATAAGCGCACACTCAGCTGCAGAGTAAAAATCTCGTTCACTTAAATCTTGATAACCGGCCATTGTAGCAACAGTAAGCGACCCAACATCTGCGCCAGACGATTGTTGTCCTGTATAGGCATTGCCGAACGCAGCGCCGTACTCTGCCTGTCTAAATATCTCTGTATTTGAATACGCAATCCTATACCAGTTTCTTTGGCGCTTTAGTGTATGAATTGCGAGTGTAAATCATTTTTCGTCAATCGTCGGTGTCCTGGAAGGATGTTGACCAGGTATCGCGCCCATGATTCACAAAGGATGCGTGTGAACGCGGCAGCTGCTGCTTACTGCGTGTGCGGCTGGAGTGCCAGGGCGGCGAAGTTGAGACGAAAATGTAGGGCCGTGAGACGGCCGCGGTCGTCCCCGAGACTCGGGTATCATTCCGGACAGCTGCGCCGCGTTAGTTGTGTTTCGAAGTAAAAGACGGCAGCAAAACTTGGCGGCGGGCGCGCCTCCCGTGTCATATTGATTTACGTCCCGCGTATGCCCCCGGGCTGCCGACGGTGAGGGAGTCTCGGGCGCGGAAAACGGTCGCGAGAGCTGGCGCATCCACTCCCAGATAAGCTTCCGGTCCTCCTCGCGCGCGGAGTGGATTCCGGCCTCTCTCCGATATCGTCTCCGAAAGCGCGGGAGCGCAAGAGAGAGAGAGACAGGGAGAGGTAAAAGAAAAAGGCTGTTGAGCTGCGGAGAAAGGGTATTCGCGTCCCGGAGCTCATGAACTAAAATGGAAGAGTTCGAGGCGATTCGCGCACTTTGAGAGGTATGAGGAGTCTGCTCGTGCTGATTGCTTGTCGAGTTATTTCGGAATGCCGGCACTGGAGACGGGAAGGGCACGCGTGCAAGAGAGCCATTCTGTCGTGTGAACAACAGGGTGGGCGCTGGCGTGGGACGTAGGGCCGGGGACCCCTTGGGAGCGTGCAAGCGCCGCAGCTAATTACGGCGAGTGTGCAAGTTTGGCGGTGCGCGCGCCAGCCATCGGAAGGGGCGCAGCGCCGTCCGGATGGAGGTGCGCTCCTCTTGGGGCTTCCGCGCACTCGGGAGCTTTCAGCCACACTGCAAACTGGGAATCGACATGTTCACGGCGAATCACTGCGTGACAGAGGGAATAGTTGTTGCACCCAGGGACACGGAAAAATGTGTAGATACTTGCTGGTTTCGAGTGTTTTCATCGTCACGACTTACTTGATTGCTTGACTGAGTGTTCATCGGAGGTGAGGGTATCATCTGGAGTTCCCCAGGGAAGTGTGGTAGGTCCGCTGTTGTTTTTTGTCTACATAAATGATCTTTTGGATAGGCTGGATAGCAATGTGTGGCTGTTTGCTGATGATGCTGTGGTTTACGGGAAGGTGTCGTTGTTGAGTGACTGTGGGAGGATACAAGATGACTTGGACAGGATTTGTGATTGGTGTAAAGAATGGCAGCTAAATCTAAATATAGATAAATGTAAATTAATGCAGGTGAATAGGAAAAAGAATCCTGTAATGTTTGAATACTCCATTACTAGTGTAGCGCCTGATACAGTCACGTCGATTAAATATTTGGGCGTAACATTGCAGAGCGATATGAAGTGGGACAAGCATGTAATGACAGTTGTGGGGAAGGCAGATAGTCGTCTTCGGTTCATTGGTAGAATTTTGGGAAGATGTGGTTCATCTGTAAAGGAGACCGCTTACAAAACACTAATACGACCTATTCTTGAGTACTGCTCGAGCGTTTCGGATCCCTATCAGGTCGGACTGAGTGAAGACATAGAAGCAATTCAGAGGTGGGCTGCTAGATTTGTTACTTGTAGGTTTGATCATTACGCGAGTGTTACGGAAATGCTTCAGGAACTCGGGTGGAAGTCTCTGGAGGAAACGAAGCGTTCTTTTCGTGAATCGCTACTGAGGAAATTTAGAGAGCCAGCATTTGAGGCTGACTGCAATACAATTTTACTGCGGCAATTTTATTGCCGCCAACTTATATTTCGCGGAAAGACCACAAACATAAGATAAGAGAGATTAGGGCTCGCACAGAGGCATATAGGCAGTCATTTTTCCCTCGTATTGTTTGGGAGTGGAACAGGGAGAGAAGATGCTAGTTGTGGTATGAGGTACCCTCCGCCACGCACCGTATGGTGGATTGCGGAGTATGTATGTAGATGTAGATGTAGATGCTTTGGCCTCCTTGGAGTGGTAGGAAATCCGTGATAACTCGCCGTCCATCGCTGAAACGGCGATAAAATAAAATGAAAGGACGCTTGCAGAATGAACTAATTACTTACAGCAACTAAATGACACGGCTGCGATTATTGTCCAGTGTAACACGCACTCTGCGCATCCATTCATTCATTCCCTCCTCTGTGTTACCACAGATAAAGTAACTGGTCCCATTTATACTGGAAACGCGGGTCACACGATACGTCTATATGTTCTCTGTCGCGTCGAAGCAGAACACTGAGGTTTGGGAACTGCCCACCCACACGATGTCTTCTAAAGATGTCCTTATCCCTTTGCAGACGTAACATTCAGGCCATGACTGCGGCTTTCTATAGATGACGCTGTGAAATTTACTACAAAGATGGCTGACGTTCTCAGCGCCACAGAATAATCAGTCAAATTTAAATCTGGAATGCTGGAGCCTCTTTTGTAATTACCATACGAGACACACTGCAGACAAAGCCACAGATTCTTGAAGAAACACTTTGCGAATGTATGCCTACAAAGTCACACACACCACTGTGTATACAACATTTATAATTCTAGTACGTTGAATACATTGCGGGAATTATGTTCACAGTTGTTGTTGTTGTTGATGTTGTTCTGGTCTTCAGTCCTGAGACTGGCTTGATGCAGCTCTCCATGCTACTCTATCCTGTGCAAGCTTCTTCATCTCCCAGTACCTACTGCAGCCTACATCCCTCTGAATCTGCTTAGTGTTTTCATCTCTTGGTCTCCCTCTACGATTTTTACCCTCCACGCTGCCCTCCGATACTAAATTGGTGATCCCTTGACGCCTCAGAACACGTCCTACCAACCGATCCCTTGTTCTAGTCAAGTTGTGCCACAAACTCCTCTTCTCCACAACGCTGTTCAATACCTCCTCATTAGTTATGTGATCTACCCATCTAATCTTCAGCATTCTTCTGTAGCACCACATTTCGAAAGCTTCAATTCTCTTCCTGTCCAAACTATTTATCGTCCATGTTTCACTTCCATACATGGCTACACTCCACACAAATACTTTCAGAAACGACTTCCTGACACTCAATTGTATACTAGATGTTAACAAATTTCTCTTCTTCAGAAACGCTTTCCTTGCCATTGTCAGTCTACATTTTATATCCTCTCTCGACCATCATCTCTTATTTTGCTCCCCAAATAGCAAAACTCCTTTACTACTTTAAGTGTCTCATTTCCTAATCTAATTTCCCGCAGTATCGCCCGACTTAATTCGACTACATTCCATTATCGTCGTTTTGCTTTTGTTGATTTTCATCTTATATCCTCCTTTCAAGACACTGTCCATTCCGTTCATCTGCTCTTCCAAGTCCTTTGTTGTCTCTGACAGAATTACAATGTCATCGGTGAACCTCAAAGTTTTTATTTCTTCTCCATGGATTTTAATACCTACTCCAAATTTTTCTTTTGTTTCCTTTACTGCTTGCTCAATATACAGATTGAATAACATCGGGGATAGGCTACAACCCTGTCTTACTCCCTTCCCAACCACTGCTTCCCTTTCATGCCCCTCGACTCTTATAAATGCCATCTGGTTTCTGTACAAATTGTAAATAGCCTTTCGCTCCCTGTATTTTACCCCTGCCACCTTCAGAATATTAAAGAGAATATTCCAGTCAACATTGTCAAAAGCTTTCTCTAAGTCTACAAATGCTAGAAACGTAGGTTTGTCTTTCCTTAATCTATTGTCTACGATAAGTCGTAGGGTCAGTATTGTCACACGTTTTCCAACATTTCTTCGGAATCCAAACTGATCTTCCCCGAGGTTGGCTTCTACCAGTTTCTCCATTCGTCTGTGAAGAATACGCGTTAGTATTTTGTAGCCGTGACTTATTAAACTGATAGTTCGGTAATTTTCACATCTGCAACACCTGCCTTCTTTGGGATTGGAATTATTATATTCTCCTAAAGTTCGAGGGTATTTCGCCTGTCTCATACATCTTGCTCACACTAAGTTTACATATTCTGTACTTTTATCTTCCACGCGTTGCACGCAGAGATGCGATAATGTAATATCATGATATACACTCCTGGAAATGGAAAAAAGAACACATTGACACCGGTGTGTCAGACCCACCATACTTGCTCCGGACACTGCGAGAGGGCTGTACAAGCAATGATCACACTCACGGCACAGCGGACACACCAGGAACCACGGTGTTGGCCGTCGAATGGCGCTAGCTGCGCAGCATTTGTGCACTGCCGCCGTCAGTGTCAGCCAGTTTGCCGTGGCATACGGAGCTCCATCGCAGTCTTTAACACTGGTAGCATGCCGCGACAGCGTGGACGTGAACCGTATGTGCAGTTGACGGACTTTGAGCGAGGGTGTATAGTGGGCATGCGGGAGGCCGGGTGGACGTACCGCCGAATTGCTCAACACGTGGGGCGTGAGGTCTCCACAGTACATCGATGTTGTCGCCAGTGGTCGGCGGAAGGTGCACGTGCCCGTCGACCTGGGACCGGACCGCAGCGACGCACGGATGCACGCCAAGACCGTAGGATCCTACGCAGTGCCGTAGGGGACCGCACCGCCACTTCCCAGCAAATTAGGGACACTGTTGCTCCTGGGGTATCGGCGACGACCATTCGCAACCGTCTCCATGAAGCTGGGCTACGATCCCGCACACCGTTAGGCCGTCTTCCGCTCACGCCCCAACATCGTGCAGCCCGCCTCCAGTGGTGTCGCGACAGGCGTGAATGGAGGGACGAATGGAGACGTGTCGTCTTCAGCGATGAGAGTCGCTTCTGCCTTGGTGCCAATGATGGTCGTATGCGTGTTTGGCGCCGTGCAGGTGAGCGCCACAATCAGGACTGCATACGACCGAGGCACACAGGGCCAACACCCGGCATCATGGTGTGGGGAGCGATCTCCTACACTGGCCGTACACCACTGGTGATCGTCGAGGGGACACTGAATAGTGCACGGTACATCCAAACCGTCATCGAACCCATCGTTCTACCATTCCTAGACCGGCAAGGGAACTTGCTGTTCCAACAGGACAATGCACGTTCGCATGTATCCCGTGCCACCCAACGTGCTCTAGAAGGTGTAAGTCAACTACCCTGGCCAGCAAGATCTCCGGATCTGTCCCCTATTGAGCATGTTTGGCACTGGATGAAGCGTCGTCTCACGCGGTATGCACGTCCAGCACGAACGCTGGTCCAACTGAGGTGCCAGGTGGAAATGGCATGGCAAGCCGTTCCACAGGACTACATCCAGCATCTCTACGATCGTCTCCATGTGAGAATAGCAGCCTGCATTGCTGCGAAAGGTGGATATACACTGTACTAGTGCCGACATTGTGCATGCTCTGTTGCCTGTGTCTATGTGCCTGTGGTTCTGTCAGTGTGATCATGTGATGTATCTGACCCCAGAAATGTGTCAATAAAGTTTCCCCTTCCTGTGACAATGAATTCACGGTGTTCTTATTTCAATTTCCAGGAGTGTATGACGCGCAAGTCAGATTGTAATTGTGTCCGCCGCTCGTGGTCTCGCGGTAGCGTTCTTGCTTCCCGAGCACGGGGTCGCGGGTTCGATTCCCGGCGGGGTCAGGGATTTTCACCTGCCTCGAGATGACTGGGTGTTTGTGTTGTCCTCATCATTTCATCATCATCCAGGAAAGTGGCGAAATTGGACTGAGCAAAGATTGGGTAATTGTACGGGCGCTGATAACCACGCAGTTGAGCGCCCCACAAACCAAACATCATCGTCAGATTGTAATTGTACGGACCCTATATACTGAACTGGGCCTTGTGACCCATTAGACCAGACTGACGTGTTCAGCACGAAACACTTCGCTCCAAACTATACTAAACTCCCCCCGAGCAGGCCAGAAGGCCCAACGGTACCGACCGGCCGCCGTGTAATCGTCAGCCCACAGGAGTCACTGGATGCGGATATGGAGAGGCATGTGATCAGTGCACCCCCTCCCGGCCGTAGGTCAGTTTATGACTTGACTTCTCAGTCAAGTAGCTGCTAAGTTGGCCTCACAAGGGCTCAGCGCAGCCCGCTTGTTAACAGCGCTCGGCAGACCGGATGGTCACCCATCCCGGTGCTAGCCCAACTCGACAACGCCTAACTTCGGTGATCTGAGGGGAACCGGAAACACTTCTCTCGGAGCGCAATTTTGGCGGGAGCTAGTGATGCACGAAGCGATTCGTCTGAATATCGTTACTCTAGTATTAGAGTTGCTATAAAAATGATGGGTGAAATAAGTGGATGATATCTTAGTACAGAAAAGACACTTAGCATGATGGACAGATAATCTAAGATATACTTTTAAAAAATGTCAATAAAGGAGAACTATAGATCTGACGCATTAGCTCCTATTGTGCCAACGAATCGGATTATCCGATTAGCAAGATGTCGCGTATCCTCACGGAATAGGTACCCACTGAGCCATCTGTTGTTCACCTCTCACACGACTTCTTTCGTCACACGTTGGCTGACGCAATCTCAACTAAATTATGAAGTGAAGCTTGGGGTAGTATATCATCGCTTCTAAACCCAGAAATTCTACATCTCTCTTCGGCCATATCCCCAGTTTCGAAGAGGTCTTGCCAAATTTAATTGCTTTCCTTATCGCCGTCTTCTTGCATGTATATCTGGCTTGCCTCTCTTTCTTGTTCTTTGGGAATTCCAATCCAGTGCCATCTTGTCGACTGCTTCCTCTCAATTTCTCGATGTGTGCCCCATCCATTTCCATTTTCCCCAACGCAACTCGTCTTCTATATGTACCGGTTTGGTTTTCTTATAAAGCTCTTCATTACTTATTTTTTCTGGCCACCAGACACTCACGATACGTCGGAGCACGTACTGATGAATCTCATAACTGTGATGTTATGTCCTTTTGTACTTTCCGGTTGACACTGGCTGCTAGAAGGGCAACCTTCAAATTTGTACACCAAACTTCTCTTTTTGTTTTTCCTGTGATGTTTATGTTTTACCATCTCGGATACAACTGTACGAATACAGCATTTACCTTCTTCATGCGGTTCTCCACACCTTCACCAGCTCCACCACCCGCACTAACCAGGTACAAAAATGAGACGACGGTTTTCACCTGCTGATAGACAGACGCTCTTCCGTATTCCCAGAAATAACTCTTTTTTTCCTTCGTATTACCTACACCTATCTCGAGACCAGCAATCTCAGCTTCTTTTTTCAGAGAGTTTAGTTTATGTTTCAAATCTGTAAGCCACTGCATTTATGTATGTGTCGTGTTTCTTCTTTAGGATATCTCCGAAAGAACAGACATCTCGCGGTAATATAGGGTGATGCGGGGAGCAATGAGTGTGTTGGACAGGGGACAATACGTAGGTAGCGTGCAACAAGATGGGAATTTGGATCGGACGGAAAGCGTGCTCGAAAGGTGACCGCTCACGTAAAACGCGAAATGCGGGTTTGAGTCCCGGTCCGGCATATACGGTGTTTACACTTGCCTTCATTGAATTTATTTCAGTGCCCAGTTGCGGCCGATGTCAGCGTTTATCTCATTTCATCATAATAAAATTACGTCGTCTGAAAAATCGAAATCCTCTAATCGTTCGTGGATTCTCTTTCGGATCCCTCTTCTCTTGCCTGCTGTGACTCTTCCCACAACTAATTCAATCACGAATATGACAAATGTTGATTCATCAAGATACCGACACTCTTTTACTCGATATTTCTCAATTGATGCGGTTACGCATATCAGCACATTATAGCGGGTGTCCCGTCGAAAGACACTGTAATTATTCAATTTTATGGCCGCCTCTCTGCCACACCTTCAATAAATGGACGCCGGGGCATCAACAGGCCAACAACTGAAGCGTCTAGAAACGCTCGACCACAGCGTTTTTATATTGATGTTAACAAACATTCTAAATGCGACAATTAACGAATTAACAGACGCCGGCCTGGGTGGCCGAGCGGTTCTAGGCGCTACAGTCTGGAACCGCGCGACTGCTACGGTCGCAGGTTCGAATCCTGCCTAGGGCATGGATGTGTGTGATGTCCTTAGGTTAGTTAGGTTTAAGTAGTTCTAAGTTCTAGGGGACTGATGACCTCACAAGTTAAGTCCCATAGTGGTCAGAGCCATTTGAACCATTTTTGCATTAGCATACACAATGGCGCCTACCAAAAGTGAAACTTGGCAGTATTTTGATAACTGGATAATTGTGAGAGCTTCAGGAAGCACATTTATTGCCGTACCATTAGGGAGATATTGGGAAAAAGAATGGAATAACAGGGGCAAAAAAAAAAAAAAAAAAAAAGACTTTAAAGTTTGGATATGATACTTTAAATTTTAATTCTTATGTATCAGTAGACTCCAAATTCTTTTTAAACAAGAGGGATAGTGTCTTCTAAAGAGGTTTGATCATGAACATTAATCAAAGTAAAGCATGAGTTCGCGAAACAAGTCAGGTGATGCTTGGGAGGAAATCAAATTAGTAAATGGGACTCTTAAAGTAATGGACGATTGTTGCTAGAGGGACAGCTAAGAAAAACGGACGACGAACGAAGTAGAGTGGATAAATATTTCAGGCCGACAACAGCAAACTACGTGTTTCTAAAAAAATTAACATTGAGTACAAAAATAAAAGTTAGGGAGTCTTCTTTCAAATTTTACTGGAGTGTTCAAATTTTACTGGAGTATTCAAGATTAAATGGGTGGGCCAGGTAGCTAAAGAATAAGAACTGCATCGCATAGGGAAGAGAATTGCTTTGCGACACAGTCCGATTAAAAGAAAAGATATGTTGGTAGGAAACATCCTGAAACATCATTAGTTAAGTTCCCGTTGGAGGAAAGCGTGGGAAAGGGGAAAAAATTGAATCCCGTAAGCAGACTCAAATAGACATGGCTTGCAGTAAGTTACAGAGATGAAGGATACTATCATCATCATAATAATCTTATGTACCTGTTTGGCCTTGCCTGTTGGAAATATATACAGGTATTAAGTCGTTCCATTTGGCTTTGGGTCTTCCTATGATTCTTTACTCAGCTTCCATTCTACAAATGTGCACTTTCTATTTCCTTTTGCACTCTTTTCTTCTGGTCCAAAGACGTTAATACCAATTAAATCTTGTTTTGTAACCCTTTGACATGTCTGAGAACTGTATTATTATTATTCCCAGTTATTTGTATTACATGACTGAAACCTGCAGTTAAAGTGGTTCAAATGGCTCTAAGCACTATGGGACTTAACATCTGTGGTCATCAGTCCCCTAGAACTTAGAACTACTTAAACCTAACTAACCTAAGGACATCACACACATCCATGCACGAGGCAGGATTCGAACCTGCGACTGTAGCAGTTGCCCGGTTCCGGACTGAAGGGCCTAGAACCGCTCGGCCACTGCGGTCGGCCTGCAGTTAAAAAGTACAATAGTTTTACGTTCGTTACGTGTACACCATAGTGTTTCTTTAGGCGAGGAACCAGCTTCAGCCGTGGCGCGCCAGTTCGATTTTCCTTTGCGCCAATATCCTCATTGCCTCATATATCGATAGTAGTAAACTCTTTGGTTACGACCAGAGGGTGGACGGAGTGAAGCGGATGCTCGATAGGGCATGCTTGTGATGCGCTCCTAGCGAGATTTGTGCACTCGCTACTGGCTTGAGTGGCGTTTGGTAGTGGGTCGCGGCGAGAGGGTTCGCTGGTCTGAGACATGACGGAAGGAAACTTCTACTGCCACGGATGTTGTGATAGGGCAGTGGGACCGTGACCCCCCGCGCCCCCCATCTATACTGTGGATCCGACTTGATTGTTCGCTTGTTGTGGAGAGTCCCTTTGTCTAATAGTGAGTTATGATGAATTTCCTCGGAAATTGTGATTCTTTATGGGGGAAAATGCCAGCCCTATCGCACTCACGTTGTCTGCTACTGTGAGTCGATTTCTTTTGCTTTTTTTGAATGATGTGAGTGTAGTTATCCGGGATGTGATAGACCTTGTTCTCATACGTGTGGAGCAATTTAAGTGTGCTTCGGGAAGCACATTTCTTGCCGTACCATTTGGGAGACATTAGGTTCAAATGGTTCAAATGGCTCTGAGCACTATGGGACTTAACATCTGTGGTCATCAGTCCCCTAGAACTTAGAACTACTTAAACCTAACTAACCTAAGGACATCACACACATCCATGCCCGAGGTAGGATTCGAACCTGCGACCGTAGCAGTCGCGCGGTTCCGGACTGCGCGCCTAGAACCGCTAGACCACCGCGGCCGGCGGAGAAATTAGGAAAAAGAATGGAATATCAGAGGCAAAAAAGAAAAAAAAAGACTTTAAAGTGACTTCGGTGACTTGGGTGACTAAGAGTGTCACAGTGGCTAAATAATTACCTAACTGGGTAAGACACTGGCAGGAGTCGTTGACACATTTAAATGATTAATTTGAGTCGGTTACTTAATCACGACTATAGTTGCTCAAGTCCAAGAATTTAAAATTTGTTAATTTGTGAAAATCTGAACTGGTTTCTCTTAAACAGAGTTTGTTCACTTGTTCTGAGCCTGTGCCTACATTTTTTTCATCTGTTTCAGGTAGCTTAATAATCGCGTTAGTAAATCCTAGAGCCTGTCCTGATGGATGGGGTGGGGCGGGTTCGATTCCCGGCATGGTTGGAGATTTTCTCCTTCTCAGAGATTGGTTCTTTGTGTTGTCTTCATCATCATCACTTCATCTACATCGACGCGCAAGTCGCCAAAGTGGCGTCACCTCAAGAAACATTGCACCAGGCGATCGGGTCTACCCGCCAGGAGACCCTCGCCACACGACATTTCATTTCATTTCCTCCTTCTTCTTCTTATTTCACTTCTTCTCTACAGGTTTTTGGCAAAAATGCCTATTACGGTACCTGTCATTTCTGGTGTCTTCCCCTGTCTCTTCTTCCTTGGCACGCCTTTAAGTGGGATCTCTCACTCTCGATTCTTTCTAGGTGTTCGTTTTGTTTCCTTCTGTAACCTAGAATTTTATCATTTGGACTAAAAACTTAATTCTTCTCTGCTATCTTGCTTACTTAATTTGTCTTCTATTGCGTTATCACTTATTATTCAACAGCTTTCTAATTTTAATTTGTCGTGAAGGTGACTTTTAACTATATGGGGGTACTGAAATAAGCACTTAGTGTCACGTGGTTGATGGCATAAATTGCTCACAGTAGTATTCTGGGGGGTCGTTGCCTTCTTGAGAGGCTGCGCTCTGCAGTAACAGGAAAGCATTTCTTCATGATATTTTCGTACTGGCACTGTATCTTCTCGATCTCACATTACCACATTACTGTCGGGTTTGTACTATCTCACCATTTTCTTCTTCATTTATCAGTTATCTGGATCTAATGAAGACTTTTTTCATTTACGAACCGAAACCAGTGGTCTAAATCTATCTATCAATTATTATATTTATCATATGGAACATGACAGTAGTACATGTATAAATATAAATACCGGTACGATAATAAACAAGTATAGAAAATTCACAATAAAGCCAACATAAAAGAAGTTATGACTTCCTTTGCATGCTGTGTGTTTCTTTAGTAGATACAGGAGCGAGGAACAGGTGCCGTTCGTGACCAGAGAATTCGGATCTTAATTTGTTCTACATCTCATATCAAACAGTGTAAATAATACATAACTTTTGTTGCTGAAGATGTAGAGTCAGTTGCTAACAGTAGATCTGAATGTAGAAATATGTACAGATACGAAATATTTATAAATCTGTCACTCTTCAGTACAATATCTGTTCAGAAGATGCCGAGCCCTGGCCACTATGAAAGTCTGTAAATGTTATTCGACTGGCAAAGAAACAAGAAAAAAAGTAACGGCCGATACCGCAAAGGAGATAATAAGTATCACGTAACAAACACGCAGAAGTAAAATATGTAGCATGCGAGACTTCTTGTTACACACTACACACTGATGTCTAAACCTTGTATCCACTTCACAGCATGAGCTGTACTGTAGCTTCTATAAAATCCCCAGCTGACACATATTTCCTTACAGAACACCCTTCTACGATATAGTCTAGGGTCTGCTCAAGCGCTCCACAGTCATAACTTGGGCTCTACACAAGTCCCCATATATGAAGAAAACCACCGAGCGAGGTGGCGCAGTGGTTAGCACACTGGACTCGCATTCGGGAGGACGACGGTTCAATCCCGTCTCCGGCCATCCTGATTTAGGTTTTCCGTGATTTCCCTAAATCGTTTCAGGCAAATGCCGGGATGGTTCCTTTGAAAGGGCACGGCCGATTTCCTTCCCAATCCTTCCCTAACCCGAGCTTGCGCTCCGTCTCTAATGACCTCGTTGTCGACGGGACGTTAAACATTAACCACCACCACCATATGAAGAAAAGACACGCTGAATACTGATGAATTTACTCCAATCTTTTCTCGGGAGTTTGAGCCCTCGCAGTGCTTCTGACGGATCAATTATGAGATGATGTGAATTGAGTTCTTCCAGTCTTTTTTCCAGGTATCTATAAGGTTAAAGGTGTTCTATGCTGTTACATGGCTATTGTTCCGTATTGTCTTCCCCGAGTTCACGCTTGTACAAGGTCTGTTTGAAAAATACCGGAACTTTGCCCTCAAAATTTTTCCGCGCTTAACTTTTCCTTATTGTGCATGGTCTCGTTCTAAATACTCTGCTCCACAACTGATACACGGCTCCTAACGCCGTTTCTACTTAGGGAAGCAGTCCTGGTATGCCTCTTGCTGGAAGCGAAGCGCCGTCTGCAAATTTTCTTTTGTCTTGTGTATCGTGGCAAATCTTCGTACTTTCGACGGGAGAGTACGGAGGATGAGGCAGCACAGCGACTTCGTTTATTGTGCAATAGCCATGCACCAACAGGAATGAATGTGTGGGTGCGTTATTGTGATGCAAGAGCCATGGACTGTGTCACCACGTTTCAGGCCATTTCCTACTCACTTCTTCTCGCAGGCGTCCAATACGTCTCGACAGTACCATAGATTAACAGATTCCCCGTGTGGTACGAATTCATGATGAATTAATCTTTCAAAGTCAAAGAAAATTAGCATGGCTTTGACATTTGGCGTGTTGTGAAGTTTTTTTTGTCTTGGAGTACTTTCCCGACCCATTGAACCTTGGTCGCAACATCACAACCGTAGACTCACGTCTCACCACTAGTTATGATTTTCTTGGGACTTCTCATGTGAGGGATCCAAAAGCTCTTCACAGATTGGGGGGCGAAGGTCTTCTGGTCTTGAATCATGAGCCATGGGACGAACTTGGCGGCAATACGATGTGTCTCAGTTTTCGACTGGCACGCACAATTTCGTTGACATTGCTGACATGAGCGTCTTAGGTCGACGTCGAAGGGCGTCACGAACGAGAGTCGTCTTTAACTTCCGCCTGGCCATTTCCAAATCGTGTGAACCATTCGTAACACCGAGTACGGCCTAAGCACTCATCACCGTAGGCTCCCTGCGTTATTTGGTGTGTCTCTGTAAAGGTTTCCTTGAGTTTCAAGCAAAATTTTATGCCGACTCGTTGCTCCTCTAACTCTGCGATCTCGAAGTTGGCAAACTGTGCGACACTCAATACGACACTGAACAATATCTAATAGACATACAACAATGAAACTTCAGGCAGATAAACATTAAACACAGGCGTGTGCAGAGGTGCCAACCGCGTTTCGCTCCAACACGCCATTGGCGCGTAATTAAGAATGAAGCGAAATTTTTTGAACGAACGTCGTATTCGGTAAATTCATTACTACATCCTGTACAGGTAATGTTTTTCATGTGGTAATTTTTTTCATTCTGTAAAAGTTGGCTTTGTTGTGTTACCATTGGAAAGCTACAGGGGTTGGACAAAAATACGTAAATACGGCGCTAGATGCATGCTTGAACATAATTACAGATGCTGGTCAAGCCTGCATTCTGCGTTGTTGTATTTGAGGACCCGTGGAGTGTCCTCACTGCGGCGGGGCGCGGTCGGTCGTCTGTGTTGTTAACGTTATCGTTCAGTCCACCTACCTCGATAGGATTCTTGCCGATGTCCCTTCACTCTCCGGTAGAAGATACGTGCTAGGCAGTGTAAAGCCGCGTTGATGAAACCACTGCCTAATACCTACCACACAGAGGCCGCGTGACTAGTTGAAAGCCAGTTCCTGAAAGTTCATGATTAAAAAATCGGGATATTCAGTCTACTTTCAGAAAACCGTTTAAAATTGGATTAACTCTGTATATTTAATATTGTGAAACGTATTCATTGAAAGTTTACTGTCTGTAAAACAAATATTCACTCGAAAATCAGCCAGAATTTAGCAAGTCCGACCCGACTAATTTTCTCGTTCTACCAGTCACAGACCCACAACTATTCGCGAGTTAAACATTCGGTCGTTTCAGTTGTCTTCTTCGTAAGAAGTGACCGCCAAAATATTCCGTAAAGAGCACAAAACACGCCACCTGGAGTTATTACTACGACCAGGAATTTCACACGCTCATATCTCTCAAACTATTTAACTTAGAAACTCTAAACTTTCATTAAAATGTTCGTAAGTCCAGTCGCTTCAGTCACGATATTTTCGAACCGAAGTAAGCTTATTTCCTCATCTTACAGTGTATTTTTAAGGAACGATCTGGCATCGTGTTATGAGTAGACCGGTTAGCAAGCGACTCTCTCGAGGTACTCTCCAATCTGCCCAATCCTCTGTTCGCGCGGGAACAGCTTAATTCTGATTGACTGTTGAGCTAAACGATCAATCAGAACGCTCCTTCCTGGTTATTCTAGAAGCAAATCTTGCCTTTCCAGTCACTAATTTGATAGTAAATAATGTCAGCAGAACTTCAATTTCTAGTATTATGTTTAATTATAATAAGCAAAGTGCGAAATATTCTTCAAATTGTTGAATAAACTTTTCCGCCTCGGATTTCCATTCTGGCTGCTTTTATACAAAAGCATGCTCACGCAGACATACGTCACCTGAATCGAGGTTGCAACATAACTTTCCCACAGTTCGTTAGTACACGGTTTTACGTAAAATGAAATATTAAATTTTAACGTACGTCAAATATACATTCTCTCGTTCATTCTAACGCACTCATACAACAAAATATAATCAAATAATAATTCTGACCGATTTTTTTACGTAATGCAAACTCACTAAAATTTTAAAAAGAAAATTCTAATTAATTGATTTTTATGCACTGACAACTTTGTAATGGCTTCAAATGATAATGAAAGTCAATCTGCTATTGTTCCTAGCTTGGTTAAAAAAAAGCCTATGTTTTAGGACTCTCAGGTCATTCTCTTTACCACCTGAACTATAATAAATAAAAGTCTGAAATTTTGACAGCAGTGTTCCATTAATAACAAAAGGCTGTGTACCAAATTTGAACAAATTCGGATAATATCTAATATGGATTATTTAGATTCGTAGAGGGTATGAATCTTCATATCGACTGAATGTTACGCTGTGCAGTTCTCACGGCAGGCAGCGTCAGCTGTGCTGTGAGTAGAGCGAAAGAAAACATAGCCATCCTGCAGCCACCGTACTAGATGGTGCGTGCCTTATTGCAACGAATGTTATCTCGTTAATAACTTGCTGCGTTACATCACTAAGTTGCAAGCATCAGTTGTTGTCAAAACAGTTTTTGCAAGTGCGTTATGACAGAGCTGAGAAACGTCGAGCGTGGGCATTGGTGGCTGCTTCTGTAACCAAGGTAGCTGCAGTATTTGGTGTTTCAAGAGGCATATACCGAAAATTCATGCAGCATGCAGGGCAAGCGCAAAACATCATTCGCAAGGGCACAACGCGGACGAAAGCGTGTGTCGAGTGAACGTGAACGTGACAGACGGTAATTTAACAGGATTGTGCCGAAAGATAAGAGGACGACAGCTGCAGATGTCTTTATAGAATTAAATATTGCTCTGTCAAACCCTGTCAGCACCAAAATAGAAGTAGGGAACTCCATTAGCTGGGAATTGCGTAGTACGATGTTTGTTACCCAGTAGTGATGCTGTGTTCCAAGACGACATGGCTCCTGTTCACACTTCCATACGTGGCTCCGTAAGCACGGAGATGAATTGTCGCATCTTCCCTGTTCATCACAGTCAACGTATCTGTTTATTATTGAGCCTCTGTGGTATGCTTTAGAGAGAAGGGAACGTTATCGCTACCCCCTCCCCTCTTCCCACCCCTTCGTCATCATTACCTTAACTTGCCACTATTTTGCAGGAAGAATGTCATACGATTCCCTGTAATTATCCATTCCGAGACGACTGGAAGCTGTTTTGAATGCCATTCGCTTTCCTACACTGTGTTAGGCATGTAAATGTATTGTGTTTCTTTTGTTTCTCTCTATTTGTGTCCATCTCCTGTATGTTAGTAATGCGGAGAGCGATGGTATCGGAGTACATCATAGTGTACCGATTGTTATGAGCATGATTTCGTGGAGCTGCAGGACTACCTTCTTGGCATGGCGACTTCCTTGCCAGACTATTACCAAGATGCTTCTATCAGCTGCTTGACATTAGAATACTTCACAAATAAGTGTACAGTTAAATTACGTCGCATTGTTGTGACACGCAGCTAGCCTCTGTCGTCTCGTCTTTTGCTCCATCTCTGCAGGAGCCCGTGCACCTTCATCACTGTGTACCAGCCTCTTGAAGCGCCTGCGTGTTTTCCGCTGAATCAACCCGAGAAGTCTTTGAGTCCCGCCGAGGAAGGAGCGGTAAATGAGGGGGGGTGGGGGGGAGGAAGAAGGAAACTGACGGCGCATGCGCCGTGGGGCGCCGAAAACGCCTGCGCCTCACCTGAGCTCGGCGGGCGGTCGCCAAAATACAACAACGCATTGAAATGCAAATTAGTAACGGCTTTGAGTTGCAAATGCAAGACTCTTTTCGGGAACAAAAGGGTTTTTAAACCGTCACAAACCTCGCGCCGCTGCGTAGCCTTTTATGCCCTCCCCTTTGCTCTTCCTCGACCGCCCCTCTTTATATCATACGTACAATGAAAATTTTTATATATTCGCTGGCTCTTTTAGTGGTTTATTTAATTTCTTTCATCTCCTTACACTCAGCATATTTCCCCCTTTTAGCAGGGTGGCGTGGCGCATTTGTCGCCGTTACGCCTGACGATTATAGTTCGGCCTTCTTTTGTGTCCCGCGAGTGCCGCCCAGAGAGGCAATTTCCAGCCGCGCCAGCGAGGGAGACGGGGGCAGTCCCGGCCACAGGCTAGCCAACTGCACGCCGGGGTCCGCCACCTCTTCCACACAGTGGGCAGTCTCATTATTTACAGCACACTTGTATAAAGTGTCCAGACGTTGCTCCATTCTCCACAACGCCGTTCACAACGCAGGAGTAAGAAGGAAGTCTTCTAGGACTACAGAGACACTATAAGTATTATGGCGAAGGACGCTTTGGCAGCACTGTTACCAGCTTCTAGCTGAGAAGTGTAAAAGGCTCTTGGCGGTGATGAAGCTACGTGTGTGGAAACATTAATCGCCCGTAAGGTAGCGACAATACAGAGGCTCTGCCTACTTGTTGCACCAATAAGCGAGTGTGGAAGTGGGAAGATGAATTCTACCGTAGTGGTTGGCGATTATGGATCATCCATATTTTGTGCCCTATGAATGCTGTCAACCTGTGCCACCCAGTGAGGCTATTTTCCACACGTGTCTGCTAAGGAGATGGGGACAGACCCTCCCCTAGCTTAGCCAACTGCACGGCAGTGATCTCGTCCATGGACAAAATTCTGTTCTTCCTCATTATTTAATTTTCATTCTTCTTTTCCTTGTTTTGTCGCTGTGTGAGGCCGGAGAAACTCTCTCTGAGTGGATTGAAGTACAAGACATGTACGTGATATATGATGCCAAGGACCCTAAGACATTCCAATCGGCCCTACGGCAAACAGATACCAATCCTGATCTCTGCATTATGTCCACTGATCAGAATAGAGTCCCACTATACCATACAAAAAGAGTCCTGAAACACTTTCCAAAGAGCCAACATCGTCCCACCATACTTAACATGGGCCTCCAAATTCCAGTAGTAAAATCTATCGATAAACTGCGATGGAACTTTAAGAAAGCTAATTGGGCAAAATATGCTCAAGAAGTTGATCAAAATTTGCGCTGGATTATCCCAAAGCAAGAAAACTATAAACGATTCACTGAAGTCGTCATCGCTGCAGCCAAAATGAATATACCACGCGGAGTTAGACAACAGTATATTCCTTGCTGGGACAATAATATTAACAAACTTTATGATAAATACCAAGAAACAGGAAACCCTGAAATCGGTGGACAAATATTAGAGGGACTAAACACACTCAGAAAACACAAGTGGCAGGAACTCACGTCCCAGCTGAATTTTACACATTCCACCAGAAAAGCCTGGTCATTAGAGAGGAAACTTGGTAATTCCTCTTCAGCACGCCACCAGGAACCTAAAATAAAACCGTCGGAGATGGCATTGCACATAAAGGCGCGTGCTGAGAAAACCCCTCTTGATCCAACAACTGAAGCAGAAACTAGAGAAGAACTACAAGAACTTGATAAAACTATTGAATGACGATACATCGCTTTCGTCACCATTTAGCGAAAATGAAATCAAGGGTGCGATAAAGACCTTAAAAATACGCAAAGCGGTGGGATTGGACGGTATATTCCCAGAATTTATAAAACACCTCGGACGTAATGGAAAAGCGTGGCTAAGGAAATTTTACACCAACATTTTAAACACTGGAATAGTCCCACCACAATTTAAAATAGCCCACACGCTAGAAATCCTTAAACCTGGAAAGCTACCAGAAGATCCAACTAGCTACCGACCCATCGCCCTCTTGAGTGTATGCTTTAAGTTGTTGGAACGCCTGATACTTGATAGCATTCAGGACATCGTGGATGGAATAACCCCTCCATATCAGGCAGGTTTCAGAAACAAGCGCAGCTATTGCGAACAAGTTTTAGCCCTAACATCACATATAGAAAGCGGATTCCAGAACAGGATGAACTCAAGTGTAGTTTTTGTTGATCTGTCGTCGGCATACGACACTGTGTGGCTCCAGAGTCTTAATCTTAAGTTCAAGAGACACATACCTAGTTTAAAACTGGTAACCTTAATGAACAACATGCTGACGAACAGGTCTCTCAAAGTGAGCATCTGCCACAACACCAGCAGATCGTATAAAATAAAAAATGGCCTTCCTCAAGGATCTATGTTGGCTCCAACCTTTTTTAATTTGTATATTAGCGACTTGCCAAATACAGTCAGCAGGGAATTTTGCTACGCCGAAAATTTGGCACTAGTTGTACAAACTAAGACACTTGGGGAAGGAGCGAACGTTCTCACAAAAGATCTGGAGTCCTTGAATTCCTATTATAAAAAATGGCGACTCTGCCCTATTCCAACCAAGACTGAGGTGTGTGCTTTCCACTTGAACAATAAAATGGCACACCAGGAACTGAATGCGAACTTCTGTGAGCAAAGAGTCAAACACAACTTCAACCCCAAATACCTTGGCATAACACTAGACCGCTCCCTGACTTACAAGAAAACATCTAGAAAACGTAAGCCAAAAGCTAAAGAGTCGCAACAACATCCTGAGAAAATTGGCTGGCTCTACTTGGGGAGCTCAAGCATCCACCTTACGTACTGCTGCAATAGCCCTGGTATATCCTGTTGCCGAATATTGCTCTGCTGTCTGGCATTCGAGCACTCATACTAAGAAAATCGACGTCCAGTTGAATGAGTGTATGAGGATAATAACGGGCACTATTAAATCTACCCCAGTTCCTTGGCTGCATACTCTAAGCAATATCCCACTTCCACAATTGAGAAGGCAAGAAGCAGCAGCAAGAGAGTGGTCAAAAATTCATGACTCAGATTATCCACAGAATCTACAAATCCATGATGTTTTGAACGAAATACCATCGACCCGCTTGAAGTCACGGAAGCCTGTATGGGTTAATACACAGGAACATCAACCTGACATCAAGGAACAATGACGGCACTTTTGGAATGATTCTGGAATTATTAAACAAGGTATCCAAGATCCTACTCTGGAATTACCGGGCTTTGACCTGAAGAGATGTACCTGGACTAAATTATACTGTATCAGAACGGGCCATGCAAGTTGCAATGCATATAAGTACATGTGGGGTCTATGCGACTCACCATCCTGTGATTGTGGAACACCAGAACAGAACGTCCGCCATATTATTGAGGAATGCCCCTTAAGAAGATACGCCGGACCTGTCTCTGAGGTTATATATGTGAAACCCTCTGCTTTGGATTGGCTGTGTAATTTAGATATTGAGCTTTAAATATACTCGTATGAATGAGTTTCTAGTCAGGCTTGCCAAGCTTTTAACGTGTAGTTATTTTGTCTTGAGTGTTTGTACTTTATCCTATTGTGCTATTACTTGTTTTTTACACATGTACTATTTACACATTGTTTTGTTTTATAGATTTCGTTTGCATATTGTTGTACTTATATAAAATATTGTCGCTGTATTGCCACACGCAAAATAAAAATAAATAAATTTAATTTTCACCTATCCGAAGCATT
This sequence comes from Schistocerca cancellata, assembly GCF_023864275.1. Lineage (NCBI taxonomy): Eukaryota > Metazoa > Arthropoda > Insecta > Orthoptera > Acrididae > Schistocerca > Schistocerca cancellata. The sequence goes on along the minus strand of NC_064632.1, from coordinate 276,568,517 downwards.
TAGCTTTTCTTCCCTTCCACACAAGCACAAGGCAGAACATGGCGACACATGAAGAAGAAATTCTCAAAGGTCACGGTGTCACTAGGTATCAGGTAATTAATACACTGATAAAAAAATTGCACTACCAAAAAATAATTAATATACATTAATGAAATTTCGGAAATAAATTTGTCTAGGTGACAATTTAATGATAAACATTGCAAGATCACAGGTTAATGCGAGCGCGAGAAAAGCCATTGTAAATCTGAAATGCCGGTACATTAATAACCGGCGTAACCGCCAGAATGTTTAATCCAAGCAAGCAACCGTGAATGCATTGTGTTGTGCAGGTTCCTACAGGGAAGCTTAATACTGTTTGTGGATGAAGCTGGAGTTGTGGTCTGATGATGTCCCCTGTATGTTCGACTGGAGACAGATCTGGTGACCGGGCAGGCCAAGGCAACATGGCAAAACTCTGTAGAGCATGTTGGATTAATACAGAGGTATGTGGGCGAGGGTTATCCATTTGGAATTCAGCCCCTGGAATTATGTTCACGCATGGTAGTACAACAGGTCGAATTACCAGACTGACGTACAAATTTGCATTCGGGATGCGTGGGATAACCACGAGAATGCTTTGCTGTTATACGAAATAACACCCCAGACCATAACTTCAAGTGTAGGTCCAGTGTGTCTAGCACCAGATGGATTGGTTGTAGATCCTCAACTGGCCTCCTCCTAACCAACACACAGTTATCATTAGTACTGAGGCAGAAGCACCTTTCATCAAAAAACGCAACAGACATGAAGGCCTGCAGCTGTGGGATTGTAAGTCAACATCTTATTGTCACAGCAGATCTTCTGCAAAGCATGCGTTGCGTCTATTCCCGTTCCTACAAATTCCCTCTGAAAGGTAACCTGTTTGGACTACTTAATTGATTCAGAATGTTGGCAAAATTTAGTATACTAACAACATTTATTTTACCAAACAAGACATAAATTATACTAGACAAGTTATAGATTGAATTCCCTAAAGATCTAACAGACGATTAAACACTCCACTGGGTGGCGCCTGGTTGACAAAGACAGTTTGTCTAGGTGATCAGTGAGTCAAGTACTCCGGCCCTAAAAATGTGGATAACCCAAGCGGAATTGATCTGGTGCTGAGAAGACTTTGACTGATAAAATCTACTGAAGTTTCACTACATAGATGCAGCTGAGAGCAAGTGGCAATTGAGGTCTGTACGCCCTGGCAATGCTGGAGTGGCAGTACGTTACACTGTTTACTTCGTGCGGCGAGATGTGTGCGTCGGAGGTGAGATGTTGAGGCGGCACCTGTGAATCAATCGCGGCCACGAAAAAATGCAAAAATCTCACGGTCTAGCGATCAGGCAGACGGATCGAAAATTACTCTCTACCAGAACCCTGAAATAACGGTAAATTTCATTTTGTGACACACCCGTTCGCTGGTTGTACCAAGGAGCAGTTTGGCTCACTTATACGACAGAGTGCACAAGTGTACCAAACGTCAAGACTGGTAAACCACAAACGAATAAGTGTGCCCTCGGCAAACAGTAGTCCGAGACGTTTGAAGTCACACTGTTGGTTCAGTAAGAACATTACCAAAGGCTCCCCAGTCTAAACTACTCGCAAGTGGAGTCAGTTTCAGGACAGGTCCCAAGTACCAACCACAGATGTGAGAGCTTCGACCGCAAGTGCTTAACAGTCCAAATTCCAAAACCTGAGTGCTTCCCACCTATCCAGAAAAAAATTCCGTTTTACTATAAAGTGCACAAACGACACCGCCGTCACACCATCTTGAGCCAGTCACAAGGCTCTAGAGGCACTAAATCTCCCCTCCCATACGACAGCACGAACTCATGTCAAACAGGGCAAGAATTAAGAAACCTGTGTCTCTGAAATAAAAAAAAAAAAGAAATCACCAATTACTGGCTTTTTTTAAGCAGATGGGGAAAAGATGATTTTCTTCGAAGCCGTGTCTCTTCCCATGGCAACAAGTGAAAAGATACAAAGATCTTTATCTAAATCGCCTGTGCCTTGGAGTTTGTTAGTCCTAGCTATGAAGTGTAATAAAGATTCCATCTCTAAATGTTTCTCCGATGCTGGAGTTTTCTTATTGAACAGGGACGGCCGAGGGAAGTGGTGCACTGGCCTTCTTCTAATATCAGTGAATATGAAAACATGTGAATTTTTTATTATGCGTGGCTCTGCACACAATGCCCGGTTTACAACTACACTGTGTAGATGTGTTCCTTCAGGCTGTCACCCCAGCCCAGGCTTCTGCTGGTACTGCAGCAGGTATCATGGCATTGTTCTGCTGGAGCCCTGGTCTGGCGAGGGGTTGCCATGTCTGCCCTGTTGGCTGTGGGCACCCCAGCCTAGGCTTCTGATGTCACTGCAGCAGGTATCGTGGCATTGTTCTGCTGGAGCCTTGTTCCAACGAGGGGCTGCCCTGTCTGCCCTGTTGGCTGTGGGCCTGTCCAGCAGGATTTACTATGGGATGGGCTCGCTGCCAGTTGCATTCAACTACCAACAAGCTGTTTCTATGAGCTAGGAAACATAAGAATACCTCATGCTTTTAGTGACCTTCTAGGCTCCATCAATGTCTGCTCACGCTGGTAACTTTCTGGAGTCTCGCTCAAGGTGCATCAGGTTGTAATATAATCTTTACTAATTTTATGTTTGTGAAAAATAGGTGAGAGAGTAACTTGTACTCTCTCACATCAACCAAAGTACGTCCCATTCTGAAAGACCGGTTTGCTTGACATGGATGAACCAGTGTAGACAGATATCATCAGGAAAAGTTCTGAGAATTTTTGGTGCTAGTACGCAGCCATAAGCATTTAACGAGCACATGAAAGTTTGAATACGGCTGTTGAACTCGATAAACATAGAATTAAGGAATTCTGAATTTGGAAATTGAATGGGTTTAACAAATTCTAAATAACCCAGGTGGGCTTGTATAACTCTATTTTTATCGCCATAGCGTGCTATGAGGATTCTCTTTGTTTCTTCATATGTGTCAGAGGAGACAGCAATACCATAAACTAAATACTTTGGTTCTTCTTGTTGGCAGCCACGCTGAATAATGGGACTAGAACCTAGCGTCATACACAGCCCGACCAAAGAATCTGAACTACAGCAAAAACTAGCAGACGACTTCTGGAGAAGATGGGCCAAGGAGTGTCTCAGGGAGCTTAGGAGCTTCCACGAAGTTAGACGCACATCTGGCACATCTGCAAAATATATTGACTTCCGACCTGGGGATCTGGCTTTGATTCAAGTGGATGGCCGACCAAGACACATGTGGAAGAAAGGGAAAATAGAAAGTTGTATACAGGGAAGAGAATAACATAAGCACGATAATACTATGCACGCCAGAAGGACAGCAGATAGCATGTGCAGTTCACATGGCCACCTCTCTGGAGGTTGACCAGTGGGGGGGGGGGGGGGGGGGGGAGATATTGGGAACTGAAGACAATTATCTCTGATTAATTATACTGTTTGTAAGACATAACATGTTGCAAACTCACTGTTCCATGTATGTGAATAAAGTGTAGTGTTAAGAGTACAAATCGCTGCTGACTATTGGGTTTCACGACAGACTAACACGAAATTGGTCGGTTCGTCGGTCGGTGCTTGTGTAGCGGCCTTAACACTTCAGCCGCTGGAAGGCTGGTCTCTGGCACAGTGTGTCGGAATCGGGGTAATCTTACGGCCAGGTTACTGTCGAGCGGCGGCACACGTTTCAAAGCGTAGATACGCGCACTTATTTGACTTTGGCTATTTGTGTTAGTCGATAGTTTGAGGGAGGAGTAAGAAACTGAAATAGCACTTGCTAACAACCGATGCGAAACAGTGATACACACACAAGCTAATTTTCAACTACAGAGAGGACGAATTAATTATTTGGGAAGCTAGGACGTATTTAGAAATCATCATTAATCTAACGCACGGTAATAAGTATGATGAGTAACTGACTTAAACTGTAACTAATATGCAGGCGCGTGTCTGTCGTAATACAATTCGATTCCTGTGATTTCGTCGCTGCACCACTTCGATCGCTAAGACTATTCGAATGGTGGCCACAGAAAACATTTTCGTCAGCACAGACTAACATCAAGGCAAAGAGATGGTGGCGTGAAGCTTCCGATCGACAGATGGCACCCCAATATCCTTAGCTAAATTCCATGTCACTGGGCGGTATTTGATGTAGCGAGCGAGTGAGACTATTAATTAATGAAATGCCGCTCCTGTTGCTAATAAGAGCTTTATTAAGTCCACGGTCGCTTTCGACCTTTACGTTAGGCTGTTTTCAGGTCCACTTGAGAATGGGCTGAAGGACGAAACCGGTCTTAGCTTTAATAAAATTCTTATTAGCAACTGTAGCGCCAATTCATACAGTGAACCTTCTTCTTCTTAATTGCCCGTTTGACCTGGGAGACAATTTTACGTTGTCTACATTCCTCCGTCAGTCAATTCTGCTCCTGGCTTTCGTCACCCGTTCTCCTCTTCTGGTGCCTATCACTACCGTATCCGTGGTGATATCGTTCTTCCTCTACCGTGCTTGCCCCCAAGCGTCCTGAGAAAACCGCTCGCTAAAGGCTTCCTTCTTCCATCCTAATTAGGTGTCCTGAGGACATAAATCTTCTTTTCTTCGTCCTTTGGCCAATATCAGCTTGTCATTACAGCTCTGCCAGTTCCTGGTTTTTCAGTGCGTTCGACTCCTATGTCTGGGTGTCCTCTTGGGACCAAATATTTTGTTTGTCTTAGTGGAAATGTCTGAGATATATACAGAACTATCAGGAGAATCACACTCTGCTATAGTCTGATTTTAAACCTTCACGAAACAGATCTACTGCACAGCACGTCCCTTAAGCCAAACTAACTTCTATTAGCCCCTATCCTTGCCTTGTCTCAAACTCCACTGTGTTCCGCCTGCTAAATATTCTTCCAAGATACACTCCTGGAAATTGAAATAAGAACACCGTGAATTCATTGTCCCAGGAAGGGGAAACTTTATTGACACATTCCTGGGGTCAGATACATCACATGATCACACTGACAGAACCACAGGCACATAGACACAGGCAACAGAGCATGCACAATGTCGGCACTAGTACAGTGTATATCCACCTTTCGCAGCAATGCAGGCTGCTATTCTCCCATGGAGACGATCGTAGAGATGCTGGATGTAGTCCTGTGGAACGGCTTGCCATGCCATTTCCACCTGGCGCCTCAGTTGGACCAGCGTTCGTGCTGGACGTGCAGACCGCGTGAGACGACGCTTCATCCAGTCCCAAACATGCTCAATGGGGGACAGATCCGGAGATCTTGCTGGCCAGGGTAGTTGACTTACACCGTCTAGAGCACGTTGGGTGGCAACGGATACATGCGGACGTGCATTGTCCTGTTGGAACAGCAAGTTCCCTTGCCGGTCTAGGAATGGTAGAACGATGGGTTCGATGACGGTTTGGATGTACCGTGCACTATTCAGTGTCCCCTCGACGATCACCAGTGGTGTACGGCCAGTGTAGGAGATCGCTCCCCACACCATGATGCCGGGTGTTGGCCCTGTGTGCCTCGGTCGTATGCAGTCCTGATTGTGGCGCTCACCTGCACGGCGCCAAACACGCATACGACCATCATTGGCACCAAGGCAGAAGCGACTCTCATCGCTGAAGACGACACGTCTCCATTCGTCCCTCCATTCACGCCTGTCGCGACACCACTGGAGGCGGGCTGCACGATGTTGGGGCGTGAGCGCAAGACGGCCTAACGGTGTGCGGGACCGTAGCCCAGCTTCATGGAGACGGTTGCGAATGGTCCTCGCCGATACCCCAGGAGCAACAGTGTCCCTAATTTGCTGGGAAGTGGCGGTGCGGTCCCCTACGGCACTGCGTAGGATCCTACGGTCTTGGCGTGCATCCGTGCGTCGCTGCGTTCCGGTCCCAGGTCGACGGGCACGTGCACCTTCCGCCGACCACTGGCGACAACATCGATGTACTGTGGAGAACTCACGCCCCACGTGTTGAGCAATTCGGCGGTACGTCCACCCGGCCTCCCGCATGCCCACTATACGCCCTCGCTCAAAGTCCGTCAACTGCACATACGGTTCACGTCCACGCTGTCGCGGCATGCTACCAGTGTTAAAGACTGCGATGGAGCTCCGTATGCCACGGCAAACTGGCTGACACTGACGGCGGCGGTGCACAAATGCTGCGCAGCTAGCGCCATTCGACGGCCAACACCGCGGTTCCTGGTGTGTCCGCTGTGCCGTGCGTGTGATCATTGCTTGTACAGCCCTCTCGCAGTGTCCGGAGCTAGTATGGTGGGTCTGACACACCGGTGTCAATGTGTTCTTTTTTCCATTTCCAGGAGTGTATTTAGAAATGTCTGTTATTTTAAAAGTGACTTCATCAGCTCTCGGTGGGGTACCATCATTAGGTGCCTTTCTCACGACTATATACTCAGTTTTCCCCTAATTAATTTTCAATCCTAAGGCCTTGTTATGAACATGCAGATACGGAATCATAACCGTCCCATTGTAGAGAAAAAATTAGTGTGAAACTTTACTGCTGATACTTCCAACGCATGTATGTCTGAAGCTAAATTCGGTAATAGAGAGTCGTTTAAGACCAGAGCCTCTACGTTCCTTTACTGTTCTTAACATTTTACGACAAGGCAAACAAAATGTAACATGACACAAGTTCTTATCACCACTAGCGGTACGTCGCAACTGAAACGTGATCCACATCTCAATGAAAGCGAGCAGTAAATGAAAATTACAAGCTTCAGGTAAGAGCGCAGCACAGCATTTCGCATTGCAGAAATGCTTATTCGCTATGTGCACGGTGTCAACAGAGAACAGACAATGCCCAGTGGAATATGTCCACAGTCCTCATGTGCTGTGCGTCACGTGTTGACAGCACAACGATTAGAAGATGGAACCGTTTGAAACTCCACCGAACTCAGATTTCAGATTGGTCATTAGAACTTGTCGATTGTGGCTTTCGACACGTGACTTGAGGACATATTACACCCGGAAATTCTAGAAGCAAGCATGCAGATCTTCCGCATTTCCCATTCCGACTGCGATCTACGAAAAATTAGAATTCCTCTTGTATTTTAACTGTCTACGGATTTCGGAATATGCATATAGCGTATTGCTGAATGCAGATGGGATACAAAGGCACAGCAGATATATTTTTTTTTTTGTTTCAAAACTTTTAGTTTTAGCTACCTAGCCTTAAAATGTAGAGCTTATTTTCTCCTGAGTAGTTAGTTCATAATACCTCACAAGGCTACTTAATAATCTAGATATGGATCTTGTCATGACGTGATCTTTCTTTCATTATCTAATAACCCGTTCCTTCGATTTCTTGTTGGAATTTACGGCATTGTTATGACTTTTATAGGTGGTGGTTCATTGTGGGAGAAAGCGACAAGTGAAGTTTAGCTTACCCTCAGTGATATCTACTAGACATATTACAGTATTTCATTTTATTCTTGCTTACGGGGTCGTTGACTGATATTCTGACATCAAGCCTACCTATAAATTATGTAAACTTGCATATAATAAAGGTCAGACTTCCGTGGGCAAGCCAATGAATTAAGAATAAGTAAAGTGAATAAAATACTGTATCTGCATTTAATTTTTGTTGTTGGGCTCACTTACGTCTTACAAGGAGTCTAAACAATTTGTATATTCTCAAAATATCCACGAGTGTACTGCCGGTCTACAGTGTCCAACGGGCACAATATTTCGGCGATCATGCATGTCGCCATCATCAGGTGAACTGACGGACTGAGCTCCTGTGAACGTGCCGGCTCAGAGGGAACTGGGTTCGGTCGCGGCGGCGGCCGATTTAAATACCCTCCACCCGCGGCGCGCTCCCTCCGCTGTCCGCGCCCCGCGCCACGGTCGCGCGGTGAAACAGATTGCGACGGCGTCTAAGATGACGTCGGTGTGATGGCTCTGTCCGCCGTGGTCGTCACAACTGTACGTTTGCTCGATTTACTCTTGATTAACCCAATCGCTGGTTCCCAAGCCTTGCTAAGATTATAGCCACAGTCACGGTTTATGAGGTCGTCATTGGTGCGAATTTCGATGGCCTCTCTAACAACGCTGTCCCAGTATCTCGACGTCTGTACCAGAATCCTCGTGCGTTCATACTCCATAGCGTGATTTTCCGACAAACAATGTTCAGCGACCGCCGACTTGCTCGGATACATCAGTCGAGTGTGCCTCTGGTGTTCACGGCATCGATCCTCGACGGTACGCATCGTCTGACCAATATACGACTTGCCACATTGACACGGAATCTGGTACACGCCGGCCTTCCTCAAACCAAGGTCATCTTTGGCGCTCACTACCAGTGCACGAGTTTTATTCGGAGGACAAAACACAGTTCCGACCCGGTGCTTCTTCAAAATGCGGGCTATTTTCCCCGAGAGTGCGCCTGTATATGGAATAAACGCAGTGCCTACTTCATCCCTAGTGATTTCATCCATCTCCACAGGTTGTGCTTTAGTGGTTGGGTGGAGAGGACATTGAATCTGCCACTCTGAGTACCCATTTTTTCGAAATACAGTTCTTAGATGTTCCAATTCCTGGGGTAGACTCTCTGCGTCAGAGGTAATGTGCGCCCTATGTACTAGAATTTTAAGTACCCCATTCCTCTGTGAAGGGTGGTGGCAGCTGTCTGCGTGCAAATACAGATCAGTGTGCGTTGTCTTCCGATACACCCCATGACCTAGGGTGCCGTCAGCTCTTCTCTTGATCAAGACGTCAAGGAAAGGTAATTTACCCTCCATTTCAGTCTCCATAGTGAATTTGATGTTGGGATGTATGGAATTTAGATGTGTAACGAAGTTAAGGAGTTTATCCATACCATGTGGCCAGATGACGAACGTGTCGTCCACGTAACGGAAAAAGCAAGTAGGTTTCCATTCTGATGACGACAGGGTTTCTTCCTCGAAGTTCTCCATGTACAAATTCGCTACCACCGGTGAGAGTGGGCTACCCATGGCGACTCCCTCCGTTTGTTCGTAGTATTCTCCATTAAAAAGAAAATACGTGGAAGTCAAGACATGCCTAAAAAGTTCAGTGGTCTTCTCGTCAAACTTCTGACTAATCAATTCTAGTGACTCTCGCAGGGGTGCCCTCGTAAACAAGGATACGACGTCAAAACTCACCATGATGTCTGGCTCACCCAACCTGAAGCTATCAAGGCGTTTAACAAAATCCACGGAATTACGGATGTGATGAGGGCATTTACCCACATAAGGACTTAATATTTGGCCAACAAATATGTAGGTGCCCTGATGTTGCTGACAATGGGGCGTAATGCTTCCCCCTCTTTGTGGACCTTCGGGAGTCCATATAGTCAAGGCGGTACCGGACCTTTGGGTAACAATTTCTTAGCGTCACCCACCGGTAAATCTGCGTCCTTGAGAAGCGACCTCGTCTTGTTCTCCACCTTCTTTTTAGGGTCAACGCTGATCTTCCGGTAGGAATCGTTATTTAGCAGGCTCTGCATCTTATCACTGTAGACCTGTAAGTAGGCTGTTTATGTTTTCTTTATGTAAGTAGGCTGTTTATGTTTTCTTATTGGCAACGTTACGTAGCGCTCTATATGAAAATCACTGGCTGTGCTGTGTGCAGTCTGTGGCTAGTTTTTATTGTTGTCTGCCATTGTAGTGTTGGGCAGCGGCAGCTGGATGTGAACAGCGCGTAGCGTTGCGCAGTTAGAGGTGAGCCGCCAGCAGTGGTGGATGTGGGGAGAGAGATGGCGGAGTTTTGAAATTTGTCATGAACTGCTATATATATTATGACTATTAAGGTAAATACATTGTTTGTTCTCCATTAAAATCTTTCATTTGCTAACTATGCCTATGAGTAGTTAGTGACTTCCGTAGTTTGAATCTTTTATTTAGCTGGCAGTAGTGGCGCTCGCTGTATTGCAGTAGGCTCGCTGTATTGCAGTAGTTCGAGTAACGAAGATTTTTGGTGAGGTAAGTGATTTGTGAAACGTATAGGTTAATGTTAGTCAGGGCCATTCCTTTGTAGGGATTTCTGAAAGTCAGACTGCGTTGCGCTAAAAAAAATATTGTGTGTCAGTTTAAGCACAGTCGTGTATAATTTTTCTAAGGGGACGTTTCAGTCCTTATGGGAGACAACAACTGTAGCATTGCCTTTGTCAGCCAGTTTAGACAACAATTTCAGAGCGCTCCCTCAGACCACGAATGGCCGCCCTCTCTTTACTGGATATAGAAACAAAAGCAGGCGATAAAACGGTGACTGTTAAAAACTAAAACATGGAGAAAAAGATACGAAGAAAATATAAAATAAAACGGTCGGTGATGCTGATTATAACACATAGTAAATAGACAGGCACAAATAAAAAACATGGCGATAGCCCAGTTTCTGTTCACACAAAAAAAAAAAAAAAACACAACTAGCGACAATATGGTGGCCGTTCGCAACACTGACAGGGGATGAACGACACTGAACACTCACTTAAAACAGCACTATACAAGCGACGTGGCGGCAGATGGGAGGTGTGGGGGTGGGGGTAGGACCCAGATCGATGAGGGGGAAAAAGGGGGGCGGAGAGGAAAGGAGAAACGGGGGGAGCCGATGGAGGGAGGCGACATAGGAAAAGGGGGGTGGGTGGATGCGAGAAGGAGTGGGAAAGGCAGTGGAGGGGAGTGCAAAAAGGACTCAGGGGAGGCAGAGAGAGGGTAGGGAGGTAGGGAGGAGAAAAACAAAAAATGGTTCAAACGGCTCTGAGCACTATGGGACTCAACTGCTGGGGTCATAAGTCCCCTAGAACTTAGAACTACTTAAACCTAACTAACCTAAGGACACCACACATCCATTCCCGAGGCAGGATTCGAACCTGCGACCGTAGCGGTCGTGTGGTTCCAGACTGTAGCGCCTTTAACCGCTCGGCCACTACGGCCAGCAGGAGAAAAACAGGATGGAAGGGGGGGTAGTGGGAGCCCAGGAAAAGGACAGAGGAAGGGAGGTGGAGGTGAGGACCAGAGTTGATAGGAGGGATAAATGGAGGGAGAGAGGGCATCATCCGGGGGGGGGGGGGTTGGGGCATATCTGCTGTGTACAGAAGGTAGAGGAGAGGGGAGAGAACAGAGCTCTGGGGCGCGAATCGGCGTTATGGATGGTAACATAGGACGGGCAGTGGGAGAGGGAGGAAGGGCGTAGGTCTGAAGTTTAACCCAAATACCAAAGCTCATTTACTATTTTAAATTTCTCATTTCCTAACCTAATTCCCTCAGCATCACCCAATTTGATTCGACTACATTCTATTATCCTCGTTTTTCTTTTGTTGATGTTCATCTTATATGTCCATCTTATATCCTCATCTCAAGATATAAGCAGAGTATGAGCTGTACACAGCACAAATATGTCCGTTTAGCACTCACACAACGTATGACAGTGACAGATTAGAAAGCACGTACAGCGCTAGTGTGCCAAAAGATAACCAGATGGCGCGCAAGTCTAACCATACGGCGAGTGCACGAACGTAAAGCTATGTAGAATTGATATATTAAAATGCATATACACGAAACGTGACAAGTCATAAGAATTACGTAAAAGCAAATATATATTAAGATGTCCGTATACGAGCAAAAGAAAAAGGTAAAGTAATGGTAGCACGATACATGGCGAGTGAAGTATGTTATAAAGATCTGGTAACATGCAGAACAGGGCGAGTTATTCTCGTAATTTGTTTTAATTGGAACCAACACTCATTCTTTAGGACTATGATGGATGGGTTTTATATCAAGTTCCTTTTCTGTAAGTTTTAATACATGTTGCACTTTATTTATTCATGTAGTCCTAGAAGGTAGGAACTTGCCTCTTCCCCTACTTGTTTGTGATGGGTTGTTTCCTTGTTTTGTGGACAATATGACACTGCATCAAAAGGGCGAAACGCGTCATTTCAGTTTGAAATAGTTTTCAACGTGTTGCGTGACATTTTGAATATAACAAAGTTCGCAGGCCCACAGAGACTTGTGGCTCTCTCAGCCATTCACAAAGCCCGCTGAAAGGCTGTAGCTGTGTCGGACTTCCTCTGCAGTTTTTGCCCTCTACAGCTCTCTCTAGAACCATGAATGTCAGTCCCTGATGTATTAACAGATGTCCTATCATCCTGCACATTCTCCTTGTCAGTGTTTTCCATATATTACTTTCTTCTTTCATTCTGCGCAGAACCTCATTCCTTATCAGTCCACCTAATATTCAACATTCGTCTGTAGCACCACATCTCAAATGCTTCGATTCTCTTCTGTTCCGGTTTTCCCACAGTTTTTCGTATCTGTTTAGTTATTCATTCTTTTGAGAGAGACCAGTCTGTGGAAACAACCGAATCAAAACGTTCGACTTAGTTCTACGCATTCAGTACAGAGCGGAAACATTCCACCGTTTTGCCGTTGTTTGTCGTCTCTGTTACTGCTGTTCTGACATTTGCTTCCTACTGGGTGCCAATAAGTAGCTTTTCTTTTCAGTTTTTTGTCCATGTTTATGAATAGGCGATTTCTTAATAGGGAACTTCCTTTTTGGATAAGAATGCCGAAACTTTCAGTGATATGGGAATGGAAGAAACAGTATCACTGGACGAAAGGTGATCCTCAAGATAAATTCAATGCAATATACAGTATGTGCAAGGACGATTCAGATTACGAAACTATATTAATGAAAGAAATTCAAAGAAAATTAATGAATCATGACAAAGTTTTCTCGCAAAAAAGAAACTTCCGATAAGTGACTGTATATGCTTGAAAAAAAGTGGTTAAGTCAGCAAAGAATTTTTAAAAAAAGTGTAGTTTTTATGCCTTCTGTTCACGTCACATCAGCATTTAGCGAAATACAATTATCAGTGATGGATTCAAACCAGCGTGAAGAGGCAGACAGAGCTTAAATAAATTTAAATAAAAAAGTGATTTTTCACTTATTTATTAAACAAAAATTTATAATTTATCACCTATTATTAACTTTTAAAACCAACCAGAAATCCAAATTTAATGCCAGAAGTACTAAAAATTCTTATTTAAGTAAAAAATACATATTTCAGGAAACACTTGATTCTTAAAAAAAATGTTCAAATGTGTGTGAAGTCTTATGGGACTCAACTGCTAAGGTCATCACTCCCTAAGCTTACACACTAATTAACCTAAATTATCCTAAGGACAAACACACATACACCCATGCCCGAGGGAGGACTCGAACCTCCGCCGGTACCAGCCGCACAGTCCATGACTGCAGCGCCGTAGACCGCTCGGCTAATCCCACGCGGCAATTGATTCTTAGAAATAGGCTTTTTATTCACCTCTTCTTGAAATGAGACACGTTATTTGTCTCTGAAAAAGGTTGGAAACCATACTCACGTTTCTTTTATGCCCGGAAAGGCTGAAAAAATGCGTAAATGAACTCACTCAAACCCGGAGAACGCCTAGAAACATTCATATATCTGACGCTACTGTCAAAGACATATCAGTCGGTTTTCTCAGCTTAAGTGCATTCACTCAAACCCGGAGAGTGAGTGAAAACTTTCAAATAGCTGACACGGCCGCAAGCACTAGCTTCATTTGGTTGTTTCATTCGATTCTAGAAGCTGTCTGAAAACAAAGTCGATTGTCCTGTATACAGTCACACATTATGCGTCTCTGGGCTATCACATTTTGCCCCACTCCTATATTCCTGCGACACGGCATCCAGTGACGTCTTCCCACTTCCTGGTACAAAGAAGTCATTGTGTGACAGGCATTTCCAGGACGACGGTGAGGTGATTTCGATCTGGACCGTTTCCTGAACAGCCAAATGCAGACTTCTACAACGAAGGTCTTCGTCAAGTGACCTATCATTGGGGAAAATGTGTCACATTCTGGGGTAATATGATGACCAGCAGCATGGTCATCAAAATTTGATGACTTCCGTCATAAATGCCTCGCATCGGTCGAAAATGTTACGCTGTGACGTGCATTCTGTCCAGTTTGGTTCAAATGGCTTTGAGCACTATGGGACTTAATGTTGTGTTGGCAGAAGAGCCAACACCGTGTTACTAGAGGAGACCTAAATGCACGTGTTTTATCTCACGCAGTCTGGCGTGAGGAGGGAAGTACTAAACTGACGTGAGGTCTGGAACATGACAAGGGATTAGAATTCAGGAAGCGGACGTCATTAGTTCATACTTAACTTTAATCCATTAATGATGAACGTCGCTCTTGACGGTACATGATTCACAATATTGTCTGTTCAGAATTCATTCTAATTACTGAATATGGCGCCTTGCTAGATCGTAGCAAATGACGTAGCTGAAGGCTATCTAAACTGTTGTCTGGGCAAATGAGAGCGTCTGTAGTCAGTGAACCATCGCTAGCAAAGTCGGCTGTACAACTGGAGAGAGTGCTAGGGAGTCCCTCTAGACTAGACCTGCCGTGTGGCGGCGCTCGGTCTGCAATCACTGATAGTGGCGACACGCGAGTCCGACGTATACTAATGGACCGCGGCCGATTTAATGGCTACCACCTAGCAAGTGTGGTGTCTGGCGGTGACACCACACTTAACATCTGAGGTCATCAGTCCCCTAGAACGTAGAACTACTTAAACCTATTTAACCTAAGGACATTACACACATCCATTCCCTACGCAGGATTCGAACCTGCGACCGTAGCGGTCGCTCGGTTCCAGACTGAAGCGCCTAGAACCGCTCGGCCACATCGGCCGGCTTCGTCCAGTTTCATTCGACAGATTATCGATGGACAGATCAGAAGACGTTGCGAGAAATGGGATGGTGTCTGTAGCTTAAGGATGAGAGCTGAGTGAGAGTCACTCTACTTCCCGAAATAGTTCCATGGAAGGAGGCTACAGTCGGTAAGATCACTGGGTGTGGGATCTCTTCAACTTCTTGGCCCAGAATGAATGAAAGGACACAGTTCCCGTGACAATCAAGTGTAAGCTAAATTACGGTAACACTCAATCTGTCATCCATCTGTAGACAGGACCACTATTTGCTGTTGAACATCACACATAGCCGATGTACGTGCATTTGTGGCTCCTTGCCATCTGATTCTTAAACACTGTTGCTGTCTGTGATATGCTTATTTACTTTACTTTCCGATTTCGGAGTCACTAAATCTTAGTGTCCCAACTCTCCGGAGCTTTTATGACATCGTACTGTGCTGCCGTCAGGCCCTGGTGATCCACGGATTCCGGCATACAAGTTTTCCTCGTCTGTCATCCGCAGCACGGTCTCGATTCGCTACATCTCGGAATTCAGCCCATTCAGCAGTCCTCCAGCCGTGCGACGCATTCAGTATATCTCTGGTCTTAAGGGTAGTATTCGGGTGTGAAGTACTCTGTTTAAAGGTCTTGATCTGAGACTCGGTGGTTTTATCGTAAATGTTGGGTTTGTTGTTAGTCGGATGCCTGCTGTCGGACATTTGCTTCGACTATGTGCGCTTCATGACTGTTAGTATTTCCGACCGTTTTGTAGGTGGCGCAGGTATCGCCGATTTTCCGGATAACTAGTTCTGTATCGAGAGTTTACCGACCAAAGCCTTCCACACTGCTGATGTACGCCAGCTGTTCACCAGCAGCGGATGTGTTGTCAGGCAGTGCCCTCCCCTATAGCCTTTGTTCCCGTATAGTTTCACAGGCGCAAGCCGCTCGAGTTTTATACACTGTGAGTAGTAGAATTAATTACATCAACGAAAGGGAAATCATGTCTTCTCAAGGATAGCCATCGCTATGGGTGCAAAGAAAATGTAATGAGTATACGAACTAATTGTGCATGAATTTTGAACGGAGTAAGTGACGAGGCCGTATAAAGATTGCAAATGGCAGAATCGTAGCTGAACAGCAAGGTTCTGTACCACCTGAAGAAGCAATGAGAAATTCAAGAAACGAATGCATAAATGAAGGAAAAGAATCCACAAAGAAACGACAGTACTTGTTTTCCAAATACTTAAAGAGGAATTTCAAGATTTGAAAGACAAAGGTTTACATTTCGCCTGAAGTATGCCAGGTTATGAGGCCTGTTAGACTGCACTGAGCGAAACAAGAAAGTAAGCCACTAAGACGAACCAGAGTCCTGATACTAGTTCAGAGATTCAAATCAGCGAATACATTTTGAAATTAGCCGGAGGTAATAGTGCTCTGAAAACTGGTGGTTGGTCTGTTCCTGACAAAAAAATCTTGGGATTCGGTTGCGAGAAGCGCAGAAAAACCTGAGTGAAAATGTAACATTACACACTGACATCGGAAGCAAAGAAGAGGACATGAAGGTATTTCATGCTTTATTTGATTTTTTCCCAAACAAAAATTTAAAAAAAATGTGAACGACTGTTTTGTGGATTGAAATAAAGAGCAATGGGTGGTCACCACAAACTGCAGCGCTAGATTTTGAAGTGGTTACAGTTCAAGCTATGAGAACAGTGTTCCCCGAAACATCCGTTTGCGGTTGTTGTTCTCCCTTCAACCAATGTGCGTGGAAGAAGATACTGGAACCGGAATTAACGGATGCGTTCAGGGATAGAGAAGAAAAACCTTATAGCAGCACGTGTGTTGTGGTTGCACGTCTTCCAGCAAACAGCGTTCATGAAGAGTGAATGACAGCAACGGAGGAAATGCCCAATCGACAAAAGATTATGATGTCCTCAAACTACGCTTTCAATCAATGGATGCATAATCCAAGGATACCGATTGATACTTGGAGTGATTTTAACTCCCGGCACGGGACCCCGAATGCTGTCGAAGGTTGGCATATATTTTTGAAGTCCCCAATAAATCAAAAACACCTGAAAGTATACTTTCTGAAAAATAACCTGAAGAATAAAACAGTAAATGCTATATCTGAAACTAAAAAATGTGCCATTAGCCTGCTTCTTCAAAACAGAAGAAAAAGATGGACACATCTTGACAGAAGCTTAAAAGATATTATAAGAACATTTAACAATTTGGGCAATTATGTTTAAAATATGTGGCTTTGTTACAAAAAACTGAAGGAGAAATCAAATTCATAAATTAAGATACGGAGTCTAATTATCTGCTGCACTAATGTTGTACAAACAAATGAAGGTAAAAATAAAATTAAAACAAATAAAAAAATTTTAATCATTAGTATGTATAAAGCGCATAGCCAGTCCTGAGTCTGGAAAAAAATGTGAAGGGATGTCTCTACAAAATTGTCGGCAGAGCATCCCCTACTGTTGTGGTTTCGTTTGACGGTCGGAAAATCCTCGGCTAAAATAAAATATTTGCTGTCGGAAACAGCACGCTGAGGCCACGGGTCCACAAAGCTCGCGTTCTGAAAGCCTCTGCAGCTTTCTAACTCTCCATACGCCTGGAGAAAGAATGAGAGCAATTTGATAGTCTGATTACTTAGGTAGGCTGGAAACAGCCTGTCACAATTCTTGCAGTTCCACTGGCAGTGATATGTTTTTTATGAGCTGGCAGTTTCACGTGTGCCACAGACCAGACCGATGTGAGCTCCAGTCACCCTGCATTTGTCCCGTTGAACTTGGTTTTCAGTTTCTCGCAGCGTCTACTGTGAGTTGGTGCGGTCGAAGCTAACCCCACCATACCTCGTGTTTGGATTGGTCGCATGTGACGCTAAATGTCTACTACGCTATTTGTTGCTTAAGTGTAAACAAATAACCCTGGTTTTGAGGATCTCTATACACATCTGAACAGGGAACTGTCCCGGGTTTTCTGCCAACTGTGCTCCAACCTCTTAACACAGCAATCTGGCGCAATGGTAACCCACTGGATGTAAATTCAGCGGGATGTCTTTTCGAATGTCCTATCAACCAGAAAGATCTAGGTTTTCCATTGTTTCCTCAAATCGCTTAAGGTTCATTTCAAAGTACTAAGTGCATTTCCTTCCGCAACATGAGTTTGTGTTCTGTCTCTTACGACCTCTTCGTCGATGGGACTTTAAAACGGTAGTCCATCTTTCTTTTCTGTCAACTTTTTCATAGTTTCTGTTGTGGGCATATATCACTGAGGCGCTACGATACATGAATCGGATTGTCCCGAGCGTCTGAGATGTCGTCTGTCCTACGTCACCGACACGTCACTTCCTGAAGGCATCCCGCTATTCTCGTCCCTCAGTGACTATACTTTCAATGGAGTGTAACGTCGGAACCTTCTGGTTGATGCGTTACTATCTATACAAGTTAGCTATAGTTTTGGTTGAGCGTAAAGTTCATAAATGTGGCGATATTTTTAGTTTAATAGTAATAATCCACCGACATCGCTATTTCAGGCAAAACCATCTGAAACAGCGTCAGTTATCACACAAACAAGTAAATATCCACAGTAGGAGAACTTATGATAGGAACAATAACTGTTTCATATTTAATTACAAGGGTTATCCGGAAACAAAGGTTACAGGGCATGTAGCTTTAGATGGAATGTCCGTGAGGGAAGTTGGCACCACTGCCGTGTAGAGGGAACCCAGCGAAAGGAAAGAGCATTCCCAACTGTTAGAAAACGTGACTGTTAGAAATGTGACTGTTAGAAATGAGCGTTCTCATTCCAACTCCCACCAAGTGCGAAGTGCTCGCTATAATTCGCGACCTAAACGCTAAGGGCATGAACGCAGCTGCGATTCATCGCAAAATTGTTTCAGTTTATGGAGAGGATGTAATGTCAAGACAGCATGTGACGAAATGGATACATAATTTCAAGGACGGAAATTCACTATGAAGACAGAAGCGGAAGGTTGTCTGTTGAGACTGATGATGTGGTGCAGGAAACAGAAGGACGTCTTCTCTCTGATCGCCGTTCGACAATTGACGACCTCCATGCAGCTTGTACAAACATTTCACGAACTGTTATTCATGAAATTGTAACTGATCGACTAAATTTGTGTTGTGTTGTGTGCGCGAAGAGAGCTCAAGATGCTTACCGAAGCACACAAAATGCACAGATTCAATGCCGCTCACGAATTTTTTGGCCGTTTTGAGACTGAAGGCGAGGCTTTTCTCAACTTTATAGAGACAGGAAATGAAACTTGGGCTTATCACCATACTCCAGGGAGCAAACGACAATCAGTGTAGTGGCGCCCTACTCGTTCTCCTTCAGCCAAAAAATTCAAAACCCAGCAGACAGCGAGGAAAATCATGGTGTCAGCGTTTTGGGACAGAATAGAGGTTCTGCTCGTTGATTTTTGGGAAAGAAGTGAAACAATAAATGCTGCAATATATTATGAGACCATGAAAAAATTTCGCAGAGCCGTACAAAACAAACGTCGCAGGATGCTGCAACGGGCACCGCGCCTCCGCACACCACTCATGAAACTCAAGAGTTGTTGGCTTGGTTTGGTTGGGATGTCTTAAGGGGAGCCGGAGGTGGTCAAATCCAAAAAATTACGATTTTTTTTTGCTACTGAAAATTAATTGCAACATTCCTCTTTAATGTAAACTTTGATTGATTGCTCTACTCGCCCTAGAAGGGGAGTTATTACCATTTTCTCCCACGCCTCCAGAGGAAATGGGCGGCCGCTGAATGCATCTAACACCCTCTTGTGACTTCCTGGCGAACTGCTTAGGATTTTCTCGGCCTGTTACGCATACAGCGCCTTATGTTACGCATACAGCGAGTGAGCAAGGGTTGGCTACATTGTTTTCTGTGACAAATGAAGCGCTAAGAGGGATTTGGTAGTGGCATTAGATGGTTCCTGGCAAAAGAGGGGTCATAAATTCCTGAATGGGGTTGTAACTGCTACTTGTGGTGATAGTGCAAAAGTGATAGATGTTGCAATATTATCAAAACATTGTAGGTGCAAAAATAAAATCAAAGGAGAGCACAGTGGAACCTGTGAGGCAAATTTTAGTAGATCAAGTGGAGCAATGGAAGTGGATGGAGTGAAACAAATTTTTGAAGGTTCAGTTCCCAGATACAACGTTAGGTACAAATACTACCTTGGGGATGGTGAGGCAGGCTTACTGATGAGGTGATTGAACGTCCACAGAGATACTATGGGTATGCTATAAGGCAAAATACTAGTAATGTTAGTGACATGCGAAAAGCAGTGTGGACATTGTTCCTTCATACTGCCTCTTCCAATGAATACCCTCAACACAGCCTGTGCCCAAAAGATTCCTGGTGCAAATATAATGCAAAAAAGGACTATGATCACAAACATGGTTTGCCAGCAGCTGTGATAAATGCAATAAAACCAATTTTTCATGACTTAGCGCAGCCAGAATTGTTACACAAACGTCTACACGGAAAGACGCAGAATCCTAATGAGAGCGTAAACAATTTGATTTGGAAAGTGATTCCTAAAAGGGTGTTTGTAAGCATTTCTGATGCAATAGCAACCTAGAACCAAGGGAACAGTGTGAAGTGTGAAGTTCTGAAGGCATTAGGATTTACAGCTGGGGTGAACACTGTACGAGCACTAAGAAATATGGACAGAGAAAGGATAAGAGGAGCAGAAAGAAGAGAAAGGCATATTAAGTATGATGGAACATCAGACCAGAAAAGGAGACACAAGAGGAAGCCTTTGGAGGATGAAGAAGAAGACCCTGATAATCCATCCTATAGTGCAGGAATGTATTGAGAAACATTGATAGCCATCTCCCGTAAATTAGAATTTTTCGAATATAAGGAACATTTTCTCAAAATCCACTCAAGCTAGAGAGATGAAATTTTTATACAGCACTCCGAGTGGTCAAACTTACATTGTAACACAGCCATTTGGCAATATGTTCAGTAGTTTCATTTCAGTTTAATTATAAAGAAATTATTTGAAAAAAATTTGGGTCATTAATAAAAAAATAATTGGAAGGAAACTAGAAAAGGTACTCCAAAATCCCTCTGTCATAACCGCAATACTAAACCACTCTATATGTAAAAAAAAATTCAAATTTTTCTATTTGGTAGTTTATTCATAAATGTTCCTCAAACTTAGTGATTTTAACATGGGCAGCATAGAAAACCACCCCTCTCACAGCTCTGATCTCGCACCTAATGACTATCATCTGTTCACTAAACTGAAGGAACACCTGCGATGAAAACACGTTTCCGACAACGGCCAGTTGGAAGTCGAAGTGAAGAACTGGCTGAAAAAAGCGGCGGGGCACGTCTATGACACTGCGATCAAAATCTCGTCCCACGGATTACGAAACGTATTGAGGTAAGTGATAATTACGCAAGACCTATACTACAATACACATTAACTTCATTACAATAAATTCATTTTTTGTACTTCAAAAAATTCTTGTGATTTTACTTTGCGGATTACCCTCGTATAAGAACAAAACCAGCAAACACCAGAACACTTACAATATGCGTCCACTCACTAAGGAGGGCCGAGGAAAAAGACATATGAAAAATATACAGAGCTACGCTTTTACAAACAGACAACCGAAAAACAATTATGTACAGGTGTTTCGTTTCAGCCGCGAACATATTTTTTCGCTGATTTTCCTTTGCGATTACTTTTACATTAGGTGGCTCTTGAGTCACAGAGATTAAGAAAAACTTTTATGCATTCAAATAAAACAAAACGCACATACGGGCGAGAAACAGGTTCCTATCGAATGTTACGAGAAAAATAAAGCGTATGCATGAAGTAATAGCTCATGATCTGCAGGATTCTCTTGCCTTCTCTTAGTGTTTGTGTGGGTGACACAGAAGAGATGTAAGGCGAATGTTTTTAAGCTCGACGGGCGTGCCGTTAAAGGGCTGGAAAATTCCGTGTGGGCTGAAGCCAAAAATCCGTGATCCATTCGTCTGCCAGTCCTCAGTCAACATGATTTTGATGTCGCAGCATTTACCAAGCTTGTCTTCATAATTAGATTCATTTTATATCTGTCATTTGGTGCCGGCCGGGATGGCCGAGCGGTTCGAGGCGCTACAGTCTGGAACCGCGCGACCGCTACGGTCGCAGGTTCGAATCCTGCCTCGGGCTTGGATGTGTGTGATGTCCTTAGGTTAGTTGGGTTTAAGTAGTTCGAAGTTCTAGGGGACTGATGACCGTAGATGTTAAGTCCCATAGAGCTCAGAACCATTTGAACCATTTCTTTTTATTTGGTGCGATAATAATTACACAGAACTTAGTACAGAAATAAAAAATCCATCTAGTAATTCTCCAAGCAAGAGCCGCTGTATTGATACTCTTCTGTCCGTTGGCGAATGAATGGTGCAGCAGACAGTATCTGAAACCGATACGTAGCAGTAACAACCGTTTGTCTATTAATTGTGAACTAAAGTCAATACAGTGTCTGGGAACGCATGTCCGCATTACTTGATTACAGCTGAAAAGACAATCAGTCCCTGATGCTGCGTAGAATGTGCTCACGATAATGTAGTCCATCAAAGCCGTACGGGTTATGAGCAGAGAGGCGGAGGTCCAGCGGAAGGTGGCCTTCGGGAGCGCCTGATGGACAGCGCGGCGCCTAGTGCGGTGAGGGCGCGGGACACGGCACTGTGTGACGGGTAGCAGACGGGGCAGGCGCTGTGGTCAAGAGCGTACATTCAAGGGTGGCTGGCAGTCGGTGTAGCGCTCGAAGCGGCACCTCTGCAGAGGTTCTTTTACCCTTCGTTGGTGTTTCAGTTCCCCACAAAGGAGGCGGACTGGCCTCAGATAAAAACTGCTCTTCAGCCAAAGCTTACATATACCGGAAAGCTGGTTAAAATATATAAAAAATGATAATAACAGATGATTTTCTTAAAAATATACACTTTGGTGGCCTTTGTTTAGGAGTTTCACATAAAAACAGATGACAATAAACGAAGCTTTTGTAAAAAAACACGCAGATGAAAATACTGATGGTTTTAAAACTGGTTAAATGATGGTATGTTACAGCTGAAATAGTCACATATGAATGTGAGTACATGGTGTAGTGGTAATGCTGGTAATAGATAAAAATGTGTTGTGGTGAAGGTACAGTGATGTTTATGACTATAAGACCCTGTGGAACCGCAGGTAATGACTAAAAGTCGGCAAGGTGGAGGAAGGTGGAAGGCGAGGATGGAAGGATGGTGTGACGTGCAATGTTATTATTAGGGTGGCCTTTCATTGTTGGGGAGTGGGAACTGGTTGAAATTCCGGTGACAGATGGTAGATGAGACATGAAAGAGTAGGAAACGTGGTTTATAGAAGTAGTGGAACAACCTTCGTACCACCTCACGATGCATTGTTTCCATATTTATTCAAGATGGCAGATCCAAGATGGTGGCGATAGAAGTGACAAAGTCGCAATGACATAATAGCGGGAAGTTCAAATTTTGGAGGGGAAATAAGTCAATTGGGCTACCTTCACTAACCTAACAACCTCCCCTCTCTCCTCCCCTACCTACCCCCAGAAAATAGCTGGAAGTTCAAATTCCATCAGGACAATGCAACACACCACAGCTACCTGCACTAGCCTAAGAAAATGGCGGGGAAAAAGGGCACTTGGGCTATATCCACTGAACTAAGGCATCCGACCGCCAACTCTTCCTAGGAATGTCATGTTTTATTATTGTAACGTTTAAAATTAATAAATCTAATTGTCGATTATATTGTATTTTTAATATACAAACCCTACCCATTGATCTTGTCAAAAGCTGAGAAGTGAATCTTCTTTATGTAGTAGCTCTCAGAAAAGGACTCAGCCTGTGCTGGATAGGATGGACGTAAGTCTTTATTTTGCAGGCAGTCTTTATTTAATCAGTTAGAGGCTGTATCTCCATCCAGTGTGTTCACCACGATGTCTGGAGTCCAGCTGAGTTAGTACATAGTACTGGCACCAGAGGGTGCACGTCACCCCTCCTGTGACGTTATCCAAGATGGCGGTCTGGAGGGAAAAATGGCGGAAAAAGGACTCAACCTACGCTGGTTTGCTGGAGAGAGGAAGTAGTATACTTTATTTATTTTGGAACAATTTATTTAGGGACAGATTTAATGTAGTTCATTTATTACACTCATACAAAACACTCATCCTGGTATGCTTGAGGTGGCAGTAAATAGTCTACAGACCTGCAAACTACTCGTAAATCACCGAAATAATGCAGTACACATGGTAGACACACTCACTAATTATAAACTGTCGAAATAGTGCATACAGTTTATTTAGGGACGGTTTTTACGTAGTTTATTTATTACACTGATACAAAACATCTTGGCGTGCTTGAGGTCGCAGTAAATAGTAGACACACTCACTAATTATAAACTGTCGAAATAGTGCATACAGTTATTTAGGGACGGTTTTTACGTAGTTTATTTATTACACTGATACAAAACATCTTGGCGTGCTTGAGGTCGCAGTAAATAGTGTACAGACCTGCAAAACACTCGTAAACCAGCGAAATAATGCAGTACACTGACGTGCAGAGACGCAAACAACTCCTAAATTGTCATAATAATCCATGTAAAAGACCCTCCAAACGCGCTTGCTAAACGTCAACTGTCTAAATCATGCATTGCACGGCCAGCACACATGTTCACAAAATAATGCAAAAGACATGAAAACAACTCTATATTGTCAAAATATAATGCATGTGTAACGTTATTCAAACACGCTCACAATGCTTAAACACCCGAAAATAATGTATTGCACAAACACTCATTGAATGTAAAAAACGCAACGTATCAATGAACTGTTTCAACCCTCGTACGCACTTCGCAGGACCAGCTGGATGCAAGCCAGCGCTGGAGCGCGAGCCATTGGTATCACACTGCTGCGACAACAGGTGAAAGCCGAGTTAGAGTTTTTCGAGTGTTATACTGATGTCACATGAATCTTAAATAAGCACCAAGTCACCCTCTGAACTGCGTGCAGTATTCAACATTGCTGGTGCAATCCCTCTCTCTACCCGTAGTCCAGCGAGAACCTAATTTCCGAGCGACTCAGCCTTGCAGATGCTGTAGAAATCCGTTCCATTGCTTCCCACAATAGTACAGGCTGCATTGTTCTTAGCGATCCTAACGGGACATGTGAGCTGCATATAGCTGTGCACGCATTTACCAGCCATGTGTGGCTGATGCATCACCGCAAAATGCTCCCATAGCTACACACCATCGCAAGCACATCTAAAAGCTTGACAATTTATACTACAGTGTCCCAGAAATAGTTAATGGCCCCTTTTGTAGGAGCTTTCCTGATGTCTCATCTTGTCTGCAAGGAAATTCTTGTCCTAACAGAACCTGTTTACGAAAATAGAGCAGAATAACGCCGAATTCATTCCCCCTGATGGTTGTTAACGTGGCACCCCATCCATTGCGTGTTACCCTTCCCAGAAATGTTTAAGTCCTGCTTTCAACAAACATCTCTGAAACATAAAAGTTCTCATCGCTATGTAGAGGCTCCTATGTCCAGCACAAGGGATGTCTTGTGAATGAATGGAGCATTATGATTGGCTCTTAATGAATGTACCTGCTGAATTGCTGATGCTGCCAGTGTGGAAGCATGGTCCGCCTCTTTTTTCTTTCTGCAGACGAGACCTACATCTACATCTACATCCATTCTCCGCAAGCCACCTGACGGTGTGTGGCGGAAGGTACCTTGAGTACCTCTATCGGTTCTCCCTTGTATTCCAGTCTCGTATTGTTCGTGGAAAGAAGGATTGTCGGTATGCTTCTGGTTGGGCTCTAATCTCTCTGATGTTATCCTCATGGTCTCTTCGCGAGATATACGTAGAAGGGAGCAATATACTGCTTGACTCTTCAGTGAAGGTATGTTCTCGAAACTTCAACAAAAGCCATACCTTCAGTGGCAAAACACTATTTTGTACAGATCACCATATTGCACCAACAAATAAAACCTGCAAAATGGCCTACATATGGTCAAACACAGAAAGACTCTCACCCAATTACACTGCTGTGGCACTGAGGACGGGAGCTTGCATATTAGAGTGTGAAACTGATCTCTGACCTGGCAATATATCATCGCATACCGTGTCGATGTAGTAAAGATACCATTCGTACCCTCCACCATACAAAATCGCCCCTTTTACATTATTTATATAGCTATCGAACGCCAGACACTTGTACATATACCACAAAGACAGACAGCATAAGCACATGCAACATAGGTATACTTCTTGCTTCACTAGATATTTCCCATGAGGTCAGGGAGTCATCCACTCCTGATGTGAGAGCAGATCGCCCTCAGTGGACTGATGTCACTCTCAGAACTGTTCTACAAATTCGGTGTTGCCACCCCTCGGCACACAGGCGTCAATGTTTCTGCTTCCAATGCCAAACACTTGTACATATACTGCGAAGACATACAGCATAAGCACATGCACTGTAGGTATAATTCTTGCTGCAGTAGATATTTCCCATGAGGTCAGGTGGTCATCTGCTCCTGACGTGTGACCAGGTTGCCCTCAGTGGACTGAAATAACTCTCAGAACTGAAACTTCATGGCAGATTAAAATGGTGTGCCGGACTGAGACTCGAACTCGGGACCTTTGCCTTTTGCGGGCAAGTGCTCTACCAACTAAGCTACCCAAGCACGATTCACACCCTGTCCTCACTGCTATACTTCTGCCAGTACCTCGTCTCCTATCTTCCTGTGAACCTTGCAGAACCTGAAGGAAAGGATATTACGGAGACATGGCTTAGCCACAGCCTGGGGGATGTTTCCAGAATGAGATTGTCACTCTGCAGTGGAGTGTGCATTGATATGAAACTTCCTGGTACATGAAAACGATGTGCCGGCCCGAGACTCGAACTCGGGACCTTTGCCTTTGACGGGCAAGTGCTCTATCAACTGAGATACCCAACCACGACTCACGCCCCGTCCTCACTGCTTTACTTCTGCCAGTACCTCGTCTCCTACCTTCCAAACTTAACAGAAGCTCTCCTGCGAACCTCGCAGAACTAGCACTTCTGAAAGAATGGATATTGCGGAGACATGGCTTAGCCACAGCCTGGGGAATGTTTCCAGAATGAGATTTTTACTCTGCAGCGGAGTGTGCGCTGATATGAAACTTCCTGGCAGATTAGAACGGTGTGCCGGACCGAGACTCGAATTCGGGACCTTTTTAATCTGCCAGGAAGTTTCATATCAGCGCACACTCTGCTGCAGAGTGAAAATCTCATTCTGGAAACATCCCCCCCGGCTGTGGCTAAGCCATGTATCCGCAATATCCTTACTTTCAGGAGTGCTAGTTCTGCAAGTTTCGCAGGAGAGCTTCTGTTAAGTTTGGAAGGTAGGAGACGAGGTACTGGCAGAAGTAAAGCAGTGAGGACGGAGCGTGAGTCGTGCTTGGGTAGCTCAGTTGGTAGAGCACTTGCCCGTGAAAGGCAAAGTTCCCGAGCTCGAGTCTCGCTCCGGCACACCGTTTTAATCTGCCAGTAAGTTTCATATCAGCGCACACTCCGCTGCAGAGTGAAAA
Source organism: Schistocerca cancellata (assembly GCF_023864275.1). Lineage (NCBI taxonomy): Eukaryota > Metazoa > Arthropoda > Insecta > Orthoptera > Acrididae > Schistocerca > Schistocerca cancellata. The sequence continues at coordinate 276,541,150 of NC_064632.1, read as the reverse complement.
TCTCACTCTCAGTACTGTTCTACAAATTCGGTGTCGGCTCCTCTCGGCACACAGGTGTTACTGTTTCTGGTCCCAAGCTGCTTGCCTGCTTGCTTGTCTACACCCATCTCCAGACTCTGGGATTACAAAAACATATGTAATTTCGCATGGTTTTCCAGAATATCATATCATTTTTGCGATACTTATCGAGATCAAGCTTATAGCAATATCGCTTGCATAGCAATGTCGCTTACACAACATAATTCCAAAGATATAGACTGAAAATTATTCCTCTAGAAACCTAAAACTTTAGCGAGGTGGAGTGTGCTGTAAACCACTGAGTAACCAGAAACTTACCCCATCTGCAAAGACATTTACATGAAAACTAAAAAAAAAAAAGAGGAAACTGATATTTCCACTTGCGAATACCGATGTCAGTGATGTAACAGATTCCAAAACCATCCCTATAATTTACAAAGTCAACTAACGTGTTCCTCATGTGTAGAGAATCAGCAAACGTGTCTTCCACCTGCCTTTCACCTGCTAGATGCACACACCATAATCGATGTTCCCTCAACTAAACAAAGGTGCGAAATGTGCAGAAGCAGTCAACCGGACAATTTACATGGGAGGGAATAATGATCCAGTGCAAGCACATGTCCATAATGAATCTTCTCAAATTTCCACACGGTCACGAAAGCTGTCCATCAAATACTAAGTGTTAGTTTGCTATTCGGGCATCCAGAGGACGACAGCTGCATTCAGCTACATTCACTGCAGCCCAACAGGCCTTTCCATTCAGACAGCTCCTACGGTTAGCTGGAAACATGACTCTTTCCCGCCAAAGGTCACAGGTGCTGCATGCCAAGTACACATAGGCAGAATCATCATCCTAGGAAGACGTCCACATATATACTTAATCACTGTACTTATAATTCAATATTACAATCATGATCTCAATTGGACGACATTCGACAATGAACGAAGTATCGGAAATACATCCTGATGACGGCTGTGGATCTGATAATAGAAATATCTGTACCATTCTTATGACTTGACATACTCTTCCCTTTGCTGTCATAATATTCCACGTCAAATGCAGACCATCTGTACGACTGGACATAGTCATTTCCTTTGCACATGTCGGCACACACACACACACACACACACACACACACACACACACATACTCTATGAACCTGATGCTCAAGGTGAACCTATCACACATCACCCACTATTAAGTATAATATTTGGCCAGCGATACAAAATAATACTGACCGAAAATCAGCGATGGGTGGACATGTCTCATAAATTTTTCTTGCCAGTGGTATCACTGTGTCTTAGAAAGAGAGATGTAATCGTCTTACAAACCGCCAGATGTTAAAAAACATAACCATAGTACTATCACAAGTGGTCTTGGTTCTACAGATGAACACAAGTATTCATGTTAAAAGCTACACTGGCTTTATAAATGTATTTATGGCATTACCTCCAAATGAATTGGTTTTTCCACACAAATACTGCGACACTGAATATAGACAGTGATCACCTGAGTGTATATTACCAGATCAGCAGTGCGGTTACACATAGCCCACAATGCAACCTCGTAGTAAAATTACCGAATTTAGAAAGTGATTCGAATAAGGAATGTGGTATGAAACCGGTATTTGCAACTCTCTCTTGCCACCGCTAGATATTTCTCCAGTATTTGTAACATATTCTATCTCAATGCCATTTCAGAAGTTCTGCGATACATCCAGTGGGTTATAGGCGAATGTTGATTAAGAAGGATCACAAACTGTAGATGGTCTGCTAATTGAAGTCGTAAGAAATGTGCACTAGCTTTCCAGCTCTCTAGTGTTACACTCCCTGGTAGGAATGCTGTCTGGGATTAGGAATCAAGTCTTTCCATTCAACCACATACCTGCATTGAATCGTATGGAGATGTCCTTTATTGATTACTGTCACTACTGAATCATATTTCTGGCCCTCTCATATCTGGAAACGAGTCACCTTTTCCGATCCTGTCAGCTACAGTAAAATTTTAGATAGTCCCCATGCCTCCTACAACTGCTGCCACTTCTACAGCTTTGTGCATGTGATCATTCCAATTTAACTTGGAACTGAGTGGAAGTTGGAGGGAGCTACATCCACCACCTTCTGCGACCCGTGTAGAAACAGAGTGTCGTGAGTTAGTGCAACGGGACCGTGTTTTGATGATTCCATGAAAATGGGAACATGTTGTCGTAGCGCCACCGACAATGTATGATACGTAAGGTCAGTTCCAAACGAAGCCTGCTCCTGCAACGTGAGACAGTATAAAAGACAGTACAGGAACAGAGGTAAAGATGAGGATTTTGCTACTGCATTGTGGTGCGCCCCCAAACTACATACCAGGACCGCTGTCCGAAACAGATACGCATCCCTCAGGGCCGGTTCACGTCTATCAGCCCAACATGCTATCTTTGTCATTCTGCACCATCCAACGGACAAAAATTACGAATTATAAAAGCTCCACTAAATTCATCCGATAGAGAATTCTATAAGACTTTTACCATACCTATCTCCTCCCATATATCGAAAACAAATACCATCTGCATGCCGGCATCGAGCAAATGTGACGATCCTTTTAAATACACAGCTTCTGATCCATTGCATGGACCAGTGTAAAGGTGCATCGCTTGTACTGTAGGAGAATGACCGTATCTTACAAACTATATTATAAGTCGAATAGGCTCTTCCTACGACCCTGTATCGTTGTTTGAAACATTGATTTTTTTTCTGCTGTAACACGCTTTGTACACTACCATACATTTCGTTTCTTCTGCCACGACTTCGAGGTCTGTGTCAGGTTCTAACCTGACATTAACACTTACTCATCCATTGCCTCTCGCAGAAAACTAGTCTTCGCATGGTATAATTCATGTTGTCGCTGCTGCTACCATAACACATCACACACACTGGATGGTTTTAAATAAAAGACAGTTACAACATACGGAAACAGGAAGAGCTTGGTGGCGTTGTGGAGCGTTTCTAAACTGCTGTTTGAAGCTGGTTGACGACCTCTACGTTTAAACTCATCTGTCGCAGTGATGGAATAGCCAATGGCTCTGCATTCTGTTTCAACTGGTTTCTCATATTGCGGTCATGTATGTGATCACTGTTTCGGTACTAGTCACCCCAGAAGGTGTCGCCCCTCCACCAAAACTCTTTCTGCAACTCAAACAAACGATGTCAGTCAATCATTATGTGGTAACCAACAGTGTATCAGTGGATGGATGGGTTGGAAAAGACACTGTCGATGTACTGTAATAATAAAAATCGCAGTTGATGGTGTGAACAATTTTATTAATTTTACGGTAATTTCAATACCAACCAATGATGCAATAGCATGTTTTCCAGTTTCAGTATCATAGCTAAGCCACCCCTTTTCTACTTTGCGAGTATCATTGCGAATGTTGATAGATGACTGTGCAGACATCCATTCATTGTTAATTCTCGAACACATCCTTTTACATCATGCTCTCTACGTATCTCTAGCACCTCGAGCATAGTGCATAATTCAGAATTTATCTCTAGGCGGATAGGAGTCACAGAGCATTCTCGCAGTCTGAGGATAAAATTAGAGACTGAAAGACCCATCGCACTGTCTTTGACTAGCCCGACCTGCAGCACCGTTACCGATTTAATCTGCAGCTGACCAGTAGTAGACCACTGCATTCCACATCTCGTGAATGAATGGACCTTGTCGAGTCCTCACCCGTCAAACTGCACAGGATTTCACTAGATGCGTCCATGTCGAGGAGGTTAGCACTCTTTAACGATGCATAGTAACAGATTTGAAAGTTTTGTGATATAATAGCAGACAGTTAAGAAGAACAAGTAACAGGTGATTTTTATGCATGATGGAGCTCCAGATAGATGGAGTTCTAAGCATTTTACATAAATCAACTAATCTATCAATTTGAAAGTATTGGTCTAGTGTCTGGGTTCAGTACCGGAAGGGTATTGGTAGGAGAGAACATAACACACGCACTACGAAGGCTACACGATTCTGAACTTAAAACAATCTATAATGTTAGATCGCTTGAGTTTCTGGCCTATCAGTCATGTGGAATGTAGCGCTGTTAATATTCCAATGTAAGAAATATATTTCCATCACGTGACATAATCCTTCTTGCGGGTTTATCTAGTATAAACTATGGTAACAAACTGTAAAACGAAAAAACTACTTCCTTAAAACAGTGGCTCTGTGTGATACATGCACAATATAGCTCTCCAGAGATGTATACTCCGCCCTGTTCACATCCGATAACGGTGCAGAAATTATAGAATGCTCACATCAGTCCTATATAAAATGATCGTTAGTAATGGAGGATACCTCTTAGAAAGAAACAGATAAACGTGTAGCAGCAGCGTCCGGCATGTGAAATTACAAGTCATGCTGCCACTAACTCTGTAAACAGCACATCTGTCAAGCAGATCTATACATGGGTATTGCAGTGTCTCACAAACATCTATCGCTAAGTTAGAACCATCTTAGTAATGAAACTGAAGTCTCGATTTTATACCCAAGATTCGATAGGGAAATGGAGTACAGCGCATAAATCTTCGTTTGTTTAGAGAAGTGTGTCGAAACAAGATGGTCAAGTTTCATCACACATGAGATGGAAGTCCTCTGATAACCAAGAGGTTTACTGTTCGATCGCAAGTAGACACTGCTCTAAGGCCCACACAGAATACACTGTTGTGTATGAGTCGAACGCAGGCTACGTCACTCAAGTGGTGCATCCTGACAGAACATTAGTAAAAAATGGTCAAATGACCTGCAGCAACTCCCCCCCCCCTCTCTCTCAAGAATGCATCATTAGTCTATCATTAGATCGTATCTCATTACAACTCCATCTCAACCGACCATTCCATCCACTCCATGTCATCCTTTAACGCAGATGCAAGTAATTTTAGTGGCAGATGGTTCTCGGTTTTCCTGAAAAGCGTCAAATACAGTAGTCAACTCGCGCGTATCACTGTCACCCCAATAGACATACAGTAGAATGCTGCCTTGATGGAAAGAAAGTAACAGTTTCCCTGGTTCCCTTTGCTTCCATGTCGACGTTTTCTCGGATTCCTCTTGCTCCTGCATACTTGTTCCCATGTTCAAGAATTGTTCAGCGCCAACCAGAAGACACGCAAGCACTTCCTCAATTTCCCCGCATTTTGGTGTATATTCCCTCAATTTATACATATTTTCCACAATTCTATCATTTTTCTATGTCAGTTCTACCCATGAGATCATGACATAACCTTTGGTTCCGTGTTGTAAAATTGTTTGTAAATGTAGTACAGCTGCCTACACTTAGCGCTAATGCACTGATTGGGAGGCATAGTATGGCACTGTACTCGATTGTATTCACTCGCCTCCACCCCACATATTCCACATTTGCAGAGTGTCTGCTCTGTTTTATGTATGTCTGTGTATGTGCGTGTGTCACGGATGGCTATTGAAATTCTGAGAAGTCGACTTGGCTCTTAGTTTACATAGCCATGTGACATCAGTATAACATTGAGAACCTTTTAGATGTGCTTGCGATGGTGTGTAGCTCTGCGAGTATTTCACGATTATGCGTCAGCCACACTTGATTGGTAAATGTGTGCACAGCTAGATGCAGCTTGCATGTCCCATCAGGATCGCTAGCAACAATTTAGCCTGTGCTATTCTGGGAAGCAATGGAATGGATTTCTACAGCGTCTGCGAGGGCGATCGCTCGGCCATTAGGTCTTCGCTGGACCGCAGGTAGAGAGAAGAATCGCGCCTGGAATGGTGAACACGTGCGCGCAGTCCAGAGGGTGACTTGCCGCTTATTTACATAGAAATGTGGCGTCAGTATAACACTCAAAGAACTCGAACTGTACACCTGAAAACAGACGCGACTGTCACCTTCCGTCGGCAGCGGCGCGATAGCAATGGCTCGCGCTCCAGCGCTGGCTTGCGTCCGGCTGGCCCTGCAAAGCGCGTGCACACGTTGGAACACTTCGTGGAAACGTTGCGTATTTTACGTGCACTGGAAAATGGAAATGAGCGTATGGCGTCAGTGGCTGTGAGTTCCTAGGCGGGAAGTTCGGCCTTCAAGTGCATGTCTTACTGAGTGCGACGCCACATTGGGCGGCTTGCGCATCAGTAGAGGGGATGAAGTGATCAGCACAGCACAGCATCCAGTCCCTGAGGGGAGAAAATCTCCCACCCCAGCTGGAAATCGAACCCGGGCCCCGTGCGTGACATTCCAAGTGCTGACCGTTCAGCTACATCTACATACATACTCCGCTAAACACTAAGAGGTCGCGCCAAAGTCATATTCCCCCCCCCCCTCTGTTCCACTAGCGGATCGCGCGAGGGGATTGTCTGAACGCCTCAGTACGAACTCTAATTTCCCTTATCTTTCAATGGTGATCATTGTGCGATTTGAAAACTGGTGGCAATAATATATGCGCTAAACCCTCGGCGAAGATCAGATTTCGGAATTTAGTGAGCAGCCCCTTCCGTTTAGCGCGCCGTCTATGTGCAAGTGTGTCCCACATCAAACTTTCTATGAAATTTGTAACGCTCTCATTATGGCGAAATGTAACAGTCAAGAATCTTGCCGCTCTTCTATGGACCTTCTCAATCTCTTGAATCAGGCCCAACTGGTAAGGGTCCCATACAGACGAACAGTACTCTAAAACTGGACGAACTAACGTATTGTAAGGACTGCATCGCTGTAGGATTCTACCAATAAACCGCAATCTAGAGTTCGCCTTACCTGTTACTTGTGTAATCTGATCATTCCATTTTAGATCATTTCGAATAGTAACACCCAAATACTTGACTGATGTTACCGCTTCCAAAGATTGGGCATGTATTTTGTACTCGTACATTAATGGGGATTTTCGCCTTGTTATACGCAGTAGGTTACACTTACAAATATTGAGGGATAACTGCCAGTCATTACACCACGTATTTATTTTCTACAAATCCTCATTGATTTGTTCATAACTTTCGTGTGATACTACTCTCCTGTAGACTACAGCATCATCGGAAAACAGTCTAATGCAACTGTCAATACCATCAACCAGATCGTTTATGTAAATCGTGAAAAGCAGCGGACCTATTACGCTGCCCTGGGGCACTCTTGAAGTTACGCTTGTTTCTGTTGAAGTCACCCCGTTCAGGACGACATACTGCTCCCTGTCTGTCAGAAAACTTTCTATCCAACCGCATATGTCATCGGATAGACCGAAAGCGCGCACTTTTTGGAGCAAGCGATAGTGCGGAACTGAGTCGAACGCCTTTCGAAAGTCGAGAAATATGGCATCAACCTGGAAGCCGGTATCTAGAGCCTGTTGTATATCATTCACAAAGAGGGCCTGCTGTGTCTCGCATGACTGCTGTTTCCTTTAGACCGTGCTGGTTCTGCAAATGAGCTTCTCAGAGTCTAGAAAGGTCATTACGTCTGAACACAAAATATGTTCCATGATTCTACAACAAATTGATGGCAGTGAAACTTGCCGGTAATTATGTGCATCCGATTTTCTACCCTTTTTATACATTGCTATGACATGTGCCTTCTTCCAGTCCCGTGGAACTTTCCGCTATTCCAATGATCTCTGATAGATGATGGATAAGAATGGTGCTGTATTTGTGGCGTAGTCAACATATTATCTTACGGGGATACTGTCTGGGCCAGATGCCTTCCTGGCGTCTAAGGATCTTAACTGGGATTCCAGATATACTTAACACTATTTCAGCCATCCTTGCGTTTGTTCGATAATTGAAAGGGGGAATGGTGCTCCAGTCCTCTACCATAAACGAGTTTTTGGAAGATAGGTTTAGAATTTCGGCCTTCTGTTTATCATCATCAGTTACATTGCCCATACTGGCAGCAAGAGAAGGTACTGAATTATTTGTAGCGTTCATAGATTTTATTTACGACCAAAATTTTTTGGGTTTATTTTTAGAATCTGCAGATAAAATATTGCTTTCAAATTCGTTAAAAGAATCCCTCATTGTCCTTCTGACAGCTTATTTCATTTCGCATGTTTTCTGTTTGTCAGCGGGGCAGTGACTACGTTTAAAACGACTGTGCTAAATTCTCTGCTTTCTCAGAAACTTCATAATATGTTTGTTGTACCAAGGTGGATCCTTTCCCTCCCCTATATTTTTGCTAGGCACATACTTCTCTAGCACATGGTGGACAATCCTTTAAATTCCGACCAAAGATGCTCAATATCTTTGTGTCCCACGGGGAATACTTGGAGCTGCCTATGAAGATATTCATTAATGACACTTTTATTTGCTTTCCCAAACAAGAAAATACTACGCTATTTCTTTGTTTTTTTTTTTTTTCAATTTTCACTGACTTAGAAGCCACAGCGACATTATGGTCACTAATACCTTCTTCTAGATTAACTTCCTCAAAAAGATCAGGTCTGTTTGTCTCCAAGATATCTAATATGTTCCCATCTCGAGTTGGTTTTCTAACCAACTGCTCAAGGTTGTATATTGAGTGCGCTCCTAGAATAGCTTCACATGAATCTTTGCTTCTGCCCCCTGTGATAAACGTGTAATTTTCCCAGTCAATGGATGCCAGATTAAAGTCCCCACCTATAGCTAATGGATGATTTGGATATTTACTTCCTATGTACTCAAGAATTTCCCTGAAACGTTCTGCGACGTTTGTTACGAATGCTGGTGGTCTATAAAGACATCCTAATACAATGGTCAATCCTTGTCTGGTTGACAGCTTTATCCAGACTATTTCACAGTCCGACCCAGTATCGATATAAACTGCGTTTAAACCGCTTTTACCTGCAATGAACACACCACCTCTCATAGCATCAGTCCTATCCTTCCTAAACATTGTCCAATCCGAGTTCAGAATTTCACTCCATTTTATGTCTGGTTTCAACCAGCTTTCGGTACCTAATACAATATTGGCATTGCTACTGTTTATTTCGGAGAGTAGCTCGGGGATCTTGCTACAGACACTTCGACAATTTACTAACATGAGATTAAGCATATTTAAATTTTTTGGAATGACCTGTTTAGGCGAACTAACAATTTTTACAGTTCGCACACCCACGTCAGTGATATGAACTGTTAATTTTTCAGGCCAACGGTTTTCTTTCCCGTGGGGAGGAACATAATCTAAAAAACCCCCATGTGCATGAAACAAGTACTATGCTACTCATGTAGCTGCTTCCTGTGAGTAGTGCACCCATGATCTACCGACCATGATTTTGACAGTTGAAGATTAGCAAGCGTGTTTGGAGAGCCTTTTTCATGCATTATTTTGACAATTTAGGAGTTGTTTGCGTCTCTGCACATCAGTGTACTGCATTATTTCGGTGATTTAGAAGTATTTTGCAGGCCTGTAGACTATTTACTGCGACCTCAAGCATGCAGGGTGCGTGTTTTGTATCAGTATAATAAATGAACTAAGTGAAATCCGTTCTTAAATAAATTGTTCCAAAATAAATAAAGTACACTGCTACCTCTCTCCAGCAGACCAGTGCAGGCTGAGTCCTTTTCCCACCATTTTTCCCCTCCAGAGCACCATCTTGGATTACGTCACAGGAGGGGCGACAGCGCCCTCTGTTGGCGGTACTGTGTACTAGGTCAGTTGGACTCTGAACCTTGTGGTGAACTCACTGGGTGGAGGTACAGCCTCTAATTGTTTAAATAAAGTGCCTGCAAAACGCTTACGTCCATCCTATCCAGTACAGGCTGAGCCCTTTCCCACCAATTCCTAGGAAGAGTTGGCGGTCGGATGACTTAGCTTAGTGGAGGTAGCCCAAGTGTTCTTTCTTCCCGCCATTTGCTTAACTTTGTGGAGATATCCGTGGTTTGTTGAAATGTCCTGGTACAATTTGAACTTCCCACCATTTTCTGGAAGAGGGAATGGGAGGGGAGTGGAGGGGGTTAGGTTAGTGGAGGTAGCCAAATTGACCTATTTTCCCTTCAAAACTGGAACTTCCGGCATGACGTCATTGCGACGTTGTCACTTCTATCGCCGCCATCTTGGATCCGCAATCTTGAATAAATTTGGCAACAATGCAAATGAGGAGGTACAAAGTTTGTTCCACTACTTATAGGCGTATTGGTGCAGGACATTACCTGGATTGATGGTTAGTGTACGGGAAATTGTGTACTGGGTCTTGGGTTTGCAATGAATATATCGCATCAGAAACTGATGTTATATGAAACGAAGGTGCGCGAAGTTAATGAGCTGGTATGGGTTTCGGGTTATGGCGAACAGGCAAACGCGGAAACTGAGGTGGAGTATAAATTTTTCCCGGATTTCAAGAGAGTCTTCTAGTCTAGGGAAGGAGGAGTTCTAGGAAATGTCAGCGTAAATAAAATTGAGGCTAATGAGGGATACGTAGGTTCAGATAATGGCAGATGGATGTATACACCAGGTGCAGCCTGTTAGTAGTATTAGTCACTTTCGGGCTGTGTGTCGAATGGTAAGGAGGTGTGTATTCTGTGTTAATTTTCTCTTGGGAGAAGAAATGGTCGGTTGTAGATGAAGAGAAGGAAATCTGGAGAATGGAAAACTGAGTGATGCGACCATAGATGGTGACTTGTCTTTTCTGTGGATTTACTTAACATTTCCACATATTGCACCACTCGACCAGGAGATTCAGACGACTTCGGAGGAAGGCATGAGAGAGTTGAAGGGTGTGGTGCTTGGCAACGTGGGTGGTGTCCTCAGCATATTGCAGGAGGTAGGCTGATAGTGGTGGTTTGGGAATGTCTGTAGTGTACAGGACGTAAAGGAGGGGCGAAGGGATAGAGCCTCCAGGCACACCCGCAGAGGGGTTATCTATGGGGGAGCAGGTGTGGCATTTGTAGGACGGTGGTGAAGGAAGGTTGCTACAAGGCGAATATAGTTAACTGACAGTACATAGGCTTGTGGCTTGAAGCACAGGCCAGAATCTCATATCCAGTCGAAGGCGTTTTGAATATCAGGGGAGGCAAACATGACGGACTCCCGTGTTTGCGTGGCAAACCGTGTATTTAGGAAGACTGGATGGGTAAAATAAAGAAGTTAGTCTTCGATGGAAATGTCGGGGCGAAAGTGCTGGGAATGGGTAGGTGAGTTGCTGCAGAGGGGCCGAGTGACGACTTCAATACCCGTCAGCGAAGGAATAATGGCGTAGCCTCGCGTGGAAAAGTGAGCGCGTGGAAACGAATTCGTGCCGGCGCTTTACCGCTCGGGCTCCCTGACGCTGTGTGGCTTCAGGAGGCTTGCAGATAAACATCCTAGGGAGTCTTCTCTTTACAAGTGATTTCCCGAAGTTAAGCAGGAGCCGTACCTGGCCAGCAAAACACGTGCGCACGTAGGGGCACAGATACAGTGCCTTAATATTCCTGTTACAGACAGGTTAGAAATCAGTAGACTATGCGACGCACTGACCTCGCATTCGGGAGGACGACGGTTCGAACTTGCGTCCAGCCATCCTGATTTAGGTCTTCCGTGATTTCCCTGAATCACTTCAGGCTAATGCTAGGATGATTCCTTTGAAAGGGCACGGCCGTGTTCAGTGCCACGCAGGACGGAATGAGGTGTACGTGCAGGAGTTGGATGATAGTGTGTGGCGGGGCTTTTACCCCACCGCCGGCCCCATCGCTCCTCAAACTGGCAACGGTGGACGGACAACAGCTTATGATGAACCAGGCAACGGGGCATGCCACACACAGGAGAAGCTAGCGCAGGGCCAACGGAGAGACAGGGCGCCGCCTTAGGGGGTCGTCCCACGCCCGCAGTATTGATGAATCCAAGAATACGGTAGCACATATAAAGATGCCTTGGACCCTTCATCTATCACGTTAATGTCGATTTACACTCATGAGCCAAAACATTAAAAGCTCCTGCCTACTCGCTCGCCTTTAGAAGCCAATACAGCAGCTCGTTTGCTTTGCGTGGGTTCCGGAATTTTATTTGGTTGGTTGCTGGAGGTACACGTTACGCACAGGTCACGCAGTCCCAGACAAGATACGGGTCGGTGTCTTGTGGGCACTGGAATGATGCCCGATAGCGTCCAAGACGTGTTCCACCGCTTTCACATCAGGCGAATTCGGTGACCAAGACATCACCGAGGATCCGGTATCACTCTCCTCAAACTACTGTAGCATGGTTCTGGTCTTCTGACACTTCAGTCTGCATGATCCCCTCGCTTGTAAACTGATACTGTAATTACTCAGCTTTGCTGCGAGTCCGTAGTGGGTGGTAGATGCGACGTACAGTATAACTGGTCAGCATTTCCGCCCGGAATTTGCGATTGTATAAGTCGGACGTTCCTTGACCCGCCTTGGTGGGTCGTGTCGTCGGCTTTCCTCCTACCTGTGCGCGGTGCAGCTCTCGTAAATGTCGTCCCGTGCAGATTCTTCATTGGCGCATTGGATGTCTCTGTCGGTGGAAGCTAATTATCTTAAATTGCTGTAGATCAACTTTGGGGTATCTATTTACTCGAAATTAACATTCAGAATGCCGTAATATTACTTTCATTCCTATTAGATCAATAATGAAACACTCATGTCCCAAACTACTCGTAACCGAGAGCATGGCTACCATCGAACAAGACAGGAAGAGCTCTTAACGCCGACTCCCGACTTTGGCGCGCAGTCCGTATCAAGTTCGTACTTACTATGATATGTATTTGTTAATGACCGGGTGTGAATTTTAACGAGGCAAAATTATGAAAAATAGTTTTAAACATCCAGGGGCTCAAATGGTTCAAATGGCCCTGAGCACTATGCGACTTAACTTCTGAGGTCATCAGTCGCCTAGAACTTAGAACTACTTAAACCTAACTAACCTAAGGCAATCACACACATCCATGCCCGAGGCTGGATTCGAACCTGCGACCGTAGTGGTCGCTCGGTTCCAGACTAGTGCCTAGAACCCCACAGCCACTCCGGCCGGCTCCAGAGGCTCCTCCTAGTATTCATCTTCTCATAAATGACTTTAATTACTAAATATAAATAAACAAAATCGGTGACTTTGGCGCCAAGATGGCGGTACTTCCCGTCTTGTATATTTCCCAGGCTGATGCTTGTTGCTACGGTCCAGCGCCGAGCCCCACCCCACTACGTGCGACATATGGTCGCTTCGTCACCTAGCCAGCCAGCGTGGTAAGTGCTCTCCGACTCATGGCCGGCTACAGACTACAGCACATCCTAACTATCGTGAATACATCAATAAGAGACAATAATTTATTAAAACTGGTAAAAATGTCTTCCTCACGTAAGAGGCACCTTATAAGTTCTCCTTGGCTGTTGGGAAGACACAAAGCGTGAAGAGATGCAGGTGGTCCGCCATAATGCTGACATAATCCACAGTAGCCATGGTGCCTTCGATTACCACCACAGGGGACGTGGAAACTCCATACTACAATATTGTCCTCCTGCGCTGCGTCCTTGGCGCGGTGCATGTGTCAGTAGGTGTCTACCTGAATGACGGCCTATCTGGACATGACCATCGACCTGGAGTAACAGGAAGCGTCAGTCATTGGATCAGGCGACACGTTTCCACTGAAACACAGTCCAATCTGGATGATTCCACGCCCGCTGAAGTCGTAATTGACAATGTCACTTGGTAGAGATTGTCTGCTTTGGAGCTCCGTGTTCATCAGTGCACCCTGAACAGTGTTCTCCGAAACACTTGTGACTACCTGTTGGCAGGTCTGTCTCAAATCGCCTCCTGTCCTACGAGCAAGGCTGTTACCTCCCATTTCTGCGATGAAGTGTGGATGTCTAACACATTGTCCTCCGCTTGTGGTTTCACGTACTTCAACCACCTTCCGTAGATGCTCGCTACAGAAATAAGTGGATAGCCTACCAACTTCATGAGATGCTCGCTCCCACACGCCGGGCCGTAATAGTCTGCCCTTTCTCGAAATCTATGTCAGTGGATTTACTCATCTGCGGGCAATACCTTCGTTAATATGATTCCCCGTTCGTATCTGCTCCGCTTACGTACGTTCCACGTATTGGGCAGTGGTCATAGCGTTTTGCCTCATCACTGTACTACAATCGGCACCGATGCGTTAAAAAAAAAACGAGCGCGAAAATGCGATTTTTCGGGGGGTTACATCTCGTGTTTTACTATCCATAGAGATAAGAGGTCAAGTGTATTGAATAGCCCTAATCATACCGACTTTTTGTATACCAGTCGGAAGAAGGATATACTGTATTATCCTACACCACGTGATCAGTGTTAGCCCAGGCAGTGCGAGCAAATCAGTTCTATCGCATTAGGTATCCCTAGGGTGCATCTTAGGCATCTTATTAAACCGCCATTTGTTCATGAGCGGTTGTTCAGAAAATCCCAAAAATCATGATTTTTGGGTACGAAAGGCAGCAAATTGTAGGGATGGCCACTTCTACAACTTCTGTTTGTGGCAGAATCTCGAAATTTAACCATTTGTTCTAAAGATGATTTTTTCACTGTTGGCCGCATTTGTCTAAATAACTAACCATCGCAAATGGTTCAAAGTTTAACTGTACCTTTTTTAGACATTAATTAGAGAAGCGCCATATGCCCATTTCTATGCTTGTAAAATATGCACGAAATATCCGGTCTGATACGTGTATGTAGTTTTAGCTGTGTGGTGACCAGATGGAGAGGGTTCTACGGTGGTCGCAAGGGTTCTGAGGTCACCAAAATATGTTTTTAGTCAGAATTTTTTCACCAGTAACGCCTAATGACGCGCTGTCTCTGTATAAGTGGCAATTCATGCCTATGCAGATATACCCAGATTGGTACTGCGGTGTTAAAAAGTGGATGAAAAATGTCTTAGCATCTCTGAAAATAACTTCAAATCACTAACAAAAATTATATGAAACTAGAAGGCCACAACTTCAGTAAAATATTTCTAACAACCTTTTTACTCTATTAAGATACAATTCATAAACCAGACGTTTTCGATGAAGTGAACCGATGAGCAGGGTACCCAGAAAAAAAAAATGTAAATCAAACGATTTGTGTTAATCTTCTATTAAGTGTACTTATTTGTTGTTTATATGTGTCAGAATGTGTTGAAGTAGGTAAATAAACTGTCAAAACTTTCCTGTCCTATAGATTTCGTTTCATATAAGCAGCAGGCAAAAGAAAGGAACCAGTTGTAAACGTTCTGTTGGAGCACAAAAAAGGCGAATATGTTCCTCTTTAAAGACTCTTACAACCCTACCGCTACTATTGTAATTTAGTATGCTTTGACATTGTTGTTGTTGTGGTCTTCAGTCCTGAGACTGGTTTGATGCAGCTCTCCATGCTACTCTATCCTGTGCAAGCTTCTTCATCTCCCAGTACTTACTGCAACCTACATCCTTCTGAATCTGCTTAGTGTATTCATCTCTTGGTCTCCCACTACGATTTTTACCCTCCACGCTGCCCTCCAATACTAAATTGGTGATCCCTTGATGCCTCAGAACATGTCCTACCAACCGATCCCTTCTTCTGGTCAAGTTGAGCCACAAACTACTCTTCTCCCCAATCCTATTGAATTCTTCCTCATTAGTTATGTGATCTACCCATCTAATCTTCAGCATTATTCTGTAGCACCACATTTCGAAAGCTTCTATTCTCTTCTTGTCTAAAGTATTTATCGTCCATGTTTCACTTCCATACATGGCTACACTCCATACAAATACTTTCAGAAATGACTTCCTGACACTTAAATCTATTCTCGACGTTAACAAATTTCTCTTCTTTAGAAACGCTTTCCTTGCCATTGCCAGTCTACATTTTATATCCTCTCTACTTCGACAATCATCAGTTATTTTGCTCCCCAAATAGCAAAACTCCTTTACTACTTTAAGTGTCTCATTTCCTAATCTAATTCCCTCAGCATCACCCGACTTAATTCGACTACATTCCATTATCATCGTTTTGCTTTTGTTGATGTTCATCTTATATCCTCCTTTCAAGACGCTTTGCATTCCATTCAACTGCTCTTCCAAGTCCTTTGCTGTCTCTGACAGAATTACAATGTCATCGGCGAACCTCAAAGTTTTTATTTCTTCTCCATTGACTTTAATACCTACTCCGAATTTTTCTTTTGTTTCCTTTACTGCTTGCACAATATACAGATTGAATAACATCGGGGACAGGCCACAACCCTGTCTCATTCCCTTCCCAACCACTGCTTCCCTTTCATGTCCCTCGACTCTTATAACTGCAATCTGGTTTCTGTACGAATTATAAATAGCCTTTCGCTCCCTGTATTTTACCCCTGCCACATTTAGAATTTGAAAGAGAGTATTCCAGTCAACATTGTCAAACATTTCTCTAAGTCTACAAATGCTAGAAACGTAGGTTTGCCTTTCCTTAATCTTTCTTCTAAGATAAGTCGTAAGGTCAGTATTGCCTCACGTGTTCCAGTATTTCTACGGAATCCAAACTGATCTTCCCCGAGGTTTGCTTCTACTAGTTTTTCCATTCGTCTGTAAAGAATTCGTGTTAGTATTTTGCATCTGTGTCTTATTAAACTGATAGTTCGGTAATTTTCACATCTGTCAACACCTGCTTTCTTTGGGATTGGAATTATTATATTCTTCCTGAAGTCTGACGGTATTTCGCCTGTTTCATACATCTTGCTCACCAGATGGTAGAGTTTTGTCAGGACTGGCTCTCCCAAGGCCGTCAGTAGTTCCAATGGAATATTGTCTACTCCGGGGTCCTTGTTTCGACTCAGGTCTTTCAGTGCTCTGTCAAACTCTTCACGCAGTATCGTATCTCCCATTTTATCTTCATCTACATCCTCTTCCATTTCCATAATATTGTCCTCAAGTACATCGCCCTTGTATAGGCTCTCTATATACTCCTTCCACCTCTCTGCTTTCCCTTCTTTGCTTAGAACTGGGTTTCCATCTGAGCTCTTGATGTTCATACATATGGTTCTCTTATCTCCAAAGGTCTCTTTAATTTTCCTGTAGGCAGTATCTACCTTCCCCCTAGTGAGATAAGCCTCTACATCCTTACATTTGTCCTCTAGTCATCCCTGCTTAGCCATTTTGCACTTCCTGTCGATCTCATTTTCGAGACGTTTTTATTCCTTTTTGCCTGCTTCATTTACTGCATTTTTATATTTTCTCCTTTCATCAATTAAATTCAATATTTCTTCTGTTAGCCAAGGATTTCTACTAGCCCTCGTCTTTTTACGTACTTGATCCTCTGCTGCCTTCACTACTTCATCCCTCAAACCTACCCATTCTTCTTCTACTGCTTTTACATAAATAACAGAAAAACCTCTCTATGTTGTCATGTATACTATATCCCAAGAAAAAACCATGTATAACCCTGTTACTAAATTTTAGTTTAGTTTCCAGATACATTACACTATTGGAGGATAGTTGTGTTAATAGGAAAAACTAATCAATAGAGTTACCATTTTTGCATGATTTGAGAGTGTGATCTGACTAATGTATAAGGATATCAGACTATTCAACTCTTTTCCTAAGATTTTACCCAGCGGTTAGATAGAAACACAGTATGAATAATATTAGTCTGAAACTAGGACAACTCAGTACCAAATTCATTTAGTGATTTAATACGTGTACTAATGGTCGCCAGCCTATCCAGGAAACGAAACAGTGAAGTATTGGAAAAGCAGGAGTACGAATTTTGCCTTCTTGCTTCCTACTGTTTAATTCGGTTCTTCAAATAAATTTTACTCCAAGTAAACAATGTTGATGCAGACAGTGGAATTTCTTTTTGACTACTACATGCTTATACATTACGTTTTTAAAAGAGAAAAAAACAATAGATAACTACAGAGGAGCTTAAAAAATTTGCCAGGGGGGACATACAGAAAATAATTTTCTGTAATAAACAAGCTTAAATACTAAAATACTTACATACTAAAGCAGACACTTTTAATACTAATCATTTCATTTCCCGAAAACCTCGTTCTTACTAGAATTTACTTTCGAAAGCTTTTATTCTTTGAACATCTCTGTATAGACATTTACCAGATGCCAATAACTTGGCTACACTCTGATTGAAATTTACGTAAGAAAACTTATTCTATAACACTTTGCAGTTGTTAAGAAAACACGAAAACAATTTAAATGGTGCCTCTTTATATTAACTTGGCACTTCATAAGTTAGTAAATAGGATACTCAGATTCATCTAATACCAGGAAGGAACCCTTTGTAGGTGTATGATTCGGATGAAATAACAGAGTAAACCACTTTCTTTAAAGAATGAGATTTTCACTCTGCAGCGGAGTGTGCGCTGATATGAAACTTCCTGGCAGATTAAAACTGTGTGCCCGACCGAGACTTGAACTCGGGACCTTTGCTTTTCGAGGGCAAGTGCTCTACCAACCAACTGAGCTACCGAAGCACGACTCTCGCCCGGTCCTCACAGATTTATCTCGTCTCTTACCTTCCAAACTTTACAGAAGCTCTCCTGCGAAGGTAGGAGACGAGATACTGGCAGAAGTAAAGCTGTGAGTACCGGGCGTGAGTCGTGCTTCGGTATCTCAGTTGGTAGAGCACTTGCCCGCGAAAGGCAAATGTCTCGAGTTCGAGTCTCGGTCGGGCACACGGTTTTAATCTGCCAGGAAGTTTCACTTTCTTTAAAGCTCAAGAATGAATATTAAAACACATTTTAAATTAATAGTTCACGCTGTACAAAAGTATATTATAAAAAAAGTCTTGTCTTGGGCTGTAGGCTTGGGTGAGGTGAACAATAATGGCGGCTACACCATCTACAGTATGGCTTGCAAGCCTCTTGCTGTATCGGCTCAATTTCTTTTCTTGGCGTCGATCAATTCTACATACAGCAGCCCAACAGTTCGCAGCTATGCCATAAGCCGTTTGCAGTCTCCATCCGAGGTATTTTGTGCGAATTTGGAGGCAAAGCTTCTTTTGCTCCACAAGGTGTTGCCTCAATCACTGCTGCCAATAGACGGTATGTCTTATTTCCCGTGCTTGCTCTAGGTAGCGCCCCAATTCGCCCTAGGCACGTTTTCCACTCCCCAGAGCCACTTTTGTTTTAAACATATCACATATTTCTTACATTGTTGTTAAGCGTGACCATTTCTTAAATTGTCAAATTTACATTAACATGAACAATTTATACACACAAATATTTTTAAATACGAAAGGTCATCAGAAAATTATTAAACATTATAAACAATTTAGTAGTATTTTACTTACATTACTCACATAAAATGCAAAGAACTTCTATCTCCAGTATAGTACTGTTTACATTACATATACAGATGTTGTAATACCCATCTGCCAAAATTTTAATAAAAAAAAACTTACAAAAAATTTAAGTGAGCCATAAACAAATGTTGTTGGACACACATCAAAAAAGTTTTCCATCAACTCTGTTCCGAGAATTCCGGAACTTGTACAGAGAATGGAATAGAGATCAACATAAACGTCATTTCCGCCCTTTTCATTGCTCATGAAAACCACACATGGCATGTTGTACCACCATAAAGCGAGGCCTTCAGAGGTGGTGGTCCAGACTGCTGTACACACCGGTAACTCTAATACCCAGTAGCACGTCTTCCTGCATTGATGCATGCCTGTATTAGTTGTGGCATACTATCCACAAGTTCATCAAGGCACTATTGGTCCAGATTGTCCCACTCTTCAACGGCGGTTCGCCGAAGGTCCCTCAGAGTGGTCGGTGGGTCATGTCGTCCATAAACAGCCCTTTCCAATCTATCCCAGGCATGTTCGATATGGTTCATGTCTGGCCACTCTAGTCGAGCGATGTCGTTATCCAGAAGGAAGTCATTCACACGATGTGCACGATGGCGGCGCAAATTGTGGTCCAAGGAGACGAATACCTCACCAATATGCTGCCGATGTGGTTGCACTATCGGTCTGAGGGTGGTATTTACGTATCGTACAACCGTTGTGGCGCCTTTCATGACCACCAGCGGCGTACATCGGCTCCACATAATGCCACCCCAAAACAGCAGGGAACCTCCACCTTGCTGCACCCGCTGGACAGTGTGTCTAAAGCGTTCAGCCTGACCGGGTTGCCTCCAAACACGTCTCCGACGATTGTCTCGTTGAAGACATATGCGACACTCATCGGTGAAGGGAACGTGGTGCCAATCCTGAGCGGTCCATTCGGCATGTTGTGGAACCCATCTTTACCGCGCTGCATGGGGTCGTGGCTGTAAAGATCGACTTCGCCATGGAGGTCGGGAGTGAAGCTGCAAATCATGAGCCTATTGTAACACGACGTCCTGTGGGTGCACGAAAAGCATTATTCAACATGGTGGCGTTGCTGTCAGGGTTCCTCCCAACCATAATCCGTAGGTAGCAGTCATCCACTGCAGTAGTAGCCCGATACAATATCCGCAGTCAACTTCTATCTACACTAGTTCTGGGAACTGGGGTGATGCAAAACTTTTTCTGATGTGTGTAGATGCCCCTTCTTCAATTATGTGCCCCTACAGGTAAGCATGACTGAAATACCCAAAAATAATAGGTTTCATTGGTTCATTTACATTGAAGCATTGTCCTGAGTGACACTATACACTTAAGTCTGTTACAAGCTGCATCATAAAAATGCACTTTACACATAAACATTTTAACATTAATAATACAAAATTACTACACTTTAATAGAACAATTTGCTACCCACAGTACGCGTATTATGACAGGACTTTTGGCTCATGTAAACCAGTAGCATACACTTTTCTTTTGGTTACCTCTTTATGAAATCCAAAGCAGTCTATTTTACATTTTTTTAAGAACACTTTGTGCATTCCTCCGTGTATGCTGCCCCTTTCATTTTGACATCGTTTTTGGCAGTCCGTTTTTCGTCGGAAACCATGGGTTTGTTACGCCCCGTAGGCTGCAGTGTTTCAATGAACAGTCCTCTAAGTGACACTTTTAATTTTCCATCGTTGCACATTTATACCAAAGTATTTCAGAAGCTGAAACCTGACAGATGTTAGTATGGTTGCAATAAAATTTATACAGACAATGGATAGTAATAATAATAATAGTTACAAATTTTTACACATTTCTGGCTATATACTTTTTTAGGTCATCAATATTTCTATTTCCTAGTGGTTTTCTTTACTTAGGATAAACCACACAGTTTGCATTAGGGTGTGGTATTCCTTGAATTTCAAGGGCAACATAGTAAACGTATTTAAATTTTTAAATCTCGTGATTTACCTCATAGATTTTTCGTGAGCTTTAACAATTACCAGTTCGCCAATGTTAAATTTTGAAATATATCCTTTTCATCAGGCCTTTGGATATTGCTTCTGCTTTTCATCTGCTTAGTTCTCTCTCCATTTCGTTTTTCTTTGCCAAATCGATTTCCTTACTGGTTGGGTGTTCTGACACTTCTTCTATCAAACATTTAGATTTATGGCCTAACTTAATTTCATCAGCTGTAATGAGTTCATGATTACTTCAAATTTTGGAATAAATTTGCCCCAAGTTCTATGGTTTGGGTGACAGTATGTCCTGCATAGTCTTCGTAATTCTCGCATATAGCGTACTACTGAATTACTAGATGGATGGTAGACTGAAATATATGTTACTTGTATTCCTGTTTGCTCCAATCCTTCTAACCATAATTTTGCAAAAAAATTGTGGACCCTTGTCAGATAGTACTCTTTTTTGATATCCCAGTCTCATTAAAGTATTCCAACATTTTGTGGAAAATTGATTTAGCTGTGGCTTTCCTGATTGGATACAGTTTAATAAATTTTGAAAATACTTCTAAAATAACTAGAATGTAGGTGAAATTTCCAGTGGTTTTTGGTAGGGGCCCATATAGGTCCACAGACAGTAGCACTAAGTTACCTAATGGTTTGAGACTCTGCATAGCACCTCTGTTGGTATTGTTGGCCACTTCAGCCCTTTGACCATTATCGCATGACTTTAAACCAGGCTCATCGAAGAGTTGCGCCCGGCGGGCGCGCCCGCGCCCCGCGGCCGCAAGGCAGTGTAGTTTAGCGCCCCGTCCGCGACCGTGTGTCGCTAGTGTCGCCATAGGAGCGAGAGAGAGAGAGAGAGAGAGAGAGAGAGAGAGAGAGAGAGAGGGAGAGAGAGGGACCTGAAGAGCACTGCCCTGTGCTGAACTGTCTAACGGTCAGATCTAACGTAAAAAAATTCTATTTTAGAATTAATTTTATGTAAGGGATATAGAGTCTCATTCTTACTGTTAGTAGTTACATGTAAGTATTTTTTGTTATACTTCGTACTACAGTTTTTTGTTTACAAATCAGTCCCTTAGTTTGCTCTTTTATACGTAAGAATTTTAACTAACCAAGTTTGAAAACTTATTAAAATAGAATTAAGGTTATAAGGCTCTTTAATTCTTACAGTCAACAGTGTTAAAGAAGACATTAACATTTTACACGTTTTTCTTTTTCGAGGAAACGATTTTGTCTAGGCTTGATACAATATTTCGTGAGACTGCTAACCTCAATGAATTTGTCAAATTTTTATCGCCAAGGAATGAACGGTTCTCAGTTTTAGCAAGCTTTAAAAGAAAGAAAAAGCGCTCACAAATATACGTGGAACCAAACATTGAGAGAACTTTTGCCGCGTGCTTGTGCAAAAGAGGATATTTCTCTCGTGGAAGACAGCTGTAAAAGTCATCCAAAGTTTTACACATCAGAAAGCGGTGCTTCAGGCGGATATGGCACTGTAGGTCAGTCAGCACTTGTGATACGTCCTCTGCCCGAAGGGGAAACGGGCGAACAAGTATATCTATCGGCTGGCGTTCGGACGGTCCGCACGGCCAGCTAAGCGGCACTGCTCGGCCACTGCAGCAACATACGAATTCGCCCGGGGCGCTGGCCGCGGGCGATCGCGGGCGCTAGCGCCCCAGGGGCACAGTTTGGACGAGCCTACTTTAAACATTCTGTAACCTTTTTCAAAGCATTACTCCCAATTTTGATAATACTTACAAATTTTCTCATGCCACTTTTTTCCCCACAGTGTCCTTATGCCAAACAAAAGTAATCAATTAATTATATTTCAAACTGTGATGGCCAACACACTTGCTATTCTTCACTCTTTTTCCCTTTTCTAATAAACAGTAACACTTTAAAGATTTTGTACAGTTTTGGTATCTGTGGACAATCATTACTGTCAGATTTGACCTTCACTGTTTTCAGACTTCAACTTCGTTTGGAATCTCCTAATATTTTTACATATATTGGCTATCTTTTTACTACCAGCTACCTCTTTTAAGTATAACATTTTAAAAGCTGCATCTTAATTGGTTTCTCCATTTTCTACCTCTTGTTCCTAGCACAATAAGTCTTGGTCTACCATTACATCATCCCATGAAATGGAATCCATCTCTTTACATTCTAAGTTGGGTGGTTCTTTTTTCTTTCTAATAGCAGACCCCTTCACGATCCTTAGCTGTTTAGGAATCGTTTCATCCAGTGGTTCCTTTTTCTTGGGATCCGTTGTGTCTTCCGGATCCTGCATTGTCATTACTGCTTCTTCACAGTTCTTGTCATTTACAGATATTAATTCCTCTTGAATAACTTCTTTTTCTTGTTTACTGTGTAGTTTTGTGCAACTTTTCACACGAAATATTCTCATTCTCTGGTATTCTCATTTCTATCAGACAGAGTTTTTCAGTAAGCTTCGTTTCCTCCGATTCTGAATCACTAGATTGATTGATTTATTTATTTTCATTTAAGTCGGTATCTTCACTGTCACTGTCAGCTTCTAACATGAAAGCCCTTCTTAATTTCTTTGAGATCTCCAGATCGTCACTAGTCTCGTGAATTCATGCATTTCTGGATTCTTTCTATAGTAACGAGCTCCTCTTGTTTACCTTTTGTAGCAGGCAGTTTGTTTTCCCCTATTCGTAGCTCGTCTTCATCATAACTGTTCTCTTTATCTTTCCTGACGTCATCAGCTTGCACTTCATAAACATTATAACCTTTATGGATTTCTATCAATCGCACAAATTCGTATTTCTTCAGATCAGGGTTGTAAATGACAGAAACGTTATCTGCAGATTCGTTCTTACGGAATGATTCTTCAGCAATGTGTTAATCAGCATCTCCTACTTGACATCTATGTACGATCACTTCATTTTCCCTAACATTAGCAATACACATCCTCTGTGCGGTGCTGTTTGATTCAGTTGTATTGGCAGTTTGTGAACTCTGCACGGCTCCAGACAATAAACCTTTCTCCTTTACCTCCTTTCTGGTCGTAGTAACACTATTTTCCTTTTCGTTACACTGCTTTATACCGTCATACAGATTACTCATCTGTATATGCAAATTATCAATTCCGTACAAACTCTCCTCTATCTCCGTTACTGCACGTTGTCTATCCATAGCCTCTGAATTGGTTTCAGCGGGCAATGCCAAATCTACTGACTTACTTACAGCCTCAGCTGATTGCCCTGTGATGTCACTTTCCATCTGCACTGCTATAGAATTAATTCTCGCTACAGCGGTCCGCTGCAGCGGCTTGTTAGTGCGCGAAATACGTCCGTTGCTAGCCGACTGTGATTCACCTGCAGCACCATCTGTCGTGACAGGCCTAGTGCCCGGCCTCTAATTTGCACCATACTGCAGCGTATCGAAGCTTCTCTGTCTATGTCGAGAATATTTCTTGCTTTTGGGCCTCCTCTATCTTGTTCCCTCGTCCATCCGACGCTCAACGTTTGCGTTATTTAGTTTAACTCCTCCCAAAGGAGTTATTTCGCGGCCTATGTCCTCTTCTGCGATGGTTAGAGGAAAATCTTCCTCTTCGAACAGTGTTAACCTGATACAGATTATCATTTTGCTCATAACTGCTGTTATTCTGATCGTTCCTTTCATTCCGGCTGTTATTATTCTGATGAAAATTGTTTTCTTGCCAATGGTCTTCATAAGTCACCTTTTCTAAAACTGCAGAAAAAGTCCGGTGGTAAGTGCCTACATATCTTTTGGAATCTTCTGGTAATTTCTTCCAGAGTTTCCATATGATTTCGGAATCACTCCTTCGATTCCTTAAGTCAGCCATTCTCCTATACCATGACTCACAAAAATCTTTCATGTTCGTTCTGCCTTTACGTTCGAACATTCTTACCATTATAAACCCACACCAGAGGCTATATTCTATCTGCTCAGACCAATATTCATCAAAGAATTCTGTCTAAATTCACTGAATGTCATTGCTTCAGTCCTTAAGTTAATTCCCCATCATTTAGCATCTCCTGCTAAGCCACTAATTACGATATTTACTTTTTCCTGATCTGTGATGTTTTCAGGAAATAGCCTTTCGTAATTCTTAACAAAATCCACAGGGAATTATCCACTTTGTCTTCGGTAAGGGTCGAATTTTTCTTCGCCCTCTAGTACCTTGTAAACTGGTGTTCTGTCTACCACTTAAGGGCTATTACACGTAATCTTTCTTTCTAGGTCAGTAACTGGAAGTTACAGTAGAAGAAGAATGGGTAGCTTTGAGGGATGAAGTAGTGAAGGCAGCAGAGGATCAAGTAGGTAAAAAGACGAGGGCTAGTAGAAATCCTTGGGTAACAGAAGAAATATTGAATTTAATTGATGAAAGGAGAAAATATAAAAATGCAGTAAATGAAGCAGGCAAAAAGGAATACAAACGTCTCAAAAATGAGATCGACAGGAAGTGCAAAATGGCTAAGCAGGGATGGCTAGAGGAGATATGTAAAGATGTAGAGGCTTATCTCACTAGGGGTAAGATAAATACTGCCTACAGAAAAATTAAGAGACCTTTGAAGAAAAGAGAACCACATGTATGAATATCAAGGGCTCAGATGGAAACCCAGTTCTAAGCAAAGAAGGGAAAGCAGAAAGGTGGAAGGAGTATATAGAGGGTCTATACAAGGGCGATGTACCTGAGGACAATATTATGGAAATGGAAGAGGATGTAGATGAAGATGAAATGGGAGATACGATACTGCGTGAAGATTTTGACAGAGCACTGAAAGACCTGAGTCGAAACAAGGCCCCCGGAGTAGACAACATTCCATTGGAACTACTGACGGCCTTGGGAGAGCCAGTCCTGACAAAATTCTACCATCTGGTGAGCAAGATGTATGAAACAGGCGAAATACCCTCAGACTTGAAGAAGAATATAATAATTCCAATCCCAAAGAAAGCAGGTGTTGACAGATGTGAAAATTACCGAACTATCAGTTTAATAAGCCACAGCTGCAAAATACTAACACGGATTCTTTACAGACGAATGGAAAAACTAGTAGAAGCCGACCTCGGGGAAGGACAGTTTGGATTCCGTAGAAATACTGGAACACGTGAGGCAATACTGACCTTACGACTTATCCTAGAAGAAAGATTAAGGAAAGACAAACCTACGTTTCTAGCATTTGTAGACTTAGAAAAAGCTTTTGACAATGTTGACTGGAATATTCTCTTTCAAATTCTAAAGGTGGCAGGGGTAAAATACAGGGAGCGGAAGGCTATTTACAATTTGTACAGAAACCAGATGGCAGTTATAAGAGTCGAGGGACGTGAAAGGGAAGCAGGGGTTGGGAAGGGAGTAAGACAGGATTGTAGCCTGTCCCCGATGTTATTCAATCTGTATATTTAGCAAGCAGTAAAGGAAACAAAAGAAAAATTCGGAGTAGGTATTAAAATCCATGGAGAAGAAATAAAAACTTTGAGGTTCGCCGACGACATTGTAATTCTGTCAGAGACAGCAAAGGACTTGGAAGAGCAGTTGAACGGAATGGATGGTGTCTTGAAGGGAGGATATAAGATGAACATCAACAAAAGCAAAACGAGGATAATGGAATGTAGTCGAATTAAGTCAGGTGATGTTGAGGGTATTAGATTAGGAAATGAGACACTTAAAGTAGTAAAGGAGTTTTGCTATTTGGGGAGCAAAATAACTGATAATTGTCGAAGTAGAGAGGATATAAAATGTAGACTGGCAATGGCAAGGAAAGCGTTTCTGAAGAAGAGAAATTTGTTAACATCGAGTATAGATTTAAGTGTCAGGAAGTCATTTCTGAAGGTATTTGTATGGAGTGTAGCCATGTATGGAAATGAAACATGGACGGTAAATAGTTTGGATAAGAAGAGAATAGAAGCTTTCGAAATGTGGTGCTACAGAAGAATGCTGAAGATTAGATGGGTAGATCACATAACTAATGAGGAAGTATTGAATAGGATTGGGGAGAAGAGAAGTTTGTGGCACAACTTGACCAGAAGAAGGGATCGGTTGGTAGGACATGTTCTGAGGCATCAAGGGATTACCAATTTAGAATTGGAGGGTAAAAATCGTAGAGGGAGACCAAGAGATGAATACACTAAGCAGATTCAGAATGATGTAGGTTGCAGTAGGTAGTGGGAGATGAAGAAGCTTGCACAGGATAGAGTAGCAAGGAGAGCTGCATAAAACCAGTCTCAGGACTGAAGACCACAACAACAACAACAACTGGAAGTGTTGTTGCAACACTTTTCTTCGCAGTGCTCTACTTTCCTTTCTAGGTTTGTGTCAGGCTCTTGCATAGTCATTCTAAGTTGAGGAACCTGTTCTTCGTTTGCTTTTGTTATTGCTTTCATAACATGGGGAATCGTTTCCTCGACCTTCACTTCTACCATAGGTTCGGCCTGTTCTTGCATTTTCTCTTCCCAGTTTCAAACCTGTCATTAATGTCCACAATTTCTGCCTTTATATTACTAACAATTTCACCTAAATCTTTCACATTTCACTTCGTGTTAATAAGTTCCTCAGTCAGAGAAACCTATTTTATTATTAACTTTTTTAGCTTTTGGTTATTCCTTCCCATTTGTTCACTCTGTTTCTTAATTTGTTCGTTCATACTGGCAGTGTTTTTAGACTGTGTTTCAAATTTTTCAGTTATACTTTTAGTAACCTTAGCCTGTTCCTGACTAATTTTATTCAGACTTTCAAATTTGTCATGTTGAGCCTGCCAGTTCTTGTTTTGTGCTTACATTTGTTAGCCTAGAATTGAAGTGTTCTTGTTTTGTGCTATCAGCTGCGTATGCATACTTTGTAGTAATGCATACAAATCAATTTGTTGTTGTTCATTTTGTTGATTACTGTCTAACCCTTTGTCTTCCTCCTATGAATCTACTTCTTTCTTAATCTGAGATAGGCTTAACAGCATGGAAGTCTCATTCCCCAACTCAATATTTTCTAGTTGCTTTTCCATCAATAGAATCGATTCCTCTCTGTATTGCTCCTGATCACTGTTTACAGATGCGTCATCACTCTTATCCTCACACTTTACTTCTCTGTACTGTATATACTCTATACTGTACATTTTGGATTGGATTGATGTGGGGGAAAGAGACCAAACAGCGAGGTTATCGGGCTCATTGGATTAGGGAAAGATGGGCAAGGAAGTCAGCCGTGCCCTGTCAAAGGAACCATCCCGGCATTTGCCTGAAGCGATTTAGGGAAATCACGGAAAACCTAAATCAGAATGGCCGGACGCGGGATTGAGCCGTCGTCCTCCCAAATGCGAGTCCAGTGTGCTAACCACTGCGCCACCTAGCTCGGTTACTGTATATACTCTGTACTGTATATACTTACGTTTAATCTGTTTCAATAACTGCTTAAACCACAATAATAATTT
Source organism: Schistocerca cancellata (assembly GCF_023864275.1). Taxonomy (NCBI): domain Eukaryota; kingdom Metazoa; phylum Arthropoda; class Insecta; order Orthoptera; family Acrididae; genus Schistocerca; species Schistocerca cancellata. The sequence continues at coordinate 276,512,563 of NC_064632.1, read as the reverse complement.
ATACTGCTGAAATTTCCTGTCAGATTAAAACTGTGTGCCGAACCGAGACTCGAACTCGGGACCTTTGCTTTGGCGGGCAAGCGCTCAACTATCTCTTTGTTGTTGTTGTAGATTCATTTTGTTCGTTATTGTTCGTTGTATTTGTTCGGGGCGGACGTCCCATGACGCTTGTTCAGATTCATCGTAGATCCATTAACTCAGTTTTTTTTTTTTTTTTTTTTTTTATTACAGAGGGCAGCTAACCCTCTGACCGGACACGCTGAGCTACCGTGCCGGCACCATCTGAGCCACTGACCACGACTCACGGCCCGTCCTCACCGCTTTAAATTCGCCAGTACCTCGTCTCCTACCTTCCAGACTTCACAGAAGCTCTCCTCCTGTACCTTTCTCTCAATTGCTCTAACAAATTCGTGGTCTTGAGACATTTATACTTCTTCCAAAAGAATCCTGCCTATCTGTAAATGCAAAACTGTGCTTAACTACTTATGGACTCTAAACTGCTGTAAACGGTCCTGTCACCAGGCGCCACGTATAGCCTTTCCTCTACTATTCTAATTTAATATGCTTTTACATAAGTAACAAAACACCTTTCTCTATGTTTTCCTGTGTACTATATCCCAACAGAACAAATAGTCCTATTAGGGAAAAGCCACATATTACCCTCTTACTAAATTTCAGTTTAGTTTCTGTTGTGGTTGGCAGGAGAGCCAACACCGTGTTACTAGAGGAGGCCGAAAGGCACGCGTTTTAGCTCACGCAGGCTGGCGTGAGGTCTGGAACAGGACAAGGAAATTAGAATTTAGAAAAAACGGACGTAGCTGGTGGAATATTTAACTTTAATCCATTAATGGTGAACGTCGCTCTTGACGGTACATGATTCACAGTATCAATAGTAACTGGGTATGGCGCCTTGCTAGGTCGTAGCAAATGACGTAGCTGAAGGTTATGCTAACTATCGTCTCGGCAAATGAGAGCGTATTTTGTCAGTGAACCATCGCTAGCAAAGTCGGTTGTCCTACTGGGGCGAGTGCTAGGAAGTCTCTCTAGACCTGCCGTGTGGCGGCGCTCGGTCTGCAATCACTGATAGTGGCGACACGCGGTTCCGACGTATACTAACGGACCGCGGCCGATTTAAAGGCTACCGCCTAGCAAGTGTGGTGTCTGGCGGTGACACCAGTTTCCAACTAAAGTACACAATGGGAGGATAGTTCTGTTAATAGGAAAACTAATAAATAGAGTTATTCTTTTCAATTTCACTATATCATTTAATTATTTTCCTAAGATTTTACCCAGTGGTTAAATAGAAACACAATATGTATAATATTATTCTGAAGCTAGGAGAACTCTATTATTCTGAAGCTAGGACAACTCAGTTACAAATTCATTTAGCGATTTAAAACATGTGCTAACTGTCGCCAGTCTATCCAGGCAATGAAACAGTGAAATATTGAAAAAGCAGACGTATGAATTTTGCCTACTTTCTTCCTACTGTTTAATATGATTCTTCAAATAAATATTACTCCAAGTAAACAATGTTGATGCAGACACTGGAATTTCTTTTTGGCTACTACACGCTTATACATTATGTTTTTAAAAGAGAAAAAAAGTAGATAACTTCAGCAGAAAATTTGGCCATGGGGACATACAGAAAATAATTTTCTATTATAAACAAACTTTAGTACTAAAATACTTAGATACTAAAGCACACACTTTTATTACTCATCATTTCACTACCAGAAAACCTCTTTCTTACTGGAATTTACTTTCGAAAGCTATTATTCTTTGAACTAACTTTGTATAGTCTTTTACAGATTCTACTAACTTGGCTACTCTCTGATTGAAATTTACGCAAGCAAACTTTTACTGTAACAGTTTGCATTTGTTAAGAAAACACAAAAACAATTTAAATGGTGCCTCTTTGTATTAACTTGGCACTTCATAAGTTTGTAAAATAGGATACTCAGATCCATCTAATACGAAGAAGGAACCCTTTATAGGTGTATGATTAGGGTGAAATAACAGAGTAAACCACTTTCTTTAAAGTTCAAGAATGATTATTAGGCAGCGTGCCAATTCGCCCTTGCCGCCTTTTCCACTCCCCAGAGCCACTTCCGTTTTAAACAAAAGCACACTGGCTTTTACATAACACCTGTTTCTTATATTGTTGTTAAGCTTGACCATATCTTAAATTGTCAAATTTACATTAACTTGAACACTTAATACACACACATATTTTCAAATACGAAAGGTCATCAGAAAATTGTTTCACATAATAAACAATTTACATAGTATTTTACTTACATTACTCACGTGTAATGCAAAGAACTTCAGTCTCCAGTACAGTACACTTTACATACAGAGAAAATTTAGTACCAATCTGCGAATATTTTAAAGCAAAAAATTATAAAAAATTTAAATGAACAATAAACAAATATTGTTATACTCTGATAGGAAAGTGGGGACGTAGCTGCTTCATCCTAACTCGACCTTCCTCACCAAAATTTTGCCATGCGAAGATATTCGCGCTTTTTTGTGCTGAAAGAGAGCAGCAGGGAGACAATGACGATGGAAGAGAGAGGAGATAGCGCCAGTAGGGGAGAGAGAGAGAGAGAGAGAGAGAGAGAGAGAGAGAGAGAGTGGAGGTATGGAGTGGGAGAGAGAGAGAGAGAGAGAGAGAGAGAGAGAGAGAGAAAGGGAGTGGAGATGGTGATGGGAGAGAGAAAGTGGCGCCGAAGAAGAAAGAGTGATGGATGAAGACGATAGCTGTGGGAACCAAAGAGATAGCAGATACTGATCGTCACTGTGAGACATTGGCGCGCCTGGTGTGAACTCTAACTTTTCGCGTAGTTAACGAGCTGGAGTAGTGGACTTGTAATTCGCGATGAGATTGTGAATGATCGTACTGTGTCAATTGGATATGCGCTCGAGTGTAATAGTAATTCTAGATACGACACTTTCTCTGTTATTTTGGTTTAGGAATGAACATTAATCCTACGAAATCACAAATGTGTGGCCTACATCATTTACGGGTCTTTAATTTAGTTCCCGATATTATTATTTCTGTTCAAAAATGGTTCAAATGGCTCTGAGCACTATGGGACTTAACAGCTGAGGTCATCAGTCCCCTAGAACTTAGAACGACTTAAACCTAACTAACCTAAGGTTATCACACACATCCGTGCCCGAGGCAGGATTCGAACCTGCGAACGTAGAGGTCGCGCGGTTCCAGACTGAAGCGCCTAGAATCGCTCGGTCACTGCGGCCGGCATTTTTTTCTTTTATTGTATGTTATATTAACTTTGTATTTCGCAAACTTGCCATCAGCCAGACAATTTAACCAAAGGGTCACAAGTGTCTAATTTAGGCACGTGCGGTTCAACCCTTAGACGAGTTTGAGCCAAGACATTTCGATGAAGGGGAACCGCATGTGAGCCCGAACATATTTGGGATGTTAGCTCTAAAGCACATCATTTTATTCACAGAACGGATAATCGTGGCCATGTCCAAGTAATCTCGAAGCGTGCTAACTCGATGCGAAAGCAAAGTAAAAAGCCACTCTCACTACCGGTCCATCGACCGCTGCGTCAATGTTGACTCGCGCGCCGTATCCTAGAGCCGCCGGCACTCTGCTAAAGTGGCCAACGCGGCGCCCTATTGCCGTTTTGACGGAGAGTGCTTCCCTTTTAGCTGAAAAGGCGGTCTCCCATTGGTTGCTGGTAAAATCTAATAGTATACTCACGTCACACGCTATGAACCGCTTTTGTTGTCTTGTAGATTGACTCACGCCCTAAATTCGTCTGAAGGAGGTGGGAGATGGATTCACAGTCGCTAAGAATAGGTTGTAGTAAGGGATGTGTGAAACTGTAAAGACATACCTGTTCCAGAAAGTGAAGGAATTAAATTACTCATAGCTGTATCTAACGCAAGAAATAAACGTAACAATTCTATCTCGAACATATCATTAATGTCCGCGTATGCTGTTTGACTCGAAAAAAGAAGGCAAGATGGAATCTTTGGATGTAATGTCCCGTCTACAACTCCCGAATGCGAGTCTGATGTGGTAACTAATATTTCTCCTCGCTTCGTGTTTGAAATTAAAAGCATCTTATTCCCGTTCATACTTCAGTGATATGAAGCGAAATTCTCTTACAGTATGCTGACGCAGATTGACTTTTGAAGCCTGTGCACTCTGGGGAGACGGGAAGATATTTCTCAAACCTTATTTTCATGCAGACGAAAGTCTCTGCACTTGTACAACACTAAAATATGATTGGTAAGCGAGCCAATAGTCGACATGGCGATAACGATGATAGTGTGTCGTATGTCTTCAACTAAAAAACTAAACTCCGTCCGAACAGGCCATGAAGGTTCAATGGTACTGACTGGCCGCCGTGTCATCCTCAGCGCACGGCGTTATTGCATGCGGATATGAAGGGGCATGTGGTCAGCACACCCCTCTCCCGGCCGTATGTCAGTTTACTAGATGGGAGCCGCTACTTCTCAATCAAGTAGCTCCTCATTTTGCCTCCCAAGGACTGAGTGCGGCCCTTCAACTAGTACAGGCATTGAACCTGTGTCAAATGGCTCTGAGCACTATGGGACTTAACATCTATGGTCATCAGTCCCCTAGAACTTAGAACTACTTAAACCTAACTAATCTAAGGACAGCACACAACACCCAGTCATCACGAGGCAGAGAAAATTCCTGACCCCGCCGGGAATCGAACCCGGGAACCCGGGCGTGGGAAGCGAGAACGCTACCGCACGACCACGAGATGCGGGCTTAAACCTGTGTCCGCAGCTCTGCAGCGGATATCATACAAAGGCTCACCACGTAATTTACAAACAAGTAAGCTATGCGTTTTCAATGAGCATCCGCTTCTTCCATTCCACTACCATAACAGTCCTATTCTGCTTCCGACTTAACGAGGTAATAGCTGTGGTTTTAAGAGAAAAGGCATGCAATACATACTAGGGCGCATATTTTTTGTTACTCGGACAGGATTGTGCAATTGATCAACAAAGGTACGATAGACAGTATGGGTGCATTTCCTCTCTCTCTCTCTCTCTTTCTCTCTATGTCTCTGTCTCTGTCTTTGCCCATCTGCTCCTCTTCCTCTCTGTCCATTTCCCCTTTACCTCTTTCTGTCTACCTCTGTCTCCAAACTCTCCTTCTCCCTCTCTGTCTATCCGTCTCCTCCCACCCTCTTCTCTCTCAACGTTGTCACCTCCACCCCAGTGGGAGGCTGCTGGTTCTTACCCCCTCACTATCTCTTTTCAGGTACAAAGTAATATACGCATGTACTAAGTTTGGCTGAAATCGAACAAGGGCTTAGGAGGAGCTGTATACTGAACGTATTTCACATATATCCTTGCACATATTTCACCTGTATCTGCAGCGAAATTCGCCCTACTGTATCACTTTCACGCAGCTCAGTGTCTATGACGTCATATCTCCTGAATGTACGTGGGCTGTAGAGCGATATAATTTTGCAGTTACATCCAGTGGTACATATGCCTATTGTCTGCGAAATGTGTTGTAAATAGAATCAGTTGTAAAGAAACAATAAATTACAATATCATACATGATGTCGCAGTTTGTGGCGCATCTCAGTATTTGACATCATTTCTCCTGAACTATGTGTCGTACAATGCTATATTTTTCTAGGTACATTCAGCGGCATATGTAGATACTGTCTGTGAAGTGTGTTTCGGATAAAGATAGTAGTAAAGAACTAATAAAGTAAAACATCATACATGATAGGGCAGTTTTTCAGGCATCTCTGTGTTTGATGTTTTGATGTCACATCTCCCTGCACTATGTGTCGTATACTGATACATTGTTGCAGTCACATTCAGCGATAGACGCGGATACTCTCTGAGAACGGTGTTGTGAATAGAATAGCAGCAACGAAAAAATAAATTTACCTGTCTCGCATGATGCTGCAGTTTTTCACGCACGTCATTGTTTATGACGTCATACCGTCGTACTATGATATAATTTTCTGGTACGTTCAGTGGTATATGTGAATACAGTCTGCAAATAATGCCGCAAATACAGTTAGTAGTAAGGAAGGAATAAATGTAAACGCCATGGTTCATGCAGCAGTTTTGGCGCATGAACAGCGAAAATGTGGTTAGCAATAAACTTATCTCTTTTCACCACTTTGTGGTGGTCGTCAGCGAGAAAAGGTTTCGTAAACGTTTCAAATTATGTGTAAGGTTTGTTGCAAGTCTGTAAGTGTTTTTATTCTCAAATACTGGGCGACTGAAGTATGAGTATTCACGCGTCGTGGGCTGCACTGCTTTTTCATCCCCACCCCCAACCCCTTTGATATATATAAGTGATTTTTACCTCCACAGCGATTCTTTCCAGACAGTAAGTGATATATGTAGCGGTCCTGTAGTTTTGGAGGAGATGTGGAACATACATAATAAGTATACATATGTACTTCCATTTTTGTAATATCTATGGATTTTTTAAATGGGTTCTTCAATATGCGATTTGATTCGGCCCGTCATGACATCATCTACGTCTACATTTATGCTCTACAAACAAATTTGAAATACAATGTTTCTATTATTTTGGTGCCTTCCCGTGCTATTCGCGTTGGATCGCGGGAAGAATGCTTACAGCCCTCTGTATGCGTTATAATTAATGTTTTCTTCGCGATTCTTATTGGACAGATAGATAGGAGATTATCACCCACCACCCCAGCCCCTCCCCCATTACCCCTCCACACACAAAATCCTAAAACCTACTGTCACACTCATTCTGTCTCTCTCTTTCCCTTTTCACACACACAAACACAAAATAATAATAACTGACAGACACCTCTGAAAGATTCAGAATAACTGGCAGGGACACCTTCAACTGTTCCATTGCCCACCATGTTTGTTTTTACAGCTGGTAAACAGTGAAACAGTGACAGTGACAGTGGCAACTCAATATATAGTGTTTGACAGTGATGAAGATAAGGAAAATGAAAATGTAAGTGAAACACTATGTAAGTAGACACACACACAAACACACACACACACACACACACACACACAGAATTAATTAATTTCAGGCATGGAAATAACAATTTTCAAATCGTAATTTTGGCTTAAACAATTTAACTACTTTAAGGTGTAAGTGGTTGTAGGTGTCAAACTGTGGAACAAAACAGTCACTGTAGAAACACAACCCATCAGAAAAACCACACAATATGGTAAAAAGATATCAATTCATAATTTGTGTGTTTTTTAAAATATTGCGATTTAAAAACTAATAGCTACATGTATACAAACAGTAAAGGACATTCTTTATCTTCAACACATGAAAAATAAAAGCCCACTGAAGATGCTGCAACTGCAGTGAAACATGTTTGAGTTAAAAAACAAAATTGTGTTTTGGTAAAGGCAGACCCTACCCAAAAACATACGTACATAGGAGACTGTTTTATATACCTACATTGCTAAATTATTGTAGGTTTCTCGGATTTTATAAATGGGCTTTCGTGGTACAGTTCATGTCTATGTTCAAGCGTCCACCGGTTTCGTTTTATCAGCATTTCCGTGACAATCTTCCGTGGGTTGAAAATCGTGTGCCCAACGGTACTGCCCCTGTCTGTATACCTTTACGTGTCCCGTTTTATCCCTATCCATATCCGGTATGGGTCTCACACTACTAACCAGTATTCTAGGATGGCCTGCCCGAGCGTTTCGTAACCAGTTCTCTTCGCAGACCGACTGCTTTTTCCTGGAATCCTGCCAATTAACTCAAGTGAGTCACCTGCTTTACCTGTGACAGAGCCTATGGTGATCATTTCATATCGGTACAGATTGTTTCCCTCAGGGATTTGTATGAGCTGTCTTATTGCAAATAGAGACTCTTTCATCTGCATCTACATCTACATGACTACTCTGCAATTCACACTTAAGTGCCTGGCAGAGAGTTCTTCGCTTCACGTTCAAGCTATTTCTCTACCGCTCCACCCTCTAAGGGCGCCTGGAACAAATGAATACTTAAATCTTTCTGTACGAGTCCTGATTTATTTAATTATGATGATCATTTCTCCCTCTGTATGTTGTGGACTATAAAATATTTGCACATTCATAGGAAAAGTTCGTAAATGAAATTTTATGAGAAGATCTTGGCGCAAAGTAAAACGCCTTTGTTTTAATGACTGCCATTCCAACTCGCTTACCATATCCGTGACACTGTCTCCCCTATTTCGCGATAAAATCAAACCAGCTGCTCTTCTTTGGACTTTTCCGATGTCCTTCGTCACTCCTATCTGGTAAGGATCCCATTCCGCACAGTAATATTCCAGCAGAGGGCGGACAATACAGAGCATGCCGTCTCTTTCCAAGATCTGTTGTATCTTCTAAGTGTTCTGCAAATAAAACACAGTTCTTAGTTTGTCTCTCCCACGAAATTATCTACTCGTACGTGATCCTTCCTTATTCCTAATTGTAAGTTCTAGATATCTAGCTGAACTGAGTCTTTCAATTTGTGTGACTTATCGTGTAACCCGCAATTTAGTAGATTTCTATTTGTGCTCATGTGGGTGACCTCACTTTTTTCCTTGTTCGGAGACAATTGCCACTTTTCACACCATACATTTATCGTGTCTAAATCATTTTGCAATTGGTTACTAGGTGCCAAATATTCTAAGAAGACAGTTCAGATTGTCTCCAAAATTGTTTATACAGGGTGGTCCACTGATCGTGACAGGGCCAAATATCTCACGATATAAGCGTCAAACTAAAAAACCACAAAGAACGAAACTTGTCTAGCTCGAACGGGGAAACCAGATGGCGCTATAATTGGCCTGCTAGATGGCGCTGCCATAGGTCAAACGGATATCAACTGCGCTTTTTTTTTAAATAGGAGCCCCCAATTCTTATTACAGATTCGTATAGTACGTAAAGAAATATGAATGGTTTAATTGGACCACTTTTTTCGCTTTGTGATAGATGGCGCTGTAATCATATGACTCACAATTTTAGACAAATAGTTGGTAACAGGTAGGTTTTTTAAATTAAAATACAGAACTTACGTACGTTTCAACATTTTATTTAGGTTGTTCCCATGTGATACATGTACCTTTCTGAACTTATCATTTCTGAGAACTCATGCTGTTACAGCGTGATTACCTGTAAATACCACATTAATGCAATAAATGCTCAAAATGATGTCCGTCAACCTCAATGCAGTTGGCAATACGTGTAATGACATTCCTCTCAATTGCGAGTAGTTCGCCTTCCGTAATGTTCGCATATGCATCGACAATGTGCTGACGCATGTTGTCAGGCGTTATCGGTGGATCACGATAGAAAATATCCTTCAACTTTCCCCACAGAAAGAAATCCGGGGACGTCAGATCCGGTGGACGTGCGGGCCATGGTATGGTGCTTCGACGACCACCTGTCATGAAATATGCTATTCAATACCGCTTCAACCACACGCGAGCTATTTGCCGGACATCCATCGCCATTCTGTCATGCAGTGAAACATCTTGTAGTAACATCGGTAGAACATTTCATAGCAAAGCAGCATACATCGCACCAGCTAGATTGCCATCGATAAAATGGGGTCCAATTATCCTTACTCCCATAATGCCGCACCATACATTAACCCGTCAAGTTCGCTGATGTTCCACCTGTCGCAGCCATCGTGGATTTTACGTTACCCAATGGTGTATATTGTCCCGGTTTACGTTATCGCTGTTGGTGAACGACGCTTCGTCGCTAAATAGAACGCGTGCAAAAAATCTGACATCGTCCCGTAATTTCTCTTGTACCTAGTGGCAGGACTGTACACGACGTTCAAAGTCGTCGCCATACAATTCCTGGTACGTAGAAATATGGTACGCGTGTAATCCATGTTGATGTAGCATTCTCAACATCTACGTTTTTGAGACTCCCGGTTCTCGCGCAATTTGTCTGCTACTGATGTGCGGATTAGCCGCGACAGCAGCTAAAACACCTACATGGGCATCATCATTTGTTGCACGTCGTGGATGACGTTTCACATGTGGCTGAACACTTCCTGTTTCCTTAAATTACGTAACTATCCGGCGAACGGTCCGGACACTTGGAATCCTGCCTCGGGCATGGATATGTGTGATGTCCTTAGGTTAGTTAGGTTTAAGTAGTTCTAAGTTCTAGGGGACTGATGACCTCAGATGTTAAGTCCCATAGTGCTCAGAGCCATTTGAACTATTTTCCGCAATTGGTAAACGGTCCATTTTAACACGGGTAATGTATCACGAAGCAAATACCGTCCGCGCTGGCGGAATGTTACGTGATACCACGTACTTATACGTTTGTGACTATTACAGCGCCATCTATCACAAAGCGAAAAAAGTGATCCAACTAAAACATTCGTATTTCTTTACGTATTACACGAATATGTAATAAAAAATGGGCGTTCCTAGTTAAGAAAACGCAGGTGATACCCATTTCACCTATGGCAGCGCCATCTAGCGGGCCAACCATAGCGTCATCTGGTTTCCCCCTTCAAGCTAGACGAGGTTCGTTCTTTGTAGTTTTTTCGTTTGATGCTTATTTCGTGAGATATTTGGCCCGGTCACTGTCAGTGGACCGCCCTGTATATATTAGGGACAGCAGAGAACCTACAACACTAACCTTGGGGAACGCCAGATACCACTTCTGTTTATTCGGTGATTTTTCGACGATTACTATGTACTATGACCTTTTTGTCAGGAAATCACGAACCCAGTCACACAACCTAAGTAACATTCCATAGGCACGCTATTTGATTAGAAGTCTCTTGTGAGAAACGGTGTCAAAAGCGTTCTAGAAGTCTAAAAACTTCGAATCAATTTGAGATTTCTTGTCAATAACACTCATTAATTCTTAAGAATAAAGAACTAGTAGAGTTTCACTAGAGCTGTATTTTCTGACTCTCTGCTAAGTGTCAGCAGACCGTTACCTTCGAGGTAATTCATAATGTTCGAACACAGTATATGTTCCAAAACCCTACCGAAAATCGACGTTAGTGATATGAGTCAGTAATTACTCCTCTTTCCTTTCTCGAGTATTTGTACAACCTGTGCAACTTTCCAGTCTTTTGATACAGATCTTTCATCGAAATAGTAGTTGTATATGGCTGCTAAGTAAGGGATTACTGTATCACCATACGCTAAAAGGAACGTAATTGGTATACTGTCTGGACCGGAAAACTTGCCTATATTAAGTGATATAACATACTTCCCTACACTGAGGATATTAACTTCTAAGGTAAACTCGTTTTGATTCGAATTCTGGAATTTACTTCATCTTCTTTGGTGAAAAAATTTCGGAAGACTGTGTTTAATGACTCCGCCTTAGTGGCGTTGGTATCGCGCAGTGAAGGTATTGATTGTGTCTTGCCGATGATGTACTTTATATGCTACGTTCATTCTGTATTCGTAGGGTGCTTATCTTTTTCACATTGTAAATAGCACAATTTTACAATTCTGAACGTTTAAAGTAAGTTAGAAATCTTAGCACCCTTCGAAATTTGATCAAAATGTGACTCAATGTTGCGCAGGTTTTTTAAAGACATTACTTCCATATAGATACATGAATCGTCTGCGGAAATTGTGAGGTTAATATTCACATTGTCTAGAAGATCATTAATGTAACCCATGAACAGCAAAGGTCACAATAAACTTCCCTGGAACTCAACTGAAGCTAATTAAACATCTCTCGATGACTCTCGTTCCAAAGTAGGATACTGCCACATCGCTACCAAGAAGTCCTGAGTCCTGATGTAAATTTCACTCGATAAACCATACGTTCATTCTTGCGATGATAAGCCTATGTTTCGTATTAAGTATAATGCTTTTCGACAGCTAAAAGACACTGCGTTTAGGTGGCTACCTTGATCCATGGTTTCCAGGAAATATAAGAAAACGAGATTTTGATTTCTCATGACTACTGTTTCCGCAATCCTTGCTGAGTGTCATGGAGGAAGTCTTTCTTTTCGAGATTCGTGGTTAAGTTTGACCTGAGGTTACATTATAGGATTCTAAATAACGGCAGATGGATATCGAGTATATTGGTAGTTTTGTGGATCATATTTGCCACCCTTCTTCTAGATGGGTATGACCAATGCTTCGTTCCAACTACTGGGCACAGTTGTTTTCTCGAGAAATCTGCGGTATGTTACAATCAAAACAGTAGCTACCTGATCCGAAAATTCTTTGTAGAATCCGACAGGAATTCCGACGGAACCTGGAACTTTTTTAAATGTCATAGATTTCAGCTATTCCTTAACACCGCTGACACTACGTTCCATATAACTCACCTTCGTAGAGATACGATAATTATACTGAGCTGATTTTGAATTTCATTTGTAAATGGACATTCAAAACTGGACTTCAGCATTTCAGCTTTTGCTTTCCTATCCTTAATATTAATTCCTGTCTCATCCATGACTGTGTGGACTCTAAATTTGGTGTCACTAATAGCTTTTACAAGTGATCAGATTTCTTATGGTTTTGTCAGAGGCCTTTCAATAATATTCTGCTACGTCAGCCGCTGAAGGCTTCATGCATCGCCCTCTTGACATCAAAACGCGGCTTGTTTAGTATTTCTCAACTTACTGAGCTGTAACTCGTTTCACACCTATAGTACAGCAATCTCTGTTTCTTTAGAACCACATTTCTTCTCCATGCTCCGGTCCCGAGTTGAGATTATCGCTAATACCATTTCTTCTACTTTAGTTTCGTATGCTACCAGTCGGATTCTGCTCTCATTAGACCAATACATTCAACAGGAACTTTAATTCTTCTTTACTTTCACTGAGGATAGAAAAGTTATCAGAGAATTTTGTAGCTGAATCTTTTCATTCTGAATTTTAATGCCACTCCTGAATCGTTTTTGCTATCTCGATGTACAGATTGGACAATGATGGTAAAAGGACTGCATCCTTGTTTTACACCCTTTGTGATTCGAACACATCTCTCTTTGTTTCCCGTTCTTGTTGTTCCCCTTCGATTCTTTTACATACTATATATCAGCCGTCTCTCCCTATAGCTTATATCTAATTTATCAGAGTGTGGAACACCTTGCCCCATTTTGTGCTGATGAACGCTTTTTCTAGGTAAAAAAACCTAGTTAGCGTCATACACTGAAGCGCCAAATAAACTGGTATAGGCATGCTTTTTCAAATATAGAGATATTTAAACAGGCACAATACGGCACTGCGGTCGACAACGACTAAGTAAGACAACAAGTGTCTGGCGCAGTTGTTGGATCAGTTATGCTGCTTCAAGAGCAGGTTATCAAAATTTAAGCGAGTTTAAACGTCGTGTTATAGTCGGCGCACGAACAACGGGACACAGCTTCTCCGAGGTAGCGATAAAGTGGGCATTTTCCCCTAACACCATTTCCTGAGTGTATCATGAATATCAGGAATCCGGTAAAACATTAAATCTCCGACATCGCTGCTGCCAGATAAAGATACTCCAAGAACGGGACCAGCGACGAGTCACAAAAGAGCAACCCTTTCAAAAAATTGCTGCAGATTTCAGTGCTGGGCCATCAACAAGTGTCAGCGCCAGAACCATTCAATGGAACATTATCGATATGGGCTTTCGGAGCCGAAGGCCCGCTCGTGTACCCCTGGTGACTGCACGCCAGAAAGCTTTACGCCTCGCCTGCGCCCTTCAACACCAACATTGTACTGCTGATGACTGGAAACATGCTGCCTGGTCGGACGAGCCTCGTTTCAAATTGAATCGAGCGGATAGTCGTGTCGGATATTGAGACAACCTCATGAATCCATGGACCCTGCTTGTCAGCAGGGGACTGTTCAAGCTGGCGGAGGCTCTGTAATGGTGTGGGGCGTGTGCTGTTGGAGAGATATGTGACTCCTGACACTTCTAGATACGACTCTGACAGGTGACAAGTCCGTATGCATTCTATCTGATCACCTAAATCCATTCATGTCTATTGTACATTCCGACGCACTTGGGCAATTCTATCATGACAATGCGACACCCCACACGTCCAGAATTGCTACAGAGTGTCTCCAGGAAAACTCTTCAGAGTTTATACACTACCGCTGGCCACCAAAGTCCCCAGACATCGACATTATTGAGCTTATCTGACATGCCTTGCAACGTGTTGTACAGAAGAGATCTCCACCCAGTCGTACTCTTGCGATTTTTGGGCAGCCTTGCAGGATTTATGGTGTATTTCCCTCCAGCACTACTTCGGATATTAGTCGAGCCCATGCCACATCGTGGTGGGACACTTTTGCGAGCTGGTGGGGCCCTGAACGATATTAGGCAGGTGTACCAGTTTCTTTGGCTCTTCAGTGTGTCGCCCGTTTCGTATCTCGTGAAGAGCAACGTCTGAACTGCCTCTCTAGTGCCTGTAGTGCTCTTCTGTGACTCGTCGCTGGTCCCGCTCTTGGAGTATCTTTCCTCATCGTCTTTTAAGAAATTCTCTAGATTCTGAATATTATCCTCGCCAGCAATTTGGATGCATGAGTTATTAATCTGGTTATCAGATAGCTCTTGCATTTATCTACTGTTGGTATCTTCGGGAGAATTTTAATGATATTCTTGAAAAATTCGATAGTAAGTCCCTAATCTTACGCATTGAAAACACTATATAGAACAGCCCTTTGGTTGCCATTTCCTCAATGACTTAGGAAGTTCCAAAGGAATGTTAAATGTTTCTATAGCTATGTTTGATCGTTACCACGTCAGCACATAGTTCCTTCACGTTGTAGAGGTCTCTAGCTTACACTTTCCGCCTACCCTTCCTCTGCGTTTAACAGTGGAATTCCTCACGAGCATTTAACGTTGACGCTTTTGCTTCTAATTTCATCGAAATTTGTTTTGTCTTTTCTACACTGATCAGCCCGAACATTTTGACCACCGGCCTACTATCGATATAAACCCGTCCAGGAGACAGCAGCGTCACCTGGCGAGGAATGACTGCTAGTAGACACAAGCACGGTGCATGGAGTATCAGTGAGCTTGGTGTTCCTGTGTGGAATGGGGAAGGCGCGCGATCTATCTGAGACAGACCGAGGGTGGATCGTGACGGCCCGGAGGCTCGGCACGAGAATTTCTAAACTGCATGACTCATCCGGTGTCCGAGGAGTGCTATAGTGAGTGCCTTCAACACGTGGCGAAACGAAGATGGTACTACTTTCAGACGTCGTGGGATTGGGCGGCCACCCATCATTACAAATGTCTGACGTCGTAGACTAGGCAGACTGGTAAAACAGGACAGACTGTGAACTGTGGCGGAACTAACGTCGGACTTTAATGCTGAGCAGAGTACACGTGTGTCTGAACACACAGTGCACCGAACACTCGTAACGATGGGCGTCCGCAGCCAGTGACTCAAGCATGTGCCACTGTGAACACCACGACATCGGCAAATATGACTGAAATGGGCGTGTGACCATCGCAGTGGCTGAGCATTACATAGTCTGATGAATCCCGATACCTTCTTCGTCACGCCGATGGGAAGGCGCGAATCCGTCGTCTTCCAGGGAACATCTCCTTGAGACCTGTACTGCGGGATGAAGACAAGCTGGCAGCGGCTCCATAATGCTTTGAAAAACACTCACGTAGGTATCCACGGGTCCAATGGAGCTCGTGCAAAGACCCATGACGGACAAGGAGTATCGTACATTGGTTGCAGACGACGTACACCCCTTGAACATGTTTCCCGACGGCAGTGTTATTTTTCAACAAGAAAATGCGCCATGTCACTAGGCCGAGAGAGGGTTGGAGAGGTTCGAGGAACACAGTGGCGAGTTCCAGTTGATGCGTTGACCCCCAGGCACGCCAGAGCAGAACTCGATAAGGCACATTTTGGATGTGACTGAACATGGTGTCAGAGGTCATCGCCCCCTCCCCGCAATTTACGGGAATTAGGTGACTTGTGTTTGCAGATGTGGTACCAACTCCCTCCAGCGATCTTCCAAGGCCTCATTGCTTCTTTGCTACGAGGGGTCGCTGCTCTCATCCGTGCCAAAGGGGGACATACGGGATTTTAGGTTCAAAAAATGGTTCAAATGGCTCTGAGCACTATGGGACTTAACATCTGAGGTCATCAGTCCCCTAGAACTTAGAACTACTTAAACTAACCTAAGGGCATCACACACATCCATGCCCGGGGCAGGATTCGAACCTGCGGTCGCGCGGTTCCAAACTGTAGCGCATAGAACCACTCGGCCACCCAGGTCAGCCGGGATTTTAGGTAGATGGTCATAATGTTGTGGCTGATGTGTATATACTGAGTATGTCTCCCCGATGATTGTTTGCTCTTTTGGTTTCTTCATTTTTCCTTCTGCCTTTTCGCTCAAGTTCCCTACACTAACATTTTATTTTATTTCTAAGTGACTCTTATTGCTGCATTCCTTCTTTAGTCTGTCTTACATTTTTATGTATCTCATAGTTTCTTCATAATTATCTTTTTAATACCAGATTTATCTGTCCGACGTATATGAGTGCCCAACGGCCTTGCCGCAGTGGATACACCGATTCCCGTGAGATCACCGAAGTTAAGCGCTGTCGGGCGTGGCCGGCACTTGGATGGGTGACCATCCGGGCCGCCATGGGCTGTTGCCGTTTTTCGGGGTGTACTCAGCCTCGTGATGCCAACTGAGGAGTTACTCGACCGAATTGTAGCGTCTCCGGTCAAAGAAAACCATCGTAACGACCGGGAGAGCGGTGTGCTGACCACACGCCCCTCGTATCCTCATCCTTAGCTGAGAATGACACGGCGGTCAGATGGTCCCGATGGGCTACTTGTGGAGTGCAGTTCAGTTCAGTTCATGTATATGAGTACATGTACGACATACATTCCTTATCAATTGATGTGCCTGCTGCGATACTCATTGTTGCAGTATCTACACCCTCAACGAACTTCATATGTACTTAGTCATTCCCCAATACTCCAGTAATCCACATACTTATACATATATTCTTCCTGAGTATTCAGGCCATTCTTCATCATTACTGACTTGTGATTTGTGTGTATATCTACTCCTGGATGCGCCTTATCATTCCATATCTGATTTCAATATCTATAAACGATTATGTAGTCGATTTGGTATATCCAGGACCTTTCAAAGGATACGGCCTTCTCTCGTAATTCTTGATCAGCTGAGATTTATTGTAAAACTCAAGGAGTCTTATTCCTCTTCCATTCCTGTAACGCAGCTCCTTCACCAGTAAGTCAGCTTATAGCCCTTGCACTTTTGTAATTTTTCGTACTTGTACAGTGTCATCATTTAAACTCTGTCATGACATCAGCATGCATATCAGAACTACTGTCGTTTGCTGTCGATTCTGATGACAATAATCCTGTCACTAAGCTGTTCACAATGAGTCATTCTTCGCCCTATCTTCCTATTCATAACGAATACTGCTCTCTTTATACCATTATCTGCTGCTGTTAATGTACCCGTGAAGTCATCTGATCAGAAATCGTTATCGCCTATCCGTCTCGCATCACTGATACCAACGACACTGCCGGAAAAAATTAGTACAATTATTTGGATGTTTCCTATTCACTCGAGATTTCTTGCCGCAAGAGTGCATATGGAGTACATGAAATGATCACACTTACAGATCAACAGCACAGGCGGTTCTGAGGTACCAGGTACAGAACCATGTTGAAACACTCATATTAATACACGGTGTAGCCTCCATGGGCAACAATGCTGGCGTTGACACTGGCATCCAGTTGGTCGTACAGATGGCGAATTCTGTCCTGTGATGCGTTTTGCCACTCCTGCTCGACTTGTTCACGTAGTCCTGTGAGGACTGAGGAATCGCACCACTCACTTATCGTCCCATTATATCCCACACGTGCTTAGTTGGAGACAAGTCCGGAGATCTTGCTGACCAGGGAAGTTGCCGAACGTTGTCCAGAGAATGTTGAGTTTCACGGACAGTGTGTGGACGAGCATTATCCTGTAGGAACCACACATTATTTTCCTGTCGCAATAACGGCAAAAGGACTGATCTAACAACTCTCTGCACGTACCGAACGCTGGTCAGCGTCCCCTACACAAACATCAAAAGTGAACGGGAGTTGCAGCTTATTGCAACCTAGACCATAAGGACTAGTTTGGGGTCAGTGCGTCTTAGACGAATGCTTTCTACGAGACAGCACTCACCATGTCTATGTCGTACACGCAAACGACCATCACTTGCGAGGAGGGAGATTGAATGCTTTCATTGCTGAAGACCACGACGCGCCATTCCATCTTTCGAGCGACCGTCTGACGGCACCAGGCATCTGCGTTCTCTCTTTCACTTATCGAAAGCCCATCTGCATCGATATGCTTCTTGCCGACGTCCCTTCACTCTGTAGTAGCAGATACTTCCTAGACTGTGTAAAGCAGCGTTGGTGAAACCACTACCTAATACCTACCACACAGATGCCGTTTAACTCGAGCTGAAAGTCAGTTCCCGAAAGTTCATTTTTAAAAATCGGGCGTTCGGAGGATGGAGTCTACTTGCAGAAAGCATTTAAAATTAGATTGAATCTGCGTTTCATTCATATGGAAACACATGAAATGGCTGTCAAGTCCGTATTTAGTATGGTAATGCTCTATCATTCATAGTTCACTGTCTGTACAACACAGTTTCACTCGAAAAGCAGCCAGAATTTTTGCAAGTCCGACCCGATTAATTTTCCCGTTCTACCAGGTATCGACCCACAAATATTCGCGAGTTAAACATTCGGTCGTTTCAGTGGTCTTCTTCGAAAGACGTGCTCGCCAAAGTATTCCGGACAGAGCACGAAACATGTCGCACGGAATTGTTACTATGACCAGAAACTTCATACGCTCATAACTTTCAAACTATTTAATTTAGAAACAACAAACTTTCTTTAAAATATTCGTAACTCCAGTCGCTCCAGTCACGAGGTATTCGAACCGCAATTAATTTACTATTTCTTCATTTTTCAGAGCATTTTTTACGGAGCTATCTAGCATGGTGTTATCCGTAGGTCATTTAGCAAGCGACTATCTCGAATTATTCTAGTCACTGCCCAATCCATTATATTCGCTCAGGAACAGATTCATTCTGATTGGCTGTTGATCTAAACGACCAATCAGAATGTTCTTTCCAGATCATTCTCCCGGCAAAACTTGCCTTATCCAGTCAATAATGTGATAGTAATTAACGTCATTAAAACTTCAATTCCTGTTATCATGCTTAATGAAAATAAGCGAAGTGCGAATTATTATCCACATTGATAAATAAACTTATTCCATCTCTAACTTCCATTCTGGCTGCTTCTATACAAAAGCAAGCTCACACCGACATACGTCATCTGAATCATGGTTGCACCGTAACTTTCTCACGGTCGATTTGTACAAGGTTTTATGAAAATGAAATATTAAGTTTTAACGTATATCCCACATACATTCTCTCAATCATTCTCATCCACTCACGCAACAAAAAATAATCAAATAATAATTTTGACCAGTTTTTGTATTACGTAATGCACGGAGACTAAAGTGCTAAAAAATAAAATTCTAATTAGTTATTTTTATGCACTGGTAACTTTGTAATGGCTTCCAATGACAATGCAACTCAATATGTATTTGTTCCTAACTTGGTTTTAAAAAACAAGCATTGGTTTTCGGACTTTTAGGTAATTTTATTTATCTACAGCACTATAATAAACAAAAATCTGAAATTTTTACAGCATCATTCCATAAATGACAAAAGGCTGTGCACCAGATTTGTACAAAATCGGATAATAACTTATATGGATTATTTAGATTCGTAGAGGATATGAATCTTCGTTTTGACTGACTGTTACGCTATGCAGTTCTCACGGCAGGCAGCGTCAGCTGCGCCGTGAGTAAAGCGGAAAAAAACATAGCCATCCTGCAGCCAACGTACCAAACGGCTGCGTGCCTTACTGCAACGAATTTCATGTCGTAATAACTTGCTGTGTTAGTGTCGCGTATGTCGATGCTCTGGCGTGAGTGGAAGATGGGCTAGCTGTGTGCGTACCTGTAATCCCACTGCTAATAACCAATTCACAACATTTAAGGTTGACATATCTGGACTCACAAGCCCTTTTATCTGTGTTGTTGACAGCTATACGATCTGCTTCTTCTGCTCTTACAATACGACAATCCTGGCGGGCGTCTGTGCTGCGTGGACGTTCAGAACATCGTCCACGGTTGTGAGAATGTTCACGTGACCAGCACCGTTGCACAACTGACGTATCATGTCCAACTTCTATGGCAGTTGTCCAGAAGGAACATCCCGCCACTCGGAAGGCCACAATTCGATCTCTTTCAAACTCGCTCACTTGGCTGTAGGGAGCACGAGTGCGTCTCTGTACTATGGTTGCCTGCTTATTTTACACCTTTACACCACACTGTGCTTTCTGGCTGTAGGCATTTCCTATTAAAGGACAGACTCCGATGGCACTCTGGTAGCTATGCCACTACGCTATCTGTTGCCGGACGAATACATCTACTGTTCACCAGGTGGAATATGCTGTCGTCAAATCAGAATCGACGTCGTCTTTCCAGGCGTGTAACTTTTTTTTTCTAGCAGTATACATGTTGATCGAGTCTGTCGGTTTCCCTTCGACGATTAATCACGTGTAATTATCAAAGGGCACGAGAAGTGGTGATTGGCCAGTTCAGTCTAGTTGGCTAAAGAAAAGTAGGTGCCAACCCTACCTACATTTTCAGGTCGCTAGGATCTGCGTAATGAAGAAGTTAAGGACGTGTAGTCGAATGTGATCTGCATGTATGTACTCTGCTAACACATTGGTTAAAGGGACCTTAATATTGTGAATAGTGCTGTAAAATATAAAGTTAGAAAGAAACAGGCGATAACCACATCCTGCCTGAAGCTGGAAACTTGGAAAAGGATTACATTGAAAGATAAAGAAAGGAGTTACAGAAGATCGCACTATTTCAAATAAGGAGGATAGGAAACGAAAGAGCTCACCGAAGAAATGACGCAGAGAAAATTTAGGTACATTAATATTTCTAATAGTTCTCTCATGTTTCTATCTATGAAAAGGAAAAATCATCACGATCAATAAAAGTGTGAGTTCATCATAACGTTCATGATATTTCGTAAGACAGTAATATGTAGTGAGTGGCCTTTTCGAAGCGTGATACATAGTTAAAAACTGACCAACTGTGCGTATGACTCGCGAACTGAAGGTTACATATAAACTAAATTGCGTATATATACCATCCATACCGGGAATAGACTGTTTCGACCAATTTTTCCTGTTATCATAATTGAAACGTATTCCCAGGGATTCCAAGACTTTTGAGAATGTTTCAATTTCAGGCTCACATTCGGACAACAAATGACGAAACAAAAACTTTTTCGTATGATATAATTACAGATCAACAACCTTCGGATTTTTTCCATTGGTTGTAGTGTGAAACCTTGCTTCTTGCCAAATTTCATGATTGTAGACCAACAGGAAGTCCCCTATAGGTTTTGATGAGTGTGTTTGTCAGTATCATAATCTGTGACGTAAATGGCCGTATCTTTTGACTGCACTGACTTAGAAACTAACGTTTATTATACCGCCAAGGGTTATAGGCCCTAGTATGTGACATCATTATCAACTTCATACGTCTTCCCGCTCCTCAGAAAAAGGGGACTGACAAAATTACAAGCTAACGATTTTCGGATTTTTTACAATGGTTGTATTGTGAAACAACGGTCAACGGGGAGTGCCCTTTAGGTTTGCACGAATGAGTTTGCCATTGCCATAATATGTGACATATATGGCCGTGTCTTTTGATTGCATTGACTTACAAGCTAACGTTTATTATACCGCTAAGATATAATGGGACCTTAGCATGTGACATAAATTTCAACTTGATTCCTCTATCCACTCCTAAGAAGCAGGGGGCTTAACAGACAAACATAGGTACAAACAAAGTAAACAAAAAAATTTTGTCCTATCTAATTATAAATTTACATTCATAGAATTTTTCCTTTTGTTGTAGAGTGAAACCTTGCTTCTTGCCAAATTTCACGGATCTAGACCAAGCAGAAGTACTGTATGGGTTTCGAAGGGTGAGTTTAGGAGTATCAAATATGTGACATTAATGGCCGTATCTTTTGATTCGAGTGACGTTTACCATATCACCAAGTGGCTATAGACCTTAGTATGTGACACAAATTACAACTTTATTCGTCCACTTGTTCCTGAGAAAAAGGGCCCTTGAGACGTGGACGGACGGACAGGCAGTCTAGTAGTAAATGTGAAATTTTTTTACCTGTTTTTAATTACAGATTAACAATTTCTGGATTTATTTCTTTGGTTGTGGGGTGAAACATTACTTCTTGCCCAATATCATGATTCTAGGTCAATGGGAAATACCCAGAGGTTTTGATCACTGGGATTTTGAGTATCAAAATATATGACGTATATGGTAGTGTCTTTCGGATGTAGTGATTTAGAAGCTTCACTTTTTGCATCCGCAAGGGACCGTAGACCTTAATGTGTGACATAAACTTTAGCTTGATACGTCCACCCGTTCGTGAGAAAAAGGGTTTTGAACTGTCGGACAGAGACACAGACAGATAGACAGGCAGACTGTATTCAAACATTATGAATCACCTCGAAGGGAACGATCTATTGATACGTAATCAGCATAGTTTCAGAAAACATCGTTCTTGTGCAACGCAGCTAGCTCTTTATTCGCACGAAGTAATGGCCGCTATCGACAGGGGATCTCAAGTTGATCCCGTATTTCTAGATTTCCGGAAAGCTTTTGACACCGTTCCTCACAAGCGACTTCTAATCAAGCTGCGGGCCTATGGGGTATTGTCTCAGTTATGCGACTGGGTTCGTGATTTCCTGTCAGGAAGGTCGCAATTCGTAGTAATAGACGGCAAATCATCGAGTAAAACTGAAGCGATATCAGATGTTCCCCAGGGAAGTGTCCTGGGACCTCTGCTGTTCCTGATCTATATAAATGACTTGGGTGACAATCTGAGCAGTTCTCTTAGGTTGTTCGCAGATGATGCTGTAATTTTCCGTCTAGTAAGGTCATCCGAAGACCAGTATCAGTTGCAAAGCGATTTAGAAAAGATTGCTGTATGGTGTGGCAGGTGGCAGTTGACGCTAAATAACGAAAAGTGTGAGGTGATTCACATGAGTTCCAAAAGAAATCAGTTGGAATTCGATTACTCGATAAATAGTACAATTCTCAAGGCTGTCAATTCAACTAAGTACCTGGGGGTTAAAATTACGAACAACTTCAGTTGGAAAGACCACACAGATAATATTGTGTGGTAGGTGAGCCAAAGGTTGCGTTTCATCGGCAGGACACTTAGAAGATGCAACAAGTCCACTAAAGAGATAGCTTACACTACACTCGTTCGTCCTCTATTAGAATATTGCTGCGCGGTGTGGGATCCTTACCAGGTGGGATTGACGAAGGACATCGACAGGGTGCAAAAAAGGGCAGCTCGTTTTGTATTATCACGTAATAGGGGAGAGAGTGTGGCAGATATGATACGCGAGTTGGAATGGAAGTCATTAAAGCAAAGACATTTTTCGTCGCGGCGAGTTCTATTTACGAAATTTCAGTCACCAACTTTCTCTTCCGAATGCGAAAATATTTTATTGAGCCCAACCTACATAGGTAGTAATAATCATAAAAATAAAATAAGAGAAATCAGGGCTCGAACAGAAAGGTTTAAGTGTTCGTTGTTCCCGCGTGCTGTTCGGAAGTGGAATGGTAGAGAGATAGTATGATTGTGGTTCGATGAACCCTCTGCCAAGCACTTAAATGAGAATTGCAGAGTAATCATGTAGATGTAGATGTAGAAAGTATACCGTTTATACCACGAAAGGGGCATTGTCATCGACAGATTCAAATACGCCGCTGTTATGTCCGAAAGTAAGGCGGTTGGATGACCAAGGTCAAATATTCAATGCTGCGTTACGAAAAGTAGTATGGGAAAACCAAATAACTGAGAGTAATTGCAGTAGAAAATAAAGAACGTGAGAAAACTAGGGTTGGCAATGGACTTAAAAGCAGACTTTATGAACAGGTGCACTGATATGGGAAAATTTTTTTCGGGCTTACTCGAAGTGAGAGAGAAGATAGCTTTCTACGCAGCTAAAAGCAACATCTCGATCTGTTTTCGAGAGCAGGCTGCGGTGGTGATCGAAAGTGGATGCCTGCAGTTTTTAAGGTGAATCCAATCTTATCATTTTGGTATTCCCAAATATAGAAAATCAGTAGTCTCACAACCCAGAAAGATGTTTATTTCAACCCTGTCAATCAGAAATGCTCAAAATCTTGTGTCTTAGAGTAACAGGAAAAAAAGAATTTTCTCGATCTTAAAGAAGTGAACTTGGGGAGTAAAAATTTGCGAGATGTGAGGAGGACTCCCGCTCTTAGGACTCCGTACAAACTTAATTAAGTGTACAGACAGTTATTCGATCCCCAAATCTAGAGTTTTCAAGATATTTGCCTGTTATTGAGATTGATGATGGCAAGATATCGGTCCCAAGAATTGCAAGACGTTCCAGAATGTTTCAACTTTAAGCCTGAAGTGGAATAAGAAATGGCGAAAGAAATATGTAATTGCAAATTAACAATTTTCTGTTTTTTTTTTTTTTTATTAAGTTACAGAATGAAATTTCATGATTCTAAGTCAACGGGATGTGTCATATATATTTTGGTAAGTGAGTCTGCCAGCTTAAAAATACTTTACATAAGTGGCCGCATGTTTTGATCGCATCAGCAACTTCTATTTTTTATACCGCCAAGGGACCATAGACTTTGGGATGCGTCATTTATTTCAACTCCTTACGTCTAACCATTCCTGAGAAAAAGGGTTTTCTATACTTGGACAGGCAGACAAGCAAACGGACAACTAAGTGATACTATAAAGACTCCGTTTATACCGATCTAGGTACGGAACCCTTACTAAGTTGGTTTTCCTTTCTTGAATAGTTCTGAATAACACTTGGCTCTGCAGGTGTTTAAATTCGTTACACCTTTGGTGGCGCAGGATAACTTTTCATCTGAATCAGTATGTTTACCAAAACTGCGGCTCGTACAAAGAGATGGTCATATTTTTGCCTGGTTGGAGCTTTTATGAAGAAAATTAGGTTCAGTTAGGAGCGAGATTTTGAAAGTATCCACCTTCAAATTTTTCGTAGTCGGTTTAATAATTTCACTTAGAGGAAAGTTAGAAATTATGTGATTTCTTAACACCAAATTAGGGCAATGACGCGTAATATTTATTGAGGTACCAGCGTCATCTGTCATTGTAAGAGGGAGAAATAAGGTTAAAAATATAGGCTAGGCGATATCTGGGACATTCACTTTTGTTGTGTGAAAAGAACAATGCTTCTGTTCCACATGCAGGATGGAGTAATACAAGTATCAAAAGGCTGTGGATCACATGAAAGGAAACTTCAAACTATGTATTTTGAACTCCTCAAAGCCAAAAAGCAGATAAGTTCCAACAGGGGACGGAAGACACCATGTAAATGAGGAATTACCCTTGGATCAGCACTTCTGTAGAAATGTCACTCTCATATTGGTGGCTACAGGAGGAGGAGCAACACAGTGCTCAAATTTTCAATTTCTTTTCTTTATTGCCGCCGGCAGCGGCACAGTCTACCGCTCTTCAGCCAATAGGCTTTACAAAAATACAGAAGGGTGATTACATTAAAAGTGGGGATAAAAGTGGGACATAAGAAACACAGTAAAAGGAGATGATGGAAGTTAAAAAACACACTAAGATGGGGACATGCACTGGGGGACAGTTAAAAAGTCGACATAAAGTTAATAGAACACAGCTGGCAAACCAAAGTGCACTTAAAAACCACTGGAGGCAAACACAAAAGTCGGCCACAGGATAAAAATCCCACAGAGCAAGACACTTAAAAAAGCACTGGAAACGACGAAGCACTCATGAAGAATAAAAAACCGCTGGTAGGGACCTGCTGAGGGACTGGAGGCTGGAGAGGAGGGAAGTAGGGGAGGAAGGTGCGGTAGCGGGGGGGGGGGGGGGTGAGGAAAATTTTTCAAAGTAAACCGATCGATTAAATGTTATTGATGGCGAAACCATTCGCTGGACACATTGTAAAAAGTGTATGACTTTGACGCTTCCGGTGTTGGACAGTTGGTGGGTGGAGCTTGGTGGTAATCAGTGTGCCAAAGGGACACCGTTTCGGATGTCGCGCTGTACGCATTTCCCTAAACGCGGCCTTTTTCCGCCGTTATTTGCAGAATTACCGATCGGTCTTCTGGTTCATCGAGCCGCCACTAGGTGCATACTGCGACAAAGGACGCACACATTTTGTTTGCGTGGAACGCGCTCACCCAAGTAACCAAGGCCCGGAATTTGCTGACGTAATTACATTAAACGCCTAATTATAATGGCTTCCGCCCCTGTCATAATGGAGAGCGCAGAGGCGGAAGATTTAAATATTTTGCCTGCGGCGCTTACACACGCGACAATTAGCGGACAGTAGCCACGCTAATAATTACGGATAATCTCGGTAATTAGAGACAGTCTCGTCCTTTTTTTCTAATGAAAAACAAAATTCATGTCCGCGCGGTGTCTAGAAGTAAATCCGCATATTTTCAGCACTACCATTCGTGCTTCATTAAGTTCAGAAAATAGGGAACGTAACGTTGAAATGGGAAGGAGGTTAAGGCTGAGAATATTTCAGTTTTCAAGGACGTTCTTCACTAATATTATAATTTCTTTTTCACGCCGCATTTAGTTTACGTACCTCGCTTGGCAGTGATGCTACCTCATTACCACGCAGGAACATTAAATGGTATCTTCCACTAAACACGTATGAACATAGTAAACGCTCCAAGCGACCAGGAGCCATACGAAGTCCCTGGACCCGCCCAGTGCTTTCTAACGTCGAAGCTCAAGAAATAACATCTCCCAGACAACACGCCGTTTATGAAATTTTCTGCGTTTAATAAAACTTGTCCAGCTCTCTTTTATTCTGCTGTAATTTAAAAGCTAGTAAAGATAAGTAACAACCAAAGGGAAAAGAACGGGTGACACCTTTATTAGTACCAAACGAAAATTCTAAAAGAACTATTTTGTAAAATGGAACAGAGCTTCAAGATGAATAATAACAGCGCCTTCTATTACATTTCTACCCCATAATTTCGAGGCTGTTCACCACTAAACGTTCTAAGAGGTATGCGATGTATGCGCTGCCTGCGACAGGCAAGACTTACGAGAGTCTCTGACCAGAGAGCAGTATGTAGTTAGTTGTTGCTTGTCGCTAGTCGACAGTAGTCTGCGTGAGTCGGCAGTAGTCGGCGCGTGTCTGCGCGTGTCGGCAGTCTGCTCTGGTCGGGACTCTGGAGGATGAGTATTATTGTAGAAGGTAAAGAAGCAGCCTTGCGCATATCTAGTAATGTATGTTAACTGTCATCCAATTTCTTACAAAAAATGCCTCAATAATAATTTTTATAATATAAAGTAATTTTTTTTAAAAAAAAGCATTCATTTCAATTTAAAGATTTTATCCAATGAATAATTAATTCCTTTCACGAGTCACAAAGCATAGGCCAGCATTGCACGGAGCTGTGCCGAAATTTTTTTAGGTAAGAGCAGATATATTCGCAGTTTTTACTGAGCTAAGAATTTTTTGCTTTTTATTCAGAATACAGGGCCGTGGCGCAGCGTTGCTTTCGTCATAAAGTTTACCAGGTTACTGAATATTTTTTTTATTATTTTTGGGTGTAGGAATTTTTCTGTTTCGAACTTAACAGTAAATGAGAAAAGAATTTTGTGGGTACATTAAATGTGAATGCATTTCTGCACAGAGATAATAAAAGGGAACAAATTTTGTTCAGAGGTTACATTCAATTATTAAAATTCATTTATTTAATGTTTGTGTGGGGAGGTTACACTTGGTTCATGGTTCATTTTCATTTTTATTAAGATTTCTGTGGGGAGGTTACACTTGGCGACATCCGACCAGGATCGTATTTCTTTGTGAATCTTCTGATAAGTAATCATATATCTGCTCTTATTTACTTAAACGTAGTTTGCATCTGGCGCAACGCATTTACTAATTTGTCACTCTTTCTTTCGCAGATCATCGGGAATTTATTGCTCTTTGTTGTAATTGTGTTTGTTCCATTTTTTTGCTTTGGCTTTGTTTCATTTTGTGCTTAATTTTAATTTGTGAAAAATGCCGCGCAAAACTGTTAACAGGACATCGCGATGTGTAATGAGTGAAATAGCCGACTCGAATAGTTTGACTGATAGTACTAGCGACAGTCAGTGTCTTAATGATAATCCTCCATTTACTGACAATCCGTGCCTACCGACCACTAGTAATGATTTTGATCCTAATGATGAACAAATAAATTCAATTGTGTCGTCTGTCAATTTAGCAACAATTGATGACGCGGCACGTTCTGTTACAATGAACGCTGCCCAATTTAACACACCCGATTTGCAAAATTTGAATTGTGAACAGAGAAATTTTTCTAACGAAAATGAACAATGTACTCAAAGTACGTCAGATTTATTTGATTCCGAGGTAGTGACTAACAGTGCACATCCGATTGGCAAACCTTTTCGTGAATCACAGAATGACCAAATGGTTACACAAAACGTGACAGTTGCAGGTACGCCATCAAATAGCACAGAGAATAGAGCCGATAATTTTGGCTGGGATCAAGTTATGGCATTATTACGACAAATGAATGAAAAACAAGACAACAATCACAAACAACTTAATGAAAAACAAGACAACCTTAGTGAAGATTTCAAACAACTTAGTGAACAGAATAAACAACTTAGTGAAAGTCTTAAACAGTCGAATGATAAGCAAGACAGCAATCACAAACAACTTAGTGAAAATATCAAACAACAAATTAATGAAATTAATGAAAAACTAGACAACAATTCCAGACAGCTTAGTGAACAGATTACAGCCGTTGCCGCGCAGTGTCATGATACTAAAGAACAATTACGTGAGGAAATTAAGGCTTGTGCTAGGAAAAGTAGTGAAGAAATTAGATCTGTTGCTCACGAATTAAGGAATACGCAAACAGCTACAACAGAATTACTTAGAGACGAAATTAGTGCAGTCGCTAAACAATGCTCTGAAAACGCAACACAGTTACGCGACGAGTTTAAATTAATGTCAGCAGAACTTTCGCGCACACTAGATGCAAAGGTAGAAGCGAAATTTGACCAAAAGAACAGCCAAATTGACGAGCGCTTTAATCACCACCTACAAAACAGTGAAACGCGTTACCGTAAATGTATACAGGAACAGAATAAAGTAAAGCGACAAGTCATGGAAACAATTACCGCACAGAGACAGGAAGATAAACGTAAATTGTTTACGAAAGCAAAAACATACGTAGACAACAGTATTGCTACAGTATCAGACGAAATTAATACTATCAAACAGTTGAACACCGAATTGCGTGATGAAATTTCCGATCTTAAATCAAAAACAGATACACACACAGTAGACTTTCAGACAGTGACCGACAAACTCGAACAATTAGAACTAATACAGGATCCCGATGCCATTAAAGCAGACATTAAAAATTTTTACGGAACCACACGTAAAATACAAAAACAAATTAATGCTTGTGACACTAAAAACGATGATCAGGTAAAAATACTGACTGAAAAATATGGTAAATTGGACATTCGTATTGACGTTATTGAAAGTAATAATGGCAGCAAATCAGACGATACTTCACCGATTTCGTTTAATCAAACACCTGAACTCCAAAATTTACAGCAGACAATCAGTGAGATAGATTCGTCCAATAATACATCATCATCATCATTTAAGACTGATTATGCCTTTCAGCGTTCAGTCTGGAACATAGCCCCCCTTATACAGTTCCTCCATGATCCCCTATTCAGTGCTAACTTTGCTGCCTCTTCTGATGTTGAACCTATTACTTCAAAATCATTCTTAACCGAATCCAGGTACCTTCTCCTCGGTCTGCTCCGACTCCTCCTACCCTCTACTGCTGAATCCATGAGTCTCTTGGGTAACCTTGCTTCTCCCATGCGTGTAACATGACCCCACCATCTAAGCCTGTTCGCCCTGACTGCTACATCTGTAGAGTTCATTCCCAGTTTTTCTTTGATTTCCTCATTGTGGACACCCTCCTGCCATTGTTCCCATCTGCTAGTACCTGCAATCATCCTAGCTACTTTCATATCCGTAACCTCAACCTTGTTGATAAGGTAACCTGAATCCACCCAGCTTTCGCTCCCATACAACAAAGTTGGTCGAAAGATTGAACGGTGCACAGATAACTTAGTCTTGGTACTGACTTCCTTCTTGCAGAAGAGAGTAGATCGTAGCTGAGCGCTCACTGCATTAGCTTTGCTACACCTCGCTTCCAGTTCTTTCACTATGTTGCCATCCTGTGAGAATATGCATCCTAAGTACTTGAAACCGTCCACCTGTTCTAACTTTGTTCCTCCTATTTGGCACTCAATCCGTTTATATTTCTTTCCCACTGATATTACTTTCGTTTTGGAGATGCTAATCTTCATACCATAGTCCTTACATTTCTGATCTAGCTCTGAAATATTACTTTGCAAACTTTCAATCGAATCTGCCATCACAACTGTCATCCGCATATGCAAGACTGCTTATTTTGTGTTCACATATCTTAATCTCACCCAGCCAGTCGATCCATAAATAATATGAACAACAGTGGAGACAGGTTGCAGCCTTGTCTTAACCCTGAAACTACTCTGAACCATGAACTCAATTTACCGTCAACTCTAACTGCTGCCTGACTATCCATGTAAAGACCTTTAATTGCTTGCAAAAGTTTGCCTCCTATTCCATAATCTTGTAGAACAGACAATAACTTCCTCCTAGGAACCCGGTCATATGCCTTTTCCAGATCTATATAGCATAGATACAATTCCCTGTTCCACTCATAACACTTCTCCATTATTTGCCGTAAGCTAAAGATCTGGTCCTGACAACCTCTAAGAGGCCTAAACCCACACTGATTTTCATCCAGTTGGTCCTCAACTAATACTCGCACTTTCCTTTCAACAATACCTGAGAAGATTTTACCCACAACGCTGATTAAAGAGATACCTCTGTAGTTGTTACAATCTTTTCTGTTTCCATGTTTAAAGATTGGTGTGATTACTGCTTTTGTCCAGTCTGATGGAACCTGTCCCGACTCCCAGGCCATTTCAATTATCCTGTGTAGCCATTTAAGACCTGCCATTCCACTGTATTTGATGAGCTCCGACTTAATTTCATCCACCCCAGCCGCTTTATTGCACTGCAATCTATTGACCATTTTTTCCACTTCCTCAAATGTGATCCTATTTCCATCATCATTCCTATCCCATTCTACCTCGAAATCTGAAACATTACTGATCGCATTTTCACCTACATTGAGCAACTCTTCAAAATATTCCCTCCATCTGCCCAAGGCATCCACAGGATTCACCAGCAGTTTTCCTGACCTGTCCAAAATACTTGTCATTTCCTTCTTACCTCCCTTTCGAAGACTGCTAATTACACTCCAGAAAGGTTTTCCAGCAGCTTGACCCATAGTCTCCAACCTGTTTCCAAAGTCTTCCCACGATTTCTTCTTGGATGCTGCAATTATCTTTTTGGCTTTGTTTCTTTCTTCAACATAACTTTCTCTGTCTACCTGGGTTCTGGTATGTAGCCATTTTTGATACGCCCTCTTTTTCCTTTTACAGGCTGCCTTGACTGTATCATTCCACCAAGCTGTTTGCTTCATCCTACTTTTACACACTACTGTTCCAAGACATTCTTTAGCCACTTCTAGTACTGTGTCCCTGTACCTTGTCCATTCCTTTTCCAATGACTGTAATTGACTACATTCAACTAACTGGTACCTTTCTGAGATCGCTGTTATGTACTTGTGCCTGATTTCCTTATCCTGAAGTTTCTCCACTCTTATCCTCCTACATATGGACCTGACCTCCTGCACTTTCGGCCTCACAATCCCAATTTCACTGCAGATTAAATAATGATCAGTGTCATCAAAGAATCCCCTGAATACACGTGTGTCCCTCACAGCCTTCCTGAATTCCTGATCTGTTATTACATAGTCAATGACAGATCTGGTTCCCAAGTATACCGGTGAATGTTCTTATGTTTAAAAAAGGAGTTTGTGATTACTAAGCCCATACTGGCACAGAAATCCGAGAGTTGTTTCCCGTTCCTGTTGGCCTCCATATCCTCTCCAAATTTACCCATAACCTTTTCATACCATTCTGTTCGATTTCCAATCCTGGCGTTAAAATCACCCATGAGCAGAACACTGTCCTTGTCCTTTACTCTAACAACTACATCACTGAGTGCGTCATAAAAACTATCCATCTTATCTTGATCTGTCCCTTCACAATGCGAATATACTGACACAATCCTAATTTTCTTGCTAGACACTGCCAAATCTATCCACATCAGTCGTTCGTTTACATACCTTATTGCAACTACGCTGGGTTCCATTTCTTTCCTGATGTAAATCCCTACACCCCATTGTGCTATTCCTGCTTTGACTCCTGACAGGTAGACCTTGTATTCTCCCACTTCCTCTTCTTTCTCACCCCTTACCCGAATGTCACTAACAGCTAAAGCGTCCAGCCCCATCTTACTTGCAGCCTCTGCCAGCTCTACCTTCTTCCCAGAGTAGGCCCCATTGATATTAATAGCTCTCCATCTCATTACCATTTGTTTGCCAAGTCGTATCTTAGGAGTCCCTGGTTTGTCAGTTAGAGGTGGGACTCCGTCACCTCCAAAGGCCCGAGGCATTTTGCTCTGATTGTTGCCAGCATCATATTTAAAGTACCAGGGAAGCAGGTTGCTAGTCTTACTTGCCCCGAGTCCCATTGGGTTTTACCCCTAACGGCTGAGGGACTAACCGGTGGATTTGGTAGTCTTTGCCGTATGAGCACAAAGGTGACCACGACTCAGAATATGTCCGAGATGCCCAGCCTTATTCCAAAGTAACTGGTATCCCGACTGTCGGGACCACTTACTTGGCCACTCATGCGTTGCCCGTGGTTCATGAACTAGGACATGACTACAGGAACCCACACCATGAACCACCCAATAATACATTACGTAGAAAATTGTCAACTTCACAGCAAGACGTGACAGAGATGAAAAATGTTTCAGCGTTTAACACATCACAGCAGACGCCACTTTGCGAACATTTGTCAGACTCACACAGCCAGTATAATTTAGGTAATTTACAGAGAGTACGTGAGTTAGATTCCGAACAGTCACAGACAAATAGATTCTCATACAATCGTGAACCTGTTCAGTCATACAGAGACGATAATTTTGATTACAAACATTTTCTATCAGTGAGAAAATTTAAAGTATTTAAAAATGACAGAACACAGATCAACCCCTTGGATTGGATACAACAATTTAGCTTTGCTTTTCCACCAACTTGGCCTGTAACACATAAACTTGAATTTATTTGCAGTTTTTTGGAAGGCGAACCGGCAACTCGTATGAGACCGATCGCGAGACAATGCTACTCGGTAGAAGAATTTCAGAATGCTTTTCTGTCAGCGTATTGGTCGAAGACGACACAGCGCGGAATTAAGGATCAATTAATTAGTTTACCGAATTATGAGAACTCAAATTTTTCCACTGTCACGCCATTTTTTGAACACATGGTCCAACAAAATCAGTACTTAAGTGAACCATACAGTGAATCTGCACTTATTCAATTATGTATTTCTAAATTACCACGATCATTAAGAGTGTCACTTTTAACGGGTCAGCAGAAAGAAAATATTTAGGCATTCAGAGATATGTTACAGCTTTTGGAAGTGCAGCAATCGGATTATTCTTTTATAAACAAAAATTTTTCATATAATAACCAAGGTCAACAAACATACAGCAATTACGATCAGCCACGCAATTTCAATAGCAAAGCTAATAGACGCTTCAGGATCGACAACCACCAGAACTTTAATAACAGGCAAAATTTTAATTATCAGTATCGTCAAGATTATCAGCAACAACGAACGCATTTTGGTAACAATAGAGGTTTTTCACAACACAGCGTGAAATCCAACCAGTTAGCATACCTAACCAACAATGTAATGTACAAGGTCAACCAAGCTTTAATGTTTCGCCGCCTGCACGTATAGCATCAGCTCCAACAAATAGTAACGCACAGCAACAAAGAAATAACTACGTACAGAAAACACACCATTTCAATTCCTATCGCAATGCACCGTATAGAAATGACTATCATGACGGACGTAAAAGTAATGAGCAGAATTTTCAGCGTACGTTTAATAACAGTCGGTCTTACCAACAACAAAATCATCCGCAACAACAAATTATCATGAATGAAGCAGACAGTCGATATCATCTCGAACGTAATACGTCAGGACGAAATAACAGAACAGTACAAATAGTGGCAATGCCACAGCATCCTCCCGCAAATAATAGCGCGTCAGAAAGAATTTGACTAGATACAGTATAGGTTGCATCTTCCAGCAACGTAAGCAGTACTTCAGGTACACAAAATCTTGTTCACGAAAATGTTATTTGAAACAGGGGTTGTTGAATGCACCTCTTTTATCACATCCAGATCTTACTAGAAATTTTTCCATTGCCACCGACAATTCTAACACCGCTTTAGGCGAACACATTTTTCAGGAAATTGAAGAAGATGGCACTACAGTAATTAAAAACATCGCCTTTGCGAGTCGCATTCTGTCACCTGCTGAACGCAATTATTCTGTTACAGAACTTGAAACATTATGTGTTGTATGGGCATTTACGAGATTTCGGCATTTCCTTTATGGAAGACATACGACCGTTCACACAGACCATAGAGCGATACAGTTTTTACTTTCCGCTAAATTTACACACGACAGTTTAAGTAGATGGAAACTTTATTTAAAAGAATTTAATTTTACAATTGTTCACATTTCCGGTACACAAAATATTGTAGCAGACGCACTATCCCGTTCTCTTAGCAACAATCAGCGAGACATCGCAACCAACTTCTGCAAAGCAAATTTCAGCGTCATGTACATTCAACAAGTTGCATTTGAAAATTTCATTTCGTCGTCATTACAAGACATAGCACAAGAGCAGAGTAAAGACAACGTATGTAAAGAGATTAAACACCTTTGGCAAGATAGGAATAATGTTACCATTAGAAACCATTACACTGTACGCAATGATATTCTGTTTCGCCGTTCTCACGCTGACAGCAACAATTGGTTATTATGTATTCCTGCCGAGCTTGTTAACAAATTAATTTGGTATACTCATTTAAGTTACGCATATTACGGAGCCAGAAAATGTTTTCTTATACTAAGACAGAACTGTTATTTTACCAACATGGAGAAACGTATTCGACGAGTTTTAGCGTCATGTAAAATCTGCCAGAAAGCTAAGTCAGATACGACTTCACACATTCCTACATTACATCCCATTGTACCTGTTAAATTGAGACACATGGCCGCTGTAGACATTTTTGGTCCGATTCCCAGAACTAAAAGAGGTTTTTGCTACATCTTTGTCGCTGTTGAATTCACTTCAAAATTTGTTACCTTCACTCCGTTACGCAAAGCTACTGCTAAAACTAATTCGAAAGCATTTGTAAAACATTTTCTATTTCATGTAGGGCATGTATTGAAAGCAATTTCCGACAATGGATCACAATTTCGATCTGCTATATGGACACGTATGTTACGAGCTAGAAACATTTCCCTGATCTATATATCCGGGTACCATGCTTCTTCGAACCCTTGTGAACGATTAATGAAAGAAATTGGTAAACTGCCATAAAAAAACATATTGATTGGGACACACACATACTCTCATTCCAGGATGTAATTAATTCCATACCAAATGAATCTACTATGCTATCTCCGACTGTTATACTGAAAAATGTTGAACCACCTAAAAAAATTAAAGAATTAGTAACCTTTCCTACATCGCGTCGACTACGACACCATGAAATAAGTGACATTGCGCTGAACAACATCAAACGTGCCGCAGAGCGCCGGAGAAGACAGCAAAAACAGGTTTGTACACGCCGTGACTTTCACATTGGTCAGAAGATATTAGTACGCACACATTATTTATCTAATAGAGGAAAACGTAGATGTAGTAAATTTGAGCTTCTATCTGCAGGTCCATATCGAATTCGCAGCATTCCTCACCCCAATGTAGTACACGTCGAAACTTTGAGATAGAGAAAAACCAAAGGGAATCACCATATCTCCGACATCAAACCCTTTATTTAATGAACATACTTTATGATTTGTCACACTGTAATGCCATTTCCTGATTTTTTTATGATCACTTATGCAATTATATTCACATGAACACTTACTTATGATTATCGTATTTATTCTTGGCAAGTGCCCGGCAAGGTAAGGTTAGCAGGTCGCTTTTCTTGTCGTTACACATCAGACCGTGCACATTTTTCCAGATAAACTTACATATTTTATGACCAATTATGCGATTCTATCTAGCGACATATTAATTTTATCAAATTCTTTCTCCATTAAAGTCTTGAACTCTCGCCTCTATCAACTACACAACATACAAACTGAACAAAGAGAGGCATTTCTTGTTGTTACACATCAGACCGTGCACATTTTCCATTTTTCACGTATGTATGATTGTTTTACTGTTTTGTTTGTATGCACTATGAAATATTTAAGATATAACAAACATTAGTTGACTTTGACATTTTGCCTTATGATATCTCAACATCGTGACTATTTTACATTTTGCTGCTACATTGTGATACTCTGTGTACATTTTTGCACCTGAACACTGTCTATGTTTTTTGACATATTACGTTTTGTGTCATGCTATGCTGTATGCTCAATTATATCACTAGAAACCAACTTTTATTTAATGGGTATATGATTTAAATGCAAGAATCTTTGTTCATCATTTTCTAATAACAGACTTTGAGTAATAGTTCCAGAGTGTTACATTTTTAAATATGTCATATGTCACTTGAATGATGAGTTCTGAGTAATAGTGAATGATATTTCGTAATAATGCATGCATGCTCTACACTCTTTAACTCCTGTTTTGAATGATGACTTCTGATGTTTTGTAACTGGCCACTGAGTGCCAATAATTATTTTTAAATATGTCATATGTCACTTAAATGATGAAAAATGTTCTGTAATACTCAATACTTGCTGGCCAACGAATGCCACTGTTTCTTATATTTTAAATTTGTATTATGTCACTTTTATGCTATATATATATATGAATACTAGTAGCTTGATGCTACACTCTTTAACTCCTGTTTTGAATGATGACTTCTGACGGTTTGTAACTGGCCACTGAGTGCCAATAATTATATTAAATATGTCATATGTCACTTGAATGATGGAAAATGTTTTGTAATATTCAATACTTGCTGGCCAATGAATGCCACTGTTCCTTATATTTTAAATTTATGTTATGTCACTCCCATGCTATATATATGAATACCATTACCTTGATGCTACACTCATTAGCTCCTGTTTTGAATGATGACTTCTGATGATTTGGAACTGGTCAATGAGTGCCAATGTTGTCTGTAAATAGATAACTTATGAACATTATTCTGTAATACTTCATACATGGTACAGAAATGTTTAGTAACTGGGCGATGAGTGCCTCCAATTAATCAAATCAGTTGATAGACTAGTAATTATCAATGATGACTGGCATAAGACTTAATGTCCTTTACCTTCTGATCTAATTACCAGAAATTACTGTAATATCCGTTTGTCCTGTCTATCCTCATGCTCATGGAGCACTATATTTGGTTTTTGCACTAATTCTACGTTGATGTACCTTACAACAAGTGGTGTTGACACGACATTCTGTCCACCACCTTGAGCGATGGAGATGTTACTATGGTCCCACTGTTTGGTGTACCTAATGTACTACCAAAATGATAACATGGAATATTACTACGACATTTCAGTGTCTTGACTACACTGATTAATACTTCTGGGAAAAGTACTTCAGATTGTTTCACTTGGTGCTGTGCTTCTGTAGAAAGATATGGACTTTCAGTGGAGCTGCGCGCAACCTAATGTGCTATAACCATGATGCAATCCTTCCCTTTCCTATCCTAGTTCTTGTAAAATAGTAAACAAAAAAAACTGCTGTGCATGTACACTTTATGTCATTTGTTAATATGATTTGTATTCATTGCGTATACATTTTGTGATTTGCTGATATATTCTGAACTACAGTGCGTGTGCACTTTATGTTATTTGTTAATATGATTTGTATTCATTGCCTATACATTTTGTGATTTCCTGATATGTTCTGTACTACAGTGCGTGTGCACTTATGTCATTTGTTAATATGTTTTGTACTCATTGTGTATACATTTTGTCATTGCTTGAAATGTTCTGTACTCAGTGCATGTGCACTACATTTTATTTCATGTTCTGCACTTATATATATGTATATATTCTGTGATTGTAAACTTAGTTAATTAAGAAAAATTTGTTGCTCATGGTAAGTCCAATTGACTCACCATCACTGCCAAATTTTTGCCCCCCCCCCCCCCCCCTCAGTGGAGGGTTATGTAAGAGGTATGCGATGTATGAGCTGCCTGCAACAGGCAAGACTTACGAGAGTCTCTGACCAGAGAGCAGTATGTAGTTAGTTGTTGCTTGTCGCTAGTCGACAGTAGTCTGCGTGAGTCGGCAGTAGTCGGCGCGTGTCTGCGCGTGTCGGCAGTCTGCTCTGGTTGGGACTCTGGAGGATGGGCATTATTGTAGAAGGTAAAGAAGCAGCCTTGCGCATATCTAGTAATGTATGTTAACTGTCATCCAATTTCTTACAAAAAATGCCCCAATAATAATTTTTATAATATAAAGTAATTTTTTTTTAAAAAAAAAGCATTCATTTCAATTTAAAGATTTTATCCAATGAATAATTAATTCCTTTCACGAATCACAAAGCATAGGCCAGCATTGCACGGAGCTGTGCCGAAATTTTTTTAGGTAAGAGCAGATATATTCGCAGTTTTTACTGAGCTAAGAATTTTTTGCTTTTTATTCAGAATACAGGGCCGTGGCGCAGCGTTGCTGTCGTCATAAAGTTTACCAGGTTACTGAATATTTTTTTTATTATTTTTGGGTGTAGGAATTTTTCTGTTTCGAACTTAACAGTAAATGAGAAAAGAATTTTGTGGGTACATTAAATGTGAATGCATTTCTGCACAGAGATAATAAAAGGGAACAAATTTTGTTCAGAGGTTACATTCAATTATTAAAATTCATTTATTTAATATTTGTGTGGGGAGGTTACACTTGGTTCATGGTTCATTTTCATTTTTATTAAGATTTCTGTGAGGAGGTTACAACGACTGCTTTAAGAATGATCATATTGTTCAAAATAAGACAACAGGAATTCCAACTATCTGGTCGAATATTTTAAACACTTAGACAACTGTATACCGCCACAGAATAACCTGACATTCCAAGAACCACAGATTAAAATTCTCGATTGTATCTCACGAGATAAGAGAAAAATGAAGAACATGATAAAAAAAACCTGAAAAAAACAACTGCTGACAAGGACTTAGTCGTTGTGCAGTTTCATAAATTTGTTGGGAGACAAAATGCTCGATACTAGAATACTTATGGGGACTTGTACAACAGATCTAAACACAGTAAGGATCGCATGTGTGGGGAGTGATTATCATATGAGATAATTGGTAACGAGACTCCTACAGGCAGCTGCAGCCCACCATTTGGAAAGATTTTTCTTTCCTTCACTCACACTTTGTGTGCTAAATATGCAGTCATTCACCTTTTACACAGCGAATGGGACAAAACAAATATCTACAAACAACAGAGGCGTATCTCTTCATCCAGTCGTTTAAACTTGCTCTGAATCGCTAAAGAATAGAATACAAAGTCACTTGGATCGGAAGCTACGAGACTACCAAAATGCGTTCAGTAAAAGACAATAATATGCAGTACATGTATGAATGCATGGTTTCGTGGCGATATGAATTAATAAAAATTTTTTCGGGCTTCCAGCCGCGTCAGGTGGTTAAAATCCCACGAGCCTGCGACCGAGATCTCCTCAGTCATTGTCAAGTGGTAAGAATGACTGCTGTGTCGCCGTGGCCGCGTCCTTATATAGCGCCACTGCTGGCTGTGACGTCACTAGTGCTCTCTTCCTCGCCATATATGGTAAATTTTTCATCCCGCGTCCGTCGCGACCGTATTGACCTAGCGATGGCCGGGTCCCAGGCCGTGCTGAGCTGCAAACCGCCGTCATTGTTGATGGGATAGTGTTTTCAGAGGTTTTTATTTCAGTAGCTTCTTTTATGACGCTGTCCCAAAATCCCTTCGTCCTCATAACGACAGATGTTTCGTCGAATAGAATTCAGTGTCCATTTTCTAAGGCGTGTTCTGCCACGGCTGGTTTTCTGGATACTGTAGGCGTGAGCACCTCTCGTGTTCAGTCCGAGGTTGCTCCACAGTGCGTACTGTTTGGCCGACGTAGTAGCAGCCACACTGACATGGTATCTTTTACACTCCAGACGTTATAAGCCCTAGATCATCCTCCACAGGCCTTATGATTTGTCGAATTTTTGCTGGGGACCTGAACACCGATGAAATGTTATATCTCTTCAGGGGCCGGCTACTCTTTCTCGACACGCCTCCACAGAAAGGCAAAAACACAACTTTCTTGCTTTCTTTTTCGGTGGTGTTCTCTTCTCTGTCGGTGTGTTTCTTGCGTGTTACACCAGATATAGCCTGTGACACCTGTCTGTGGCTGTACCCGTTTTCCCGGAAGACTTTTCGGAGGTGGTTCAGTTCTAGTGGCAGACTTCCAGCGTCTGAGACGACTTTAGCACGATGGGCGAGGGTATTCAGAACGTCACGTTTTTCTGCCGGATGGTGGTGGCTGAGAGCGTGCAGATACCGATCTGTGTGTGTCGGTTTCCTGTAGACATTGTGGCTGAGGTGCCCATTGGTTTTCCATCAAACGAAAACGTCAAGGAAGGGCAATTCGCCATCTGTCTCGACTTCCATCGTAAATTTGATGTGGCCGTGAATGCTGTTCAGGTGTTCTAGGAATTCTCCCAGTTTTTCACGATCATGGGGACAAGGTGTACAATATATCATGTCAGTGTGGCTGCTACTACGTCGGCCACACAGTACGCACTGTGGAGCAACGCCGGACGGAACACGAGAGGTGCTAAGGGCTACGCTATCCAGAAAAATCAGCCGTGGCAGGACACGCCTTGGCCCGCATCTCGTGGTCGTGCGGTAGCGTTCTCGCTTCCCACGCCCGGGTTCCCGGGTTCGATTCCCGGCGGGGTCAGGGATTTTCTCTGCCTCGTGATGGCTGGGTGTTGTGTGCTGTCCTTAGGTTAGTTAGGTTTAAGTAGTTCTAAGTTCTAGGGGACTGATGACCATAGATGTTAAGTCCCATAGTGCTCAGAGCCATTTGAACCATTTTGAAGGACACGCCTTAGAAAATGGACACCGAATTCTACTCGACGAAACATCTGTCGTTATGAGGACGGAGGGATTTTGGGATGGCGTCATAAAAGAAGCTATTGAAATAAAAACCCCTGAAAACACCATCAACAAGGACGGCGGTTTGCAGCTCAGCACAGCCTGGGACCCGGCCATCGCGAGTTTAAAACTGTCGCGACGGACGCGGGATGAAAACATTACCATATATGGCGAGGAAGAGAGCAATACTGACGTCACAGCCAGCAGTGCGGCTATATAAGGACGCGGCCACGGCAACACAGCAGTCATTCTTACCACTTGACAGTGACTGAGGAGAGCTCGGTCGAAATCTCGTGAGATTTTAACCACCTGACGCGGCTGGAAGCCCGAGAATATTTTATTAATATGCACATTTTCACATTTGAGACATTGAATACCGAAAATGCTATCAGGTGACATGAAGGAAATGACGAGTTTGTTGATTTTAGACGGCATGTGACTCCATGCAACAAGACATACTTACAAAAGTGGTGAAAAAAGTTTGGAAAAACAAACATTACAGAACACTCGATCACAAGTTAATTCTCGCGGGAGCTAACTGAATCACTTGAAACAATAACAGAAGAAAGGTAAAGAGATGCCCTTTTCCCATTTCTGTTTAATTGTGTCCTGGAAAAAATAATCGAATGATGGCCGAAAGAAATGAGTCAACACAATATCCCAAGTAATATCAGACAAGGCTATCAAAAGGCCGGTCATAAAGTCAGTTGCCTCGCCATCGCAACATTTGCGAGCGACAGCTGGATATTGAAACAAAAAATATAGAACTCTTTCTTTTGGAAATATAGAATACTAGAACTTAAATAAGCAAGATTTAAGACTGGCAGAGAAGGTAATGTATGGTGTCATAAAAATAACGCAGATGTTCAAGTACCTATGTAAACTCTAACCACGAACGTCAAAAAGAAGACAGCACACAAAGGAAAAGACACAAAAATGGAAACAGCATTTAGGCTACGTCAGAACGCGTGTAATTCCTAAGCCCAGTCTGAAACTACGGCAGCATAGCTAAACTTGAATGTCTGTGTACAGAAAAGAGAATTACAGAAAAAGGCTCTCAGAAGAAAGTAACTCCATATGACTGTACATTCTGAGACCAAGCGAGAAATTACATTCTGAGACCATCGCAACCTCCATATACAAAAGAATACTGGGTGCCTACAGTCACATTCATAAAATGAAACAGGGAATCTACCCAAAGGAAATTCTGATTTTCCAAAGTGAAATGAACCCAGCTCCGACAACAGCATTATTGAGAACAGTTAGTTAATGAAAGCATTTTAGAGCAGATAGCGTCTATTTTCCAATTCAAATTAGTTTGGAATGGAGTACATTCGATAAATAATTGCAAGAGCCTTAATTTCGGCAGCGTCTTCTTGAGCATGAGCTACTCCGTTGGCCTGCTGTTAAGAACGATCCAGGTTTTTATCAGCTGCTTGAATAAAATGCAGTCTTCCGTTTCGTGTGCATCTGAGGGAGAAGATGCATTCCATTTTCTCCATAATGACAGTCAACTCAAACTTTCTTCTGTAAAATCAAAAATACCAACAACTAACCAGAACCAGTAATTAACTAGTGCTGAGTTACAAGCACACGAAAACATTTCCATCCTCACACCTCATTACATACAAGCCGACTGACACATTCTTCAAAAATCAAAGACACACATATGCCAAACATAGACTCTCAAGAAGGTACCTTGCCATGAAAATATGGCTGTGATATAAATTTTTGTACATCAGAATGTAAAAATCGATGAGTTATTTGAAAGTATGATTTGTGTTAATATATCCAGTTATTGTTTTTGTTCTGATCCGTTATTAACTCAAATGTGAAGTACCTGGATGACTCTTCTTATTGAAAGTACTGCAAATACGTCTTCTGAACGTATGAATAACTGTATACACATAATATTTAAATGAGAAACAAGCCTTCAGTAAACAGAAACTCGAGCAGAAATAATGGACTCCCCGCCAAAGCTGAAAGACACATAAGTTTGCACAAATGGTACTCGAGTCTTGGCTTTGATAATCAGGTATCAATAGGTTAAATACAGGTAACAGCGAATCAGCCTAGGACTGTTACAATTACAACCCAAGGCCCCTCGCACAATGTCATTCATAGCAAATCTATGACATTTTGTAACCCTATGGAAAGCATAAGACTCCCATAAAACCTAGTCATCCAGTACAATTCTGAATATTTGGTTCTCATGAAAACAAACACTTCTCATGTCACAAGCTCACTGAAACCGAGAAGTTCTTTTTGAAAGCAGTGTGACATAGTGAAAAAGTATTAATTCACAATTAAAAACAGACAGTATTCTTTAATACATTTATATTCATGAATATTTATCAAAATTTGTAACCATTTATAGGTGGTAGTTATCATTAAAAAAAAAGTAAAACACA
Source organism: Schistocerca cancellata (assembly GCF_023864275.1). Classification (NCBI taxonomy): domain Eukaryota; kingdom Metazoa; phylum Arthropoda; class Insecta; order Orthoptera; family Acrididae; genus Schistocerca; species Schistocerca cancellata. The sequence continues at coordinate 276,468,591 of NC_064632.1, read as the reverse complement.
AGTTTTCTGGTCTTACAGTATAAGCCATTAAGCTTCTGCAGTATGGAATGATCGTTCTTTGAGTACAAGAGAAGTGTACCAGAGACAGGGTATATGAATTTATGCAACTCGTAAGTAATGTAAGTTAGTAAAATTTAACGAAATCTACTTTTGGATGAAATTAAGATCAAAGATAATTTTAGATTTAATCTAATTTGAAACAAAAAACTAGATGGACCAGACTTTCAACAAAAAATAATTTTTATCAGAGTTTCAAAAATCATGATGAGGGCCACTAAATGTTTCTGACTTTTCCTCTTTTGTTACATGTATCCAAATTTCTTCTTGTCCTCCTAATTTCAGTTTGATGGAAATGATTATACAAATACTGCAGTTTTTTTTAATTTATTTGTGAGCCATTATAACAAAAAGCAGAACTAATGGCCAGTATACACAAAAAATGTTTGCTACGACAAGCAAAATATTCTCAAAAGAATGTAATAAATATTAGATAACTGATGGATGGAAGTAATGACTCATAGTAAAACTTATACTGTTCCTCCATCACAGTACAAGAAATTTTCACTCATCCTCACAATTCAATGGATTTGAAATGGAGGGTTAAAATAATTATTTTAGATCCATGGTGTTTTGTGCTGCTCAATTCACGTGAGCTATCTGTTTGCAATGTATATAGCGTATTTTCCTATTTACTTAACATTTGGTTCTCGCAATATATTCGATTTACTGTGATTCATGTTTTTGATTTTGTGATGTAATATTTGTCTTCACCTTTTGAATACATATACTAATCAATGACTCAAGAAATTATGACATTTCCAATAGATAGTGCTCCTAATAATTTTGATATTTTATAAATGCACAAGAACAAAATGTTGATAATTTCATTGTCAATGAAGACGAATAACAGAAATTCGTATTACAATATTTTGACAACAAAGTGTAGGATGAAGGTTACTACCAATATTCCCAGTTTGACATGCAAAGGGAAGATAATTGTAATGTATATTGTTCCTCTAAATAAAAGACAACTACTAAAGCTCGTATAGGGAGAAATTTTATGCAGTTAATATACTGACAGCTTCAGAGTGTTTCATAACTTAGAGACATGTGTACGTATTTTACTTGATATCTAAAACATCACAGAACAATGTGATGCAACTAGTAGAAATGCCTCGAAGGCCAAATAGTACACACGTCAAAAAATGTTATGCATCACCCCGGTTCCAAGAACTTCTGAAGGTAGAGTTGACTGTGGATATTGTATCACAGACACAGCCCCTTGGACTGTTGAGAGACGTCACTAAACCCGCCCAAAGATGTGAACAACCATGCATGAGCAGCACCTATTAGACAGAGGGGGTCCGACAGCCGATCAGTTTCAGTCATTCCACCAGCAAGGAGGTACACGGTTCGTGTTGTCTGTAGTTCAACTATGCCCAGACAGTCAATAGCGCGGTTCGATCGCGTCCTCATTGTTACTTTGTGCCAGGAAGGGCTCTCAACAAGGAAAGTGTGCAGGCGTCTCGGAACTGACCAAAGCTGTGTTGTTCTGACATCGAGGAGGTACAGAGAGACAGGAACTGTCGATGACATGCCTCGCTCAGACCGCCCAAGGGCTACTACTGCAGTGGATGACCGCTACCTACGGATTATGGTTCGGAGGAACCCTGACAGCAACCATGTTGAATAATGCTTTTCGTGCAGCCACAGGACGTCATGTTACAACTCAAAGTGTGCACAATAGGCTGCATGATGCGCAACTTCACTCCCGACGTCCATGGCGAAGTCCATCTTTGCAACCACGAGACCATGCAGCGCGGTACAGATGGGCCCAACAACTTGCCGAATGGACCGCTCAGGATTGGCATCACGTTCTCTTCACCGATGAGTATCGCATATACTTTCAACCAGACAATCGTCGGAGACGTGTTTGGAGGCAACCGTGTCAGGCTGAACGCCGTAGGCACACTGTCCAGAGAGTGCAGCAAGGTGGAGGATCCCTGATGTTTTGAGGTGGCATTATGTGGAGCCGACGTATGTAGGTGGTGGTCATGGAAGGCGCTGTAACGGCTGTACGATACGTGAATGCCATCCTCCGACCGACAGTGCAACCATATGGGCAGCACATTGGCGATGCATTCGTCTTCATGGACGGCAATTCGCACCGCCATCGTGCACATCTTGTGAATGACTTACTTCAGGATAATGATAGCACTCGAATAGAGTGGCCAACATGTTCTCCAGCCATGAACCCTATCGAACATGCCTGGGATAGATTGAAAATGGCTGTTTATGGACGACGTGGTCCACCAACCACTCTGAGGGATCTACGCCGAATCGCAGTTGAGGAGTGGGACAATCTGGACCTACAATGCCTTGATAAACTTGTGGATAGTATGCCACGAAAATACAGGCATGCATCAACGCAAGAGGACGTGCTGCTGGGTACTAGAGGTACCGGTGTGTACAGCAATCTGGACCACGAAATCTGAAGGTCTCGCTTTATGGTGGCACAACGTGCAACGCGTGGTTTTTATGAACAATAAAAAGGGCGGAAATGACGATTATGATGATCTCTATTCCACTTTTCTGTACAGGCTCCGGAACTCTCGGAACCGAGGTGAAGCAAAGCTTTTTTTGTTGATTATAACCCATAATGTGGCCGAACCGTACAATAACCCTGGGTTAGGTGTGTGGCGACGGTGACGTGGTAGACTGCTGTGGTCTGTTGTGGGGTTGTGAACCACTGAGGGCTACGGCGCGTCGAAGCCTCTCCGTCGTTTCTAGATTCCCCGTTCAATACACAATACACAAATACATGTAACTTCTTATCCAAATTATGGCGCCTAAATAATTCAAATTTTTCTCTGTATGGAACCCAACCTTCACTTTAGTTCTCCTTAAAGGGATTAGCAATTTTGTTACACTAGGTGCCAAACTATGACAAGGAAACGTGGTCGACCTAGTTTTTAAATGAAACTGTCTGCTTCTTCACTTAAAAAAAAAGATTATACCTAAATCATTAATTGTTTTTTCTTCAAAATAGTTAACTAAACCAACCTGTGCTATGGTATTCATTGCTTTCGTAATCGTAAAACTGTCCATTCCTCACTTTGCAACCCAATAGAACACTGAAGAAAAATGTGCACGTTTATCAGCAGCTAGAAATAGACATTTATCGTAAGCCAACTACGCTGACAAGCCAAAACGTTGTGACCACTACCCGCCGCGACATCGGATGCCGCCCGGTGGCGTTGCGAGCACGTGACATGATAACAAAAGCATGTAAACGGAGCAGACACGGACGGGGGCTGCAAATCGGGAAGTCCCTTTAAGTGAGCCACTTTGACAAAGGGCACGTTATTATTACGCAGAACCTATGAACGAGTATCTCGAAAACGGCGAGGATGGACGAATTTACACGTGCTACTGTCCTGAGCTTCTACGGAAAGACGTAGAAGGGCAGTGAAACTACCACTAGGCGCTAAATGTTTGGGCATCCACCACTGTTCCCAGAACGTGAAGTTCGGAGACTTGTCTGCTCTATTAAGCAGGGTAGATGGTGACTTGTGGCATCTCTGCCGCTGGTGCACAGTGTTTCAGAACCACCGGTCATTGCACATTATTGAACATGATTCTCCTTAGCAGACCACCCCTGTGTGTTCACGTGTTTACCCAACGACATCGTCAATTACGATTGCAGTGCAGAGAGAGAGAGAGAGAGAGAGAGAGAGAGAGAGAACGCAAGAGAGAAACAGTGACAGTGAAATGAGACAGTAGGAGGAGGGCAGAAGGAAGGAGGTTTGTCTGTGTGACAGGAGACAGCGAGCGATTGAGAGGCACAAACAGATAACGACAAGGATTTGGGCTGAAGGAGTAAATGACAGTGGACAAGTGGGAGAGGACGGTATGAGCAACGTACACTGATGGACTAGTGGATGTGAGCGAATTACGGTTAGGGGAACTTTTGGGAGTGAGAAGTGAGTTGCACGTTAAAAAGAGATCGCAATTTCTTTGAATTCCAAAATTTTTAGGCAAATTAGTAAAGGTGCTAGAAAGGTAGAACGAGGCAGCTGGTACGCCACGTTTCAGTCAGAATCTCTTAAGAATGAGCGCATGCGCCTATGGGAGCATCTTTCCGCTGCTGCACGAGTAACAGTACTTCCCTTCTCGTTGCACTAGCAGCTGAAAGCACTGTTTACACAGCCTGCACGTTGACGCCTTAGCACGAGTTCAGTCGTGTTGTGGCCGGACGTTGTGGCCGAGCGGTTCTAGGCGCTTCAGTCTGGACCCGCGCGACCGCTACGGTAGCAGGTTCAAAATCCTTTCTCGGGCATGGATGTGTGTGATGTCCTCAGGTTAGTTACGTTTAAGTAGTTCTAAGTTCTAGGGGACTGATGAGCTCAGATGTTTAAGTCCCATAGTGCTCAGAGCCATTTTCAGACGTGTTGTCTTGTCAATGACTTGAGATGGGCGTTAGTGAAATGCAACTTCCAGTTTTTGTGAGAATTTTGCATGCCTGTGCTGCATTTGCGTGATTACTTTTTATATTGTTTCAGGTGCTGTCTTGTATCCATATGCAGAAGGTTAGGTTCATCTGCTTCGATCGAGGCCTTGTCAGAAGATGCAGGGATTAATTCGGGGCATTTCATTATGACATCTGTGGATATGAATCGAATGTAATGTTACTTTCGCACTCATTTAAGGTGATCTGAAAGTACATTGGGTTCTTTCGTGCTTTTGTGAATGTGTGGTATTTGCACAACAGTGTGATCCGATTGTGGACATTTGTATCTCTGGCCTAGGTGCTTCAATCGGAACCGCGCTGCTGCTACGGTCACAGGTTCGAATCCTGTCTCGGGCATGGATGTGTGTGATGTCCTTAGGTTAGTTAGGTTTAAGTAGTTCTAAGTCTAGGGGACTGATGATCTCAGATGTTAAGTCCCATAGTGCTTAGAGCCATTTGAACCACTTTTGTATCTCTGGCTCAGGAAATTCCATGGTATACAAATGAACAATATTCCGTCTTTAACTACAACTTTTTGCTACCTGATTTTGTCCGTCGCATTTCGGAGCTACAGTTCCGTTTTCAGGGACTGTATAAATACAAAGAGTGGTGGACCTGCTTTAGTTTTTCATCTGTGTTTGACCACGTAAGTTCGTCTTCTACCTGTATGTTAATGACATTTCTATGTTTATTCTGAATAATAACTGAAACTGACTTGACATGTCAAAAGTATTATTTTCTCCTGAACACGTTCTTCAAGTCTACGAACTATTAGAGACACATGTGTCCATTTAACCTTTGTTCTGTGTAGTAGCAGGTGCGAGCACAACTCACTACAAACGATCTGCCTTCGGCAGAATCCATGTACTGCAGATTTACTTAATCAGATGAGAACCGAGTCAGGTGGCGATTTGGTTAACAATCTGGACTCGCATTCGGGAGGACGACGGATCAAACCCGCGTCCGGCCATCCTACTTTAGGCAAATGCTGGGATGGTTCCTTTGAAAAGGCACTGACCATTTCTTTCCACATCCTTCCCTAATCCGATGGGACCGATGACATCACTGTTTTGTCCCTTTCCCCAAATCAGCCAACTAACCAACCATCAGCAGATGATTTATTTAGTAGCTTTGTAGGCGATATACAGCATAATTAAGCTAAGTCCAGAGTTGCAGAGAATTTCGAGATGTGTGTTGTAGCCATGAATATCTCGAGATATTACATTTCAGCGATTCATTCTTTTATTACTGGGCATGAAACTATAAAAGAGTGATTCCTATATGCAATAAAAGAAACATTCAGACTTAGGGCTTTGAAGAATTTGGATATAATTCTGTCTCACTTTGTAAGTGACGTGCTCTTAAGGGGATGCTTATGAATTGAGTGGAGCCCTGAGCTACATCCAGACGGCTAAAAGAGCCACACGTAAATGGAAATGCTACCTGACATTAAAATAGAAGTAAAAGATTGGGTCGCTACCAACTCTAGCCACACGACAAACAAGAGGTTCTCTGAGTTGGAAAATTAATTAATTTAGTCATAATAAAAAACTCATAAAAGAACATTCATTGTAATGTCACTCCTAAAAATGTGATGTAATTATTAACATACTCCAGGGATTGTTCACCTGAATCAAATATTAAAATAAAGTAAAAGGTGTGTGAACACTGCGAATAAGATTAGCTTGCAACGACATTCCTGAAAAGAAGATCTATTCTAAAGAATTTGTTTTTAAATAAAAAGAGGACACTGATTAATGCACCTGTGTGCATGGAAACGCTATGGGCGGGCTAACAAGGAAACTAAAAGGTGAATGGCGTAGGTAAAATAGACATAACATGGATGCAATGGATAAGACTTGAAACAACATTATTTATTTCCTAATACATTGATATAAAACATCTATATAACTACTGTTGCCTGGTAACTACGTACGATTGCTTGTAAAACGCTATACGACTCACAACAGACTCTCTCAATTTAGTATCGCGGTCGTAATTAGAAGGGGACGGGAAAGGTTTAATACTCGCATTCAGACCCACAGTCACTCAAAGAATAGCAAGGACAGTCCCAACACCAACATGCAACGAAGCTAGGAGGTTTGTTCCGCTGTGTTGAGAAATGATTAAATAAAAGAGTAAATCTGATTGTCACAGTTGCATTTAAAGTTGAAACTCGGTTTGGAGAAACCGCCTCAACGAGGGCCACACATACACGCATATGCGCTGAACATGAAATCACAAACCACAAATGCAATTGAACAATCAGGACAGGACGTATTTAATATTCCATAATCAGAGCAATAAGTAAACTCTTGGACAGAGACCAGGGGCCACAGGAAAGTTAGGCTCACAGTTAACTAGTGTGGCCACGTGGTTCGCGGAGACACAATTTCTACGTACAGCGGCCAAATTTTAGCAACTTTAAACCACGCACCTTCGAACAATTATAATTTTACAGAGGAAACACTTGAATAGACAAGGGGTAATGGTAGAAGGGCAACAAACTCTAATAGTAACCCAAGTGGATGGTTTCCAACGGACGTATAGTAATGAAAAAGAAAATTCACAAAGAGGCAAAAATTATGAAGATTTGGAAAAGATTAGAATGTATACAAACGCAGTCGGAGGAACACAAACATTCGCACTGAACTGAGGACGCACTTCCTACGTGAGATCGCTTCAACATATGCAACACCTTTGTGCTACGTTCTTCTTACGGACCAAAGTCTGCATTAGGAATCAAACTGAAAGTCTGAAAAAGCCTTGCACTCCCTACTGCGACCCAGCAAAACAATGTTTACAAGTTAAAATGCAAGGCCAAAAGCTAAAAGCCCCCTCTCGCTATGAGACAACACACCACGCGGTTAAATCAACTCAACCTTCTTCGAAGAGACCTCGGCTGCAGACCCTCGGAGAGGTGGAATCAGACTGACCATCTCACACTAAAACTACTCCCACACGACCCCGTAGCCAGGAAAACACAGAGATGAGGCTTCTGCCACCAACCTAACACCGGTACCTTTCAGACAAAGGGAACAAACCTCTTTGCCCACCTGAGAACTATAAGGGTTGGCTATTCTGTAAGACTACAGCTGATGCTCTGCAGCAGACTAAATCACCGTACAGCAAAATTAAACACACATATATTCATTCACTCATGCATGCCAGAGAGTTTTTCAATGGGAGAACAAGGGATAAACGTTTTACGGAATCATAGTCGTGAGTTGGGTTACATATAAAAACGTGGAAGACATATAATGGCGTTGTAGAGGCATTTGCAAGTCTGAAAAGAACCAACATAACAGCCATATGATGCTTGCAAATCGTAGAAAGAAACAGGCTGCGGATAGATTGAATCATAGCTCACTCTTCTCTGGTTCTAAATTTAGCAACAAAAACACCCGAATTGTTCTGTGGGATGCAAAGTGCACTGGAAAGCAAATAAAATAATAATGAGAAGACTGTGCCGTGAGTTTTCTATCCATGCTAGGAGATTCGCCAACAGTCTTCGAAACAAACATAACTTAAGAAACAACTATCGTAACAGGCAAACAGCAGCTCAAAAGAAACGACTAATCTATAATATTTAAATGAATTGTGAGTGACTTTAATCAGTAGCTGTGACCTCAAGTGGGCCGCAAAGCAAACAGTTGATTTACCACTAAATAATTAATGATAAATTAAGCGTATGACACTGTAAGTTGACATCATATCACCCAAGTCATTGCAATAAACATGAGATATCAAATCAAATGGTTCAATGGCTCTGAGCACTATGGGACTTAACATCTGAGCTCATCAGTCCCCTAGAACTTAGAACTACTTAAACCTAACTAACCTAAGGACATCACACACATCCATGCCCAGGGCAAGATTCGAAACAGCGACTGTAGCGGTCGCGCGGTTCCAGACTGAAGCGCCTAGAACCGCTCGGCCATACCGGCTGGCCTAAACATGAGATATCATCTTAAATATTGCTTTAAACAGTTATCAAAGTGATTTTTATATGGTGATCAGTACTTGTGTCCTGATCATCATGCTCAATGCAATAGGCAAGCTAAAAGCATTTCAGATAAGATTTAAAGAGAAAACATGAAATGAATGTGACAGAACAGACATGTCGTCCATCAAAGCAAACATTTGAAATTAAATCGTTACTCATATCTAACACTAAATCAAAGAGCCTGTCGCCGGCCGGAATGGGCGAGCGATTCTAGGGGCTACAGTCTGGATCCGCGCGACCGCTACCGTCGCAGGTTCGAATCCTGCCTCGGGCATGGATGTGTGTGATGTCCTTAGGTTAGTTAGGTTTAAGTTGTTCTACGCTCTAGGGGACTGATGACCTCAGATGTTAAGACACATAGTGCTTAGAGCCATTTGAAAGTGGCTGTCACTTGTGTGGTCCACTGCTTTGCTCAAAGCAAGAGCCAAATTATAAGCATTCCAAATAAAGTTTTAGAAAAAAAACATGAACTATATGTGACAAAGCTATCCTCAGTTGGCCATCCAAGCAAACATTTCAAATTAAATTGTTTAACGATATTCAACATAAAATCATAATTAACACAGAAACATACATAAAAGGTACTCAAAAAATATATATATAAAAAAACACAATACTACAAGATTAAACTCGCGGGTACATGGTTAGGCACGAAAATATTACGTCGTTGGCTTGTAAGCATGACGTCACAACTTTCGTAGACACACTGTTTACTGTCATAGCTAGTTTCGTGCTGTAACACACTAAAGACATAAATGCCTCGATAGTTTATCTCAATACAGTCACACATCCATATTATGCGGCGAACAACACACATACAAAAAAAACACTTGCACTTCACCGACAGTGCGGTGACACAACCCTCGAATCCACTAGACCGCACGCCGTAGTCCCACAGAATGAAGGACCTTATTGGTGGAACACCATCCGCCGGCATAGCTCTCAGCACGCATCATTGTCCATGCGCCACGGCTACTTGGCAGAAACCTCGCAGAAGTACTTCGTCACGGCCGGTGTCAATTTTTCTGATGGGACATCTTAGCATACTTTGGTCGTTTGACGTTCCTGCCCGAGAGAGGAAAAAAATGGCTCTTCTGTTAGCACCGCCCTCGGCAAACAAGGAACGTCGACCACGACTGCATTTCTTCTGAACATCAGGGTACATCACTTCAGTCTTCATACCGTCATCATCATCGTCATCATCATCATCGTTTGTACACGGCTTGGTTGGTAGAGCCATGCAATGATTGTCAGGACATTCCCAACACTAGGAAGGCACTAATAAGCTGTTCTTCGTGCCTTCTCTCAGCAAGCAGAGAAAGCCCACTTCAGGTGCCGTTTGGTAGTAGTCAGCTGTACAGCTATGTACTTGTCACGTTGGCACGCCCCCGTGCAGTGTAAGTCAGCGGAACCATCTTCCTGAGATGGTTGCATCTCAATAGACCAGAAGCCACGCCGTCGTCAGACCGTATTAATGTTTTTTGGATCGTGCCTCGGGCACTGCCCAACTCACGTTTGTGTGTGCGCGAGCGACGCTCCTCTGTGTCAGGCTAACCCAGTGTCGCGCGCCCGAGCCTGGCGACCAGGGAAATGCTCTGCCGCGCCACCCTGTCTGCGCTGGCTGACAGTCTGGGGTTGGGGGAAAACCAGCAGCCGGCCCCCGCTGGCATGGAAACGGCCGTGACCGCTCGCCACACCACTAGCTTGAGGTTGATAGCAAGGCTCTGCAACACCAGCCGTTGCAACAAGTCCCGTACTTTCTGACGCGCAGGCTCACTAGGCGGGCGGCGATGTTGGGCCCACTTAGTAGCTACACTCACAGAGACTTTCACATAATATGATGCGTATATTACAAGAAAGAAAAAACAGCGGAAATTCCTACTACTGACTAATACATGAAGAATTGCCCGAAAATGGCTTTAGAAGGAGGGCCTTCTTAATAATATAAAAAAATAAGAAAACTTTTGTGAGCAATTATTAAGCATTAAAATTAGTTTTAACGATAAAAGGAAATGAATTTAACAGTTACGAAATTATCTCGATGATTAAAAATTTCACCGAGGAAAAAAAAAAAAAAAAAAAATCTAAGCTCCCTCACAAGAGTGACATGACTAAAAATTTAAACAACAAAGTTACTTCTTATATAACATAGATACAGCATTGCATACATTGGGACATGGATCAGAACAGGTGTTGTACAAGATTTGGTAAGGAAGTGGAGTAGATCTGGTGACGATACTAACTACAGACACAAAACTTTATCTACTACTAACTGCAGTCCCACACACAATCTACAGAATTTGTTCCAGTCACCACAAACATATAGAACGATAACGAGACCCACTCATAAAAAATATATTTCTTCGAAACTTTATACCCATTTGCTATTCTTTGACTGCTTCCCCATGGTTTGCAGTACACGTCTGTTGATATGTGGAAAATTTCTGTGGCATCTTTTCTCTGAACATTTCACAATTTAGGTTCATGCAAGTCATACGTGGAATAATAACGTGATAATGTTTAGGGATCAGATTGATCAAAACGAATTAGTGGGCATAAAAATAGAATTCAAAATCACTTTATCCTATAAGTAAGCACATAAAAGATTATAATCGAAGCAGACGAAATTAATGCTGCGGCCGTGACTCAAACCCGGATCTTCTTGCTTGCTAGGCAGAAATGCTAACCATTACGCCTCCGCAGTACGATGGCCGACACTGCTGCACGAACTACATAAGCTGAGTGCCCTCCCCAACACAAACTTCAGTTCATTTTTCCCTTACATATTGTCACTACTGCCAGGGCTCTCCAATATTGCCAAGCTTCCCAGCATTGGACGTAATGGGACGTCCTTTTACCATTGGTGATCTTATAGATCTTATAATTATAATGTTTATAATTAAATATTTCCCTGAGACATTTAAGTCTCTTTTTATTATCTACGATAATGATCGAAGCAGGTGCTTGCCAATATCGGAAAGCCCAGGCAGTAGTGACAATATGTAAGGGAAAAATGAACTGAAGTTTGTGTTGGGGAGGGGACTCAGCTTAGGTACTCTCTGCAGCAAACCGGTGGATAAATGGTTATCATTTCCGTCTAGCAAGCAAGAAGACCCGGGTTCGGGTCCGGTCGCAGCAGAGTTTTAATTCATTTCGTCTGCTACGATCATTATCGTAGATAATAAAAAGAGACTTAAATGTCTCAGGGAAACATTTAATAATAAGACATAAAAGATTGTCAAAAAAATCAAATCATTTGCTCTTGGCCATAATTTCTACATCTACATGATTACTCTGCAATTCACATTTAAGTGCTTGGCAGGGGGTTCATCGAACCACAATCATACTATCTCCCTATCATTCCACTCCCGAACAGCGCGCGGGAAAAACGAACACCTAAACCTCTCTGTTCGAGCTCTGATTTTCCTTATTTTATTTTGATGATCATTCCTACCTATGTAGGTAGGGCTCAACAAAATATTTTCGCATTCGGAAGAGAAAGTTGGTGACTGAAATTTCGTAAATAGAACTCGCCGCGACGAATAACGTCTTTGCTTTAATGACTTCCACCCCAACTCGCGTATCATATCTGCCACACTCTCTCCCCTATTACGTGATAATACAAAACGAGCTGCCCTTTTTTGTACCCTTTCGATGTCCTCCGTCAATCCCACCTGGTAAGGATCCCACACCGCGCAGCAATATTCTAACAGAGGACGAACGAGTGTAGTGTAAGCTATCTCTTTAGTTGACTTGTTGCATCTTCTAAGTGTCCTGCCAATGAAACGCAACCTTTGGCTCACCTTCCCCACAATATTATCTGTGTGGTCTTTCCAACTGAAGTTGTTCATAATTTTAACCCCCAGGTACTTAGTTGAATTGACAGCCTTGAGAACTGTACTATTTATCGAGTAATCGAATTCCAACGGATTTCTTTTGGAACTCATGTGAATCACCTCACACTTTTCGTTATTTAGCGTCAACTGCCACCTGCCACACCATACAGCAATCTTTTCTAAATCTCGTCTTACTAATTGTCAAACGATACTCATAACCAATGCACCAGTACTCACCACGAGTCGCCAGGGATCCTCATATACATTCACGTTATTTCACACTTATCGATTGATACCCAGATTATTTACCAAATATAAAATTGCATGAGGTTAAAATATGTTTCAATATTCATCTTCCAGGGCTTCCACATTATGGTCTCCTTAAATGTACCTAATAGTAGGTGGTGGCAAATTAAAAATTCTAATCATTCTATAATGTGCCATCACTGAAAATCCAACACCATGAGTCTCACTTCATACACAAATACATCAGCCTACAAGTCGTCAAATTGTCTCACAAACATCACAGTACATTTGCAAGTCTCACAAGATCATTCTCTCTAGAGGGAATATATACACCACAACTGAAGTTTATTTTACACAACTATCCATCAACCCGCAATGCGCCAAATCGGGGAATAAACATTTCAGTACAGTTGCAAATCTCACAAAGTCATCCTCACCTAGAGGGAAAAAATACGCTACAATTGGAATTTATCATAAAAAACACCATACAACCATTTACTCGCCACTTCACCACACTCTATACGTATTCACTCAAGAAAAAAAAAATTATACTACTGTGAGGGAAAGCGCCTCATCTGACCCTCATAACCATTCGTACTCTGATGTTATAAAAGCACGCAACACGACCCCTTTCTGCTGAAAAGAAGATACAACGGTAAACATATTGAGGAACTCATCACAATTCATAGGAAATAATACACTTTAGTTTTACCCACGTAATAAATGAATCAAAAATATAGGGGAAACATGTCGTTCCGATCTCAGAGGTGCATGATCATCTGATTCTTACTCAAAAAAAGTTTTACATAGGAGATGTGGTGCAGGCCCTTCGACTTGCGAGAGCGGAGGGTTTCTACTTCAAGTGCGTTCGGATGTAGAATCCGCTTGATTCTGTACGACCCTTTAAATAAGAAAAAGAACTTCTTTGACAACCCAGCACCTTTATTTGAGAGCTTGTGCGAGCGTACAAGTAGTTTTTGGCCTACGCGAAAAGCTATGTTCCGCACCTTCTTTTTGCAGGCTCTTACCTGAGCCTCTGCAGCACTAATTATATTTTTCGGGGCAAGCCCCACAATTGCAGTTCGCCGTAACCTCGGCTCCGCTGGCCAGAGAACCAACTCTTTTATCTTACTCGGACGATCCTTGTTTCTCAGGACTACAGTCAGTGGAAGGATCGTCGAGGCATTTTGTAATTCATTCAATATTATATGGAAACCAGATAGGAAGGTTCCAGATGATTGGAAAAGAGCACAGGTAGTCCCAGTCTTCAAGGGTCGTCGAGAAGATGCGCAAAACTATAGACCTATATCTATGACGTCGATCTGTTGTAGAATTTTAGAACATGTTTTTTGCTCGCGTATCATGTCGTTTTTGGAAACCCAGAATCTACTCTGTAGGAATCAACATGGATTCCGGAAACAGCGATCGTGTGAGACCCAACTCGCTTTATTTGTTCATGAGACCCAGAAAATATTAGACACAGGCTCCCAGGTAGATGCCATTTTCCTTGACTTCCGGAAGGCATTCGATACAGTTCCACACTGTCGCCTGATAAACAAAGTAAGAGCCTACGGAATATCAGACCAGCTGTGTGGCTGGATTGAAGAGTTTTTAGCAAACAGAACACAGCATGTTGTTCTCAATGGAAATACGTCTACAGACGTTAAGGTAACCTCTGGCGTGCACAGGGGAGTGTTATGGGACCATTTCTTTTCACAATATATATAATTGACCTAGTAGATAGTGTCGGAAGTTCCATGCGACATTTCACGGATGATGCTGTAGTATACAGAGAAGTTGTAGCATTAGAAAATTGCAGCGAAATGCAGGAAGATCTGCAGCGAATAGGCACTTGGTGCAGGGAGTGGCAACTGACCCTTAACGTAGTTAAATGTAATGTATTGCGAATACATAGAAAGAAGGATCCTTTATTGCATGATTATATGGTAGCGGAACAACCACTGGTAGCAGTTACTTCTGTAAAATATCTGGGAGTATGCGTGCGGAACGATTTGAAGTGGAATGATCACATAAAATTAATTGTTGGTAAGGCGGGTACCAGGTTGAGATTCATTGGGAAAGTCCTTAGAAAATGTAGTCCATCAACAAAGGAGGTGGCTTACAAAACACTCGTTCGACCTATACTTGAGTATTGCTCATCAGTGTGGGATCCGTACCAGATCGGGTTGACGGAGGAGATAGAGAAGATCCAAAGAAGAGCGGCGCGTTTCGTCACAGGGTTATTTGGTAACCGTGATAGCGTTACGGAGATGTTTAGCAAACTCAAGTGGCAGACTCTGCAAGAGAGGCGCTCTGAATCGCGGTGTAGCTTACTCGCCAGGTTTCGAGAGGGTGTGTTTCTGGATGAGGTATCGAATATATTGCTTGGGGAAGCAAACCTCCCGAGGAGATCACGAATGTAAAATTAGAGAGATTCGAGCGCGCACGGAGGCTTTCAGACAGTCGTTCTTACCGCGAACCATACGCGACTGGAACAGAAAATGGAGGTAATGACAGTGGCACGTAAAGTGCCCCCCGCCACACACCGTTGGGTGGCTTGCGGAGTATAAATGTAGATGTAGATGTAGTTCCGTGTCCCAAGTCCGCTGGTTAATGGTGGCAGTATAACCGACACAATTTCCCCATTTCCTTCATCCACCTTTCACAAGGAGTTGCTGAAGGGTAGAAAATGGATGTAAAGATCGGGTTAACACACTCTCTCTGAAGCATATACTCCCAGTGACGTGACCTAAATTGTGGGCCGTTGTCCGAGATCACACGCTTCACAGCGCCAACCTCCCCTAAGAGGTGGTTAGCGAACGCGGCGGCTACGGTACTCCCGGTGGCCCTACGCAGCGAGGTGAGGCAGACCAGTTTTGACGTCAGCTCCACCGCCACGAACATGTACGCACTTGTTCCTGGAGCGCACTAGTGGACCGAATCGGTCTATTGCTGCGAGATCCCTTAGTTTACTGAGAATGATCGGGTGCATTTGTGCGGCAAACGACACGGTATGCGGCTTGGCTCGCTGACAAGGCGTGCATACCCTAATTACTTTAGGTATACACCGGAGCATATTACGAAAACAGTAGGTTTCTCTCAGCTTCTCCAAGCATTTCCGCGCACCAAAGTGACCGTAGCTCAGATGCACGTACGACACGAGCTTATTCACCAGTTCCTCGGGAATCGCTAACAGTCACCTGGAGTCATCCAGGGCTCGCCTCTTAAATAGGACACCGTTCCGTACGGTATAATACTGCCTGATGGCCACGCTAGATTTATCTTGCCATCTCTCCTTGATATCACATAAAACTTCGTCCTCGTCTTGCTCCTTCCCAATATTACCTAGTGAGGTAGTGACATAATTTTCAAATTCTACGTTCTGTAGGTATAAAACACTAAAATTGTTTTGATTTATTGCACCGCACTCAGCATGGGTAAGCCCGTAGGCATCCGAGACAGAGCATCAGCAATGATTTCTTGTGCCCCAGAATACATTCTACCGTGAAATGGTATTCCTGGAGAAACACCATCCACCTTCTTAGCCTACCATGATTAATCTTGGCCCTCATTAAGAATTGTAGCGCCCTGTGGTCGCTGTACAACCTAGTCATGCGTCCGAACAATTAGTACCAGAATTTCTTGAACGCCCAGACAATAGCCAGGGCTTCAAGCTCTGTGACAGAGTAGTTCCGTTCACTTCGCGAGAGCACATGACTGGCGAACGAAATAGTTTTTTCCAGGTAGACGGGTCCTTTCCAACATCCATCTGGAACAACACCGCTCCCAGCCCAGTCAGTGAGCTATCTTTCATCATACAAAACTCCTGATTCAGATATGGGTGCGCGAGCAATGAAGCATTAACCAGTGCATTTTTTAGCCTGTCAAATTTTCTCTGTGATTCCTCGTCCCAAATCCAAACGGTGTTCTTACCCATAATGTACACAAATGAGGGGCTGACAAAACAACGAGATTTATAAATCTTTTGTAGACGTTGAGAGTCCCAAACATTTCCTAAGCTGATGTTTTGAAGTAGGTGTTGCACAATCCACAATGGCTGCAATTTTGTCAGGGTGTGGATGAATCCCATCCGCCGACACAATGTGACCCAGAAACTTTATACTTTCGCGCCCGAACTGCGATTTGTCCAGATTCACGGTCACCCCTATTTTGTGTAATACCTCGAGCAATCGATTTATAACCCGGCTGTGTTCCTCCCATGACTTCTCTGCAATGAGAATGTCGTCCACGTACACAGTTATGCACGCTTTCAGGACGTCACGTTGTATGTTATTCAGGCCTCTCATGAAGGCAGCTGAAGAAACACTGAACACAAAAGGGAGGCGTTTAAACTAGCAGCAACTTCCGTAGCAGAGGAATGCAGTGTATTTCCTGTATGACGAATCGAGCATTATTTGCCAGTAGCTGGACTGGAGGTCAATAGATGATAAAACTTTCACAACGTGTAAGCGTTGCAAAAGTTCCTCCAGCCCCCTTCTGGCCTATCCCTCTCGGACATAATAATCGTATTTATTTGTCACGAGTCCAAAACCCAACGCACGGACTTGTCCCACATTGGCACTATGAGTAACAGCGAGTTATAGGAGCTCCTTGATCGCTTAATTACACCCTGTTCCGGCATCCCACTTATTCCAACTTCCACGCTATTCTTGTACACCAGTGGAATAGCGTAGGGTTTAACAAAAAACTGTAGATGTTCGCACACCGTAGAGCGGTACAGAATACACTGATTGCCCCTGGTGAATCCGGAAACACTCGGGCATAGCTTCTCAGAATGTGACACACTCGATTAGCGTCCATGGCGCCCGCACCAGCAATACATCTGTTCACAATGCTCATGAAAACAGCGTTCGCCGCACGGGTAGCTGCGCGGTCTATGGTGTATTGTCACTGTCCACGCAGCTCTCCCTGTCGGAGGTTCGAATCCTCCCTCGGGCATGGGTGTGTGTGTCATCCTCAGCGTAAGTTAGTTTAACTTACACTACTGGCCATTAATATTACTACACCAAGAAGAAATGCAGATGATAAACAGGTATTCATTGGACAAATATATTATACTAGGACTGACATTACATTTTCACGCAATTTGGGTCCATAGATCATGAGAAATCAGTATCCAGAACAACCACCTCTAGCTGTAATAATGGCATTGATACGCCTGGGCATTGAGTCAAACAGAGCTTGGATGGCTTGTACGGGTACAGCTGCCCATGCAGATTCATTCACGATGCCACAGTTCATCAAGATTAGTGACTGGCGTATTGTGACGAGCCAGTTGCTCGGCCACCATTGACCAAACGTTTTCAATCGGTGAGAGATCTGGATAATATGCTGGCCAGGGTAGCAGTCTAACATTTTCTGTATCCAGAAAGGCCCATACAGGACCTGCACCATGCGGTCGTGCATTATCCTGCTGAAATGTAGGGTTTCGCAGGGATCGAATGAAGGGTAGAGCCGCGGGTCGTAACACATCTGAATGTAACGTCTACTGCTCAAACTGCCGTCAATGCGAACAAGAGGTGACCGAGACGTGTAACCTATGGCACCCCATGCCATCACGCCGGGTGATACGCCAGTATGGTGATCACGAATACACGCTTGCAATGTGCGTTCAGCAAGATGTCCCCAAACACGGATGCGACCATCATGATGCTGTAACAGAACTTCGATTCATCCAAAAAAAAAATGACGTTTTGCCATTCGTGCACCCAGATTCGTCGCTGAGTACACCATCGCAGACGCTCCTGTCTGTGATGCAGCGTCAAGGGTAACCGCAGCCATGGTCTCCGAGCTGATAGTCTATGCTGCTGCAAACGTCGTCGAACTGTTCGTGCAGATGGTTGTTGTCTTGCAAACGTCCCCATCTGCTGACTCAGGGATCGAGACGTGGCTGCAGGATCCGTTACAGCCATGCGGATAAGATGCCTGTCATCTCGACTGCTAGTGATACGAGGCCGTTGGGATCCAGCACGGCGTTCAGTATTACCATCCTGAACCCACCGATTCCATATTCTGCTAACAGTCATTGGATCTCGACCAAAGCGAGCAGCAATGTCGCGATACGTAAACCGCAATCGCGATAGGCTACAGTCCGGCCTTTATCAAAGTCGGAAATGTGATGGTACGCATTTCTCCTCCTTACACGAGGCATCGCAACAACGTTTCACCAGGCAACGCTGGTCAACCGCTGTTTGTGTATGAGAAATCTGTGGGAAACTTTCCTCATGTCACACGTTGTAGGTGTCGACACCGGCGCCAACCTTGTGTGAATGCTCTGAAAAGCTAATCATTAACATATCACAGCATCTTCTTCCTGTCGGTTAAATTTCGCGTCTGTAGCACGTCATCTACGTGGCGTAGCAATTTTAATGCCCAGTAGTGTAGATTAACTAGCGTGTAAGCTTAGGGACCGATGACCTCGGCAGTTTGGTCCCATAAATCATTACCACAAATTTCCAAAAAACAGCATTCCTCTCAAGCTCACTAGACTGTGAGTCCAGGTCAATAATCAGATTGACAGAAATCTCCTGCCCAGGTCGCGACTCAGTTCTAACGTGGAATTCCAGACAGCTCACTTTAGAATCCTTGCGCAAAACACATTCCTCAAACGTTAGACTGACAGGGTTGCTCCCGGCGCCGACAGTGGTAACACCTCCAGCCACGTCAATTACGGCACGGTGTGCATTCATAAAGTTAGTCCCCAATATCGTGACCACGTTCATCAGTGGCACCACAAAAAAATTGAACTAAAACTCGTGACCTTGACAAATTGAGTTTAATCGAGCCTCTATTTTAATTTTGACGCTTTTTCCGCATATCGCGCCCTTTACCGTGGTTGCTCTCGCCTGGAAAGTCCGCCAACTCCCCGTCTCTTCACACCTTCGAAACGCTGCCTCATTAATAAGCGAAAAGGTACTGCCCGTGGACACACCTACGGCTGTCTTCTTGTATGGAAACAGACACGACTGGGCTTACCATTCTCTATCAAATGTGTAAAGTGTCAGGCAAATCCAACACCTTCCGTGAAAACCCTGACATGATAAGCAAATCCAGTAGTATGTCACATAGCTCCGAGTAAATCGTGACATTAAATTAACCAAAGTAATACGAATAACGAGTGAGCAAATTGAATACCACAGACTAACACAAGAATGCCTAAATGCATGTCATACCTTCCCACCGTGAGACAGACGCAGTTCCGAGGGGAGAAACGAGAACAGAAGCCGAGAGCAGATCCGTGTTAAGCTGGAAGGCCCTACGATAAGGGACGGACGGACACCCACGTCGCCAGCTAACTGCTAGGACCACACTACCCACAAGTTTTAGCGTGAGACTTTTTCGCGTCTCTGTTACGTTAGGACCACCCCCCAGCCCATGTTAAAAGATAGAGCCCTCCAGAAGAACAGTATAGACCTTACGATAACGCTAAAAGGACCACACCAGCTGTAAGTTTTAGCGTGAGACTTTTTCGCGTCTCTGTTACGTTGCAAACTTTAAAAACATTGCCCCACAACGAAAAGTATAACGTTTATCATTGGATAGACAGAATTTTTGTAGGTGGAGCTTAAGGTTAACATTGAGACCCTGACTGGTCAGATGAAAACACAGCCAGATAGTTTTTTTTTAAACCAACTTCGGTAAATTGTAGTAAGGAGAAGTTAGGAGAGGGTTGCTTCCGAGACAGCAAGGTGAGTGGAGCTGTGCTGCCTGCCGCCCCCTGACGAACACCGACAAGGTAATGAACGTACGCGATGCCGCATTTTTGAGCGCATAAGGCTTCACTCAGAACTGCAGAAGTCTCATCTGTTATATACCCTTTTACGTAATACTAGTGTCGATCGTCAATTAAAGCTCATGGTGTTTACATTTGCCACTTGAAGTAAAAATCTGAAATGCGATGATTTTTCTGTTATATAGTTATTGAGAAGCCACATCAGCCACTGTAATTTACGACAAGTTAGATAAGTAATTAAAGATAATTGAGGGTCACTGTAGACCATTTTGATAGTTTTCTCTTTTGTGAAACTTAATTTAAACCTAGATTATAGATGTGATATGGCATAGGTCATCCTTCGATCCATTGTAGAACTTGGAAACCCATTCAGGGAATATTCGTTCACATTTTTGTTGAACGCAGTTGGTTTTTATCATCCTGTATTAAAACATTTCCTTTTATCAATAGTGCAATTTATAAACGATGTTTTGTGAGTAGAATAAAATTTCCAATGGTAAACTTAACTGCTTTTTCGACGTTATTTTACCAGCTAACTAAAAATAGGAAAGCCTTGAACCCCTTCCACTAAATTTAGTTAGTATTAAGATTCTTTTACAGGGAGTGCAGTGGAGCTGACGCTGAAATCATTAAGTATTTGGTTATATCATCGCTAGTCTCACTGAACTCTTCTGAATTCTACATGTCATGTGTGGTCTGGCGTCTCCTTACCAGCAACAGGTCCCAGGTTCAAACTATTCAATTCCCTAAAAAACACCCTCAGAGCGTCGTTGCGCGAAAGTGGTAGGGAGACACGGTATAGAACAAACAGACACCACGCAGAGTGTTTAGAAAAGTACTCCAATATCGACAATAGCACTGGTCCTCCTTCTGCGTCAGTCAACTGACATTGTTCCATTTGATTAGGGGCATTAGACAGATTGTGTCGGGGATTTGCCGAACGAATCCCGGTAGTATCGAAGGCTTTCAAACTTACTTTACTGATGTATTGCTTCCTACAGAAGCTAGTAAGTGTATCAGTTCCAGAACGCGAGACTGCAGAAATAACCACAACAGGAACCGAACAGCTCAGCTGAGGAAGTCTTTTGACTGCCGGCCACCTGGGCACCAGACTGCATTCCGTTGCCTTCCAACGTCTTAAGGCTACTTCGACCAGGCGAGGCTGTCGTGCTGCCGGCAGAACTGCCGCGTGTTCAAATGGCTTCATAACGCCGGCCTGCCGTCTCGTCTGATCGTATCTGCAGCACGAGAAACGACGCCTGCTCCAAGCCGTGACCTCAGCGGCACGCGCAGCTGTTAAGCGTAACAGAACAAAAATAATATTTGATGATCTTAGATCTCTGAGGGCAAAGTCCTCATTTCGGCTGTGTTCTCTTTGAATATTTGCATTGTTCCCATCTATGACTGCACGTGTATTCGAAGAATAGGGTAACAAAACGTTAACAGATACAAAACCATGACCGTGTCGCTGTAGCAAGGGAATAGGCTTAGTTTTTCTGCCATCAGTATGTAGGTTTCAGTGGGTTGAATTTCCATGTAAAGATAAACGGGGAATATTATCTGGGTTACAAAAATCGTAAAGAAATTTACGGTCGTACAATAAACTGCGTAGAATCATGAAGGAAAGAAGCTACCTAAGACATGTGTCGTGTAGAATCCTGAAGGACAGAGGCTACCTAAGACATGTTATCGTGTATCAAAACAAAACATAGTTTTAACATGTTAATGGACCAAATTTTCAGAGATGTTAGGTATCCAAAAAGGCAGCAAAAGTAGATAATGAATTTCAGAAATTTCGAGCAACCGCAGCAGTATTGCTGAAACGTTGAAGAACGTTATAAAGAGCTGGTATGGTGTATGTGGATATTACGTGGTCGTGTTGGGTGCAGCTTTCCGTCTCTGACGCAGTCAGTAGCGATACTCTTTTATCTATCTTATGCTCTTCTTTATTTTTTCATTGGGGTGTGTTTCAACAGCCTTCAGCAAAGCTACTACAAATTTGCGACGGACTCAGAAATAAACATCACTTAAAGTATATCCTTACGAGAACTGAAAATGAACACCATCTTTTAAAAGTAAATGGCTAACGATTGTCTGTGCTGTGGTCCACACCCGTAGCTGTCAATATGGCTCTCAACATGAACAGGACTACAGTGCTACTGGATCCAAATGAGAGTTAGGTGGGCTATGTAACAAGAAACTGAATGACTCTAGCCGAAACGAAATGTATAAATTGAACCAGTCATTTATGTATAAAAAATTAATACCACTGATGTTTGTGGAAATTCTTTCCGTTAATAAATGTAAGCGATCAGCAGATACATAAGTAACAATATCATTTCTCATCCGTATAAGCCATTCAAAATAATGCTGATTTAATACCCGAAAAATCTGTTACGTTCAGCACCATATGCGTGTGATAAAAAATGTTCAGCTTCACATGTTCTAGGTATGAAGAGCATTCACTCTTGAAATATCTCAAGTCTTCATTCAACGAGTGGTTTGTAATATCGTCGAGACTTGGAGATGTATAACCTAAAATGACCTAAGCTGGTTTAGCCACCGCAGTTTATACCCTACATAATATCCGACCGGCTATTCGAACTACTCGCGTCGCTTAGTGCTTCAGTTACATTCTAGAAATTGTGTTAAATCTAAATCCTTACTGCTGTCTAGGAGACCAGTAAGATGTAAGATTTTGTCTGATTATTTTTGTATAAGAGTGTGTTGTTCAGTAAATTTACCAGCAATCGTTAAAATAAGAATGCATTAGGAATACACAGTTATAAAAATGCGTCAGTCGTGCCCATACATTAATGTCGATAAACTGTCATATTATCCCCCATTTTCACTAGCACACTCAAAATTTACGCAATACTTAACCGTTTTAAATTAAGGGCGATACAGCAAAAATGATTTAAAAATCATGTTAAAACAATAAAATCAGGGAATGTTAATATTGCGTTATGTGTGTAGTATCATACATTGAATACCCTAAAGTGCTTTTCTCTGTCGTGTACGGTTGGTTGTGACTGATGTTTTTAGATTTGGAGGTAACTGGAGGAAAATTGTGTTGCTGACGATTCTAGGTATGTGAACGAACACTCTTCGAAAACTTGAAGGTAGCTGGGATAAAATATAGGGATCGCACGGTCATCTAAATATTGTACAAAAACCAGACTGCACTTCAATTAGTCATAGGACACGAAACAGACGCAGTAATGGAGGAGGGAGTGAGACAGAGCTGCAGTTTTCAGAACATGTTATTCACTCCTTACAGTGAACTCGCGTTAACGGAATCCAAACGGAAATTTCACCGGGAACTCGAAGTTCAGGGTTTAGGAATAAAAACGTTTGTCGATGGCGTTTTAATTCTGTCACAGACGGCCAAGATCTCCGAAGGGCAGTTGAACGGAATGGGCTGCGTCATCACATGAGGTTTTAAGGCGAGTATCAACAAACATAAAACAAGGGAAATGAAATGTAGAAGAATTAAATATGGCGATGCTGAGGGAATCGGATTAGCAAATGGGGCGCTAAAAGTAGCCAAGAATTTTTTGCTGTTTGGGCAGAAAAATAATTGACGGCGGTCTTAGTTAAACGGCAAGTGGTCCAGAAAACAGCTGCAAGATTGGCAGTGTCTCAAAACTTTTAGGAGACTACCCTTGTAATTCATTTCAAAGCCGCTATGAATTCTTCAAGCCTCGCATTTTCTTTGTCAGTAAGGTTGGGGAACTGGACTGATTTTGTCAGAATGTGTCTCTTGTACAACGCGATTTCCTTTTCAAATCAGAAAGAATGTTTCTCACCATGCAATGTCTTACCGCGGGCAGTGAGCAGTCAAGTCTGTTTAAAAAGCGGGATCTGCAATCCATTCCGAATATTCCGATTTTCGTTCCTACACTCCTATTTCCATCTTTAATTCAGCAATTGCGAGTTTTAGATCGAAAAATTATTCAGGGCATGTCCCTTGATTTAGCCAACGTACTGTACAGTAATGTATAAAGTCTCCTTGCTCCTCATTTATTTCCATCATAAAGTGTTTCAGCTGACCTTGGAATAATGCCTGCGACTTCAGAAATTTTGCTATTCGTACCACCAGTTCCTTCACGTGCAGAATGCCAGCAAATTTATCACACAGTGTTTCTTAATGTACAGAACAATGAACCCCGTCTGTCGATCACAGTATTTCTTTGCTCTTTCATTGTAATCTAAATCTTTAAATTCCTTCTGTATCGTATTATTTCACAGAAAACCCCGTCGCTTATGTGAATATATAGTACATGTTGAGAATAATCATCCCTCTTGTCTTTCATTCCTATTGATTGCTAAAGGATTGCGATGACAGATCCCTAGACTGCTTCTTTCTGTGCAGATAGGTACTGGACCTTGTGACGAAGCAAGCTGAGTATCCAATCTCATCTGCTATGTTTCTCTACCTTCTAGAATATTCAAAATTTTTCCTTGAACTATGATAACGACAATATGATAGTGTACCTAGTACCCAGTGAGTGCATAGTAATTTCAGATTCATAAATAAAGCTTAGTCTCATTGAATTTCATTGCTCGTTTCATACTACTAGCTAATATAGTTGCAATGATCTAATTAGTTAACTCAGAAAATTTGCTAATTATGAAATATTGTTAATTGAAAAGGTTCATACAGTATGACCTTACATATTTAGTGAGCGATAGGAAACATATTTTGGCATATTATTGCCTGTCATTGGAAAGTACATATCTCCAACTTTTGTGTAAGGTACCTAAAATTGTCTGAAATTAATTATCTTCCGAATTACTTAACATTAAATCTTTAGACCACTGCTAGCTTCTGTTACAAACTGTGTCAAACTTAATGTTTGAACTTTGGCATTATAATTTTGCTGTTATATTTCTTATGCTCCATTTGACGTGCAGTGTTTGTTAATTAACTCACTAATTAGAAAGTTCAATATTTTTAGGGTCATAAAAATATTTTATTTAAGGTGGCTGCCGTCATTAAGGAGTACTGTAAGAGATATTGTTGATAGGCGAAACTATATACAGACGTAGAACATCTGAGGTCAGGCATTCTGCTGATGGGGGTAAAGTGAGCAGCACCTGTGTCTCTTGTACTGAACAGTCTGCCGTAGCGCGCTAACAAACATTCTGAAATATTCACATATATTGGGAGCAGTTTGTTTTCTTCACTCATGGGTTTAATTCACGAATTCTGTGACAGCAGTTCAAAAAAATGTTCAAATGTGTGTGACATCTTAAGGGACTTAACTGCTAAGGTCATCAGTCTCTAAGCTTACACACTACTTAACCTACATTATCCTAAGGACAAACACACAAACCCATCCCCGAGGGAGGACTCAAACCTCCGCCGGGACCAGCCGCACAGTCCAAGACTGCAGCGCCTTAGACCGCCTTTTTTTTATTATTTTTTCCATTTTTTTCTTTTTTTTGTGGGAGATGGATCAGGTAGTGGGGTGGCGGAGGCAAGGGGTGCAGGGGTCGCAACCCGAGGCCTGGCCACGGTGTCTCCTCCCTCCCATCCTGAGGATGTGGTACAAAGGATGCAGTTGGTGTATTATTGTGATTTTTTATTATTTTATTTATTCGTTTATTTATTTTTATTTTTTAAAATTTTTTAACAGTAAGGAACTGAAAACTGATGAGTGCACTCGTTGCGTCGAATTGGGGACGCACATAACTAAAAACATGCTAATAGTTGTAGAAAAATGCATAAAGAAAGAGAGCTAAGCGCGGGGCTAAAGAAATCATGAAACAAAACCGAAGGTTGGAATCCATACCACCATTAACCAGTGCTACATATTGCACCGGATGGGAAACAAAAACTGCGAACACCCTTTTGCACCGGGGACAAAAAGAGGAAATGGGCCAAATAATGCTACAGAGTGTGAGGGTTCACGACGAAACTCTCCATCTGCTGTATCTTCCAGGTATGACTTGTCGTAATGACCAAGGTAGATCCCACGTTGTACCGTGTAGTGTTCTATCATCGTCTTGTAATTTTAGCTTCTCTTACCCGTGATGTTCCAGCTACGTGGAGGGTCGTGGAACGCACTCCACAAATAATTGGAAAAATATTATCGATACTTTGGGTTACGGAGGATCTTGCAATGTCGTTCCTGCAAATAGTTCCAAAAGTCTAAAGTGCCCTTAGTGTCGTCTTGGAACAAATAATGCACTGTATGTCCACGAAGCCACGTTGTTGCATTAGTTTAAGTGCATGGGTAATACGTCTCATCCGGGAATAAGATAGTCTTGGGGTCGATATGATTCGGCGTTAGTCGAAGGAAGTATGCTGACATTTGCCTCACTAAGTGCCACACTGCCGTAGACTCGCCACAGCTAAGACGGTGTTCATCGTTGTCTTGAACGCCACAGCTCGTGCACGTGGGTAAGTGTACCATGTGGATCGCATGAAGCCTTGATCTGGTCACCTGCTTACCGTTGACAGTGATATACCACATCGCCGTGACGTCAGTGTCCAGTGTTACGTGGTGAATTGTCCTCCACACTACTCGCCAGTTGACGTTCGGGTGCTTCCTCTCCACGACGTTATCGGGTCGTCCACGTTGCAGGACCCGATAAAACGTCTTTGCCGTCGCCAGATGAGTCGCTGGTAAGGCAAGTCAAACGTAACTGAGTTCGAGGTAAAAGACACCGATGTAGAAGAGCGGGATGGGAATGTGGTGTATCGGCATAGGTGGCAACAGGGAAGGCGGTGCTAGTTCTTCTATTAACAAACACGTCAGACTGTCCGGACTTTGGTACCATACTTTGACTAATGTGCTCACAAATAGAGCGACCGCTCTGTCATGAACGTGATAAAGGCAAAGCCCTTTCCGATCCGGGGGAAGGGTGAGAGTTTCATATTTGGTCTTGAAAAGCATTCCTGAACTCACTAAGGACCTAAAAGCCGCAAGTATGCGGCGAATTAACATCTCCGTTATACGTAATATCTGGGCGATGTGCGGAATGCGGAATCTCTGAGCTGTAAGGGGGTGACACTGTTCCCAGACAATCCGACCCCGATGTTCATCGGTACCGATTTTGCGACGTTGATACGACTAACAGTGGCCATGCTATATGACGCTATCCAATTCAGTGCGCTAGCGGTGTCGTCGCCGTTGCGGATGACAATCACCAGGTCGTCAGTGTACGTTTACATCGGAAAGTGTGACCTCGTAACGTCATACCCGTTAGTCGTTGGCACAAGCCGCAGAGGAGTGGCTCCATTGCCACAGCATAAAGTAAAGTGGACAGAGGGCAGCCTTGGCATATCGATCGAGATATGGTGAGGGGCTGCGTAGGTCGCCCGTTGACGATCACCATGGATGTCGCGCCAGGGAGTAGTCGCATGACGACAGTGACGAATGGCTGTGGGTACCGCAAATGTTGGAGGACCTCTTCCAAATAGTCGTGGTCCACTCGGTCGAAAGCTTGACTAAAATCGATTGCTGCCAATGCACCCTTCAGACGACATGTCCTCGCCAGTGAGATCAAGTCACGATATTCACTGAGTGCTCTTTGAATATTATTGTCGCCTCCTGATGACGTCTGATCGGGTGAGAAGACGTTTCGTAAGGTCTGGTGTATCCGCGCCGCCAACAGTCGAGAAAAGATCTTAAAGTCGCAGTTCAATAGCGTCGACGGGCGGTAGTCCTGCAGTCGTGTGCCACCGGACGGTTTGTGAATAGGAATAATCGTCCCTTCCACAAGGGCAGCAGGGAGCGGCACTTACGGGGATAGTAGTTCGCGACAGATGTCCGTCCATCGGGAGACTAATAAATATTGAAAAGTCCGGTAAAATTCCAAGGGAAGGCCATCGGTACCCGGAGACTTGCTGGCAGCTCCTTTTCTAATGGCGTTCGATCACTTCTTCTTCCGTAATTTCTTCCATCAAGGCCGCTTCATTGCCGGGGTGACGGTGCCGTAAATCGTCTGAGAGACGTCCTTCAGTGCTGTCGAATCAGGGGTCTGAGCGGAATAGAGTTGGGAATAATGACCGTAGAACGCTGTGTTTATGTCTTATTGCGTGGTGAGGCGACGACCGTCCTCCGTGTCGAAGAAGCGTATCAGCGCTCGTTGGCGTCGTTTACTTTCACGAAGAACGTGGAACATCGATGGGCGTTCGCTCGGTATCCGATCCCGCTGCGTCCTCGAGCGGATGACCACCCCCTCTAGGTGACGTCGCATATGAGCGAGGATCTGAGCCTTAGCACGGTGGACCGCCGTTTGTCGTTCCGGAGACGGCGCCAAAGCATCGCAGTCGCGCAGTACCCTGAAATAAAAGTCGAGTGTATGTCTACGCCAAGCAGCGTGGTCGCAACCGTAGGTTATTAACGTTCGCCTCAGTGCCGGTTTGGCGCAGTCCAATCACAAGCGGATCGTTGTGGGATATGCACGGAGGCGATTTTCACACGAATGCCACGTATCCTCAACGGCTTGGGGGCAATCCAGGTACGACAGATGAGCGATGTTTAATTTCCACGGACTGCGGCTTCTCCACACCTGTTGTCGCCGCAGGGTGACGCCACAAATATAAGCTAAGTCGTCCGAGAAAGCCGCAGGTCACAGTTCCGCATTCTGTGTTCCAGCGGCGAGAGAGCGTGAGACATAAATTCGGTCGATACGACTTCAAGAGTGACTCGTGAAATATGTGAATCCCGGTCGGTGGCCGTGAAGATGTTCCCAAGTGTCCACCATCTGCAGGTCTCGAATTAGCGTTTCAAGTTCCGGGCACCGATTATGTCGTGGGAGTTGGTCTCTGGGCGACAGTACGCAATTGTCACCTCCAAACACCAGATGGTCGTGGCGGCCTTGGAAGAGCGGGGCGACGTCTTCCGCAAAGAATTGTGAACGTTCGCGACGTTTGTCCGTTTCGGGAGGTGCGTAGATATTGATAAGGCGGACACCCAGTACTGTGAGTGCCATTCCTCTTGCCCCAGACAGAAAGAGGATATCGTCCGCCACTATCCCTTCCCGAAGAAGTACAGTGACATCGCTGCCTATAGGGGAAGCTGGAGAGACGCAAGCGTCGTAACCGTACATGCCTGGGAAGTTGTCGACGTACACTTCCTGGAGAATGGCTATATCGATGGAAGCAGAGTTCAACATACCCTGAAGCAAGGATAACTTAGCGCGCGTCCGTATAGTGTTGATGTTTATAGCTGCAACGCGATAAGTTTGAGGTCTGTCCATAGCAGCAGTGTTGTCTATCAATACCCTTGTAAGGCTATCTCGTCACTGTATCTGATGGCGGGAAAGGATCAACACTGGTGGGGTAAATTTCCCCGCGTGTCGTCCGACACGATGGGCAAGGAGTTTTCCACACAGTCGTCCGCCCAGTCGCCATGAAATACCATCGGCTGTTGGTGGCTGTCAGTGGCTGCTGCGGCACTCGCCGCTGACTCCATCGGCTCTACTGGCTGGGAATCGACAGCGGCTATCTGCTTGTGACCCTGCTGTTCTGTGGGGTCGGAGGGGCTGAAGCTGTCACCACGGCGATCTGTTGAGTTTGATGTTACAGCGGCCTCTGTACAGCCGGTACCGTCGTCGGAGTGTCCACAGTCCATGTCAGACGATCGCTGCAAACACTCGTCCGATGGAGCACGCCACCGTCTCTTGTGGTTCAAATGGTTCAAATGGCTCTGAGCACTATGGGACTTAACTACTGAGATCATCAGTCCGCTAGAACTTAGAGCTACTTAAACCTAACTAATCTAAGGACATCACACATATCCATGCCCGAGACAGGATTCGAACCTGCGACCGTAGTGGTCGCGCGGTTCCAGACTGTAGCGGCTAGAACCGCTCGGCCACCCCGTCCGGCAGCTATGGAAAAATAGACATGAGAGAAAGAAGGCAAATTAGTGTTTAACGTCCTGTCGCTAGCGCAGTCATTAGAGACGGAGGGCAAGATCAGCTACGAAGAACGGACTAAGGAAATCGGCTACATCTACATCTACATCTACATCTATACTCCGCGAGCCACCTTACGGTGTGTGGCGGAGGGTACTTATTGTACCACTATCTGATCTCCCCTTCCCTGTTCCATTCACGAATTGTGCGTGGGAAGAACGACTGCTTGTAAGTCTCCGTATTTGCTCTAATTTCTCGGATCTTTTCGTTGTGATCATTACGCGAGATATATGTGGGCGGTAGTAATATGTTGCCCATCTCTTCCCGGAATGTGCTCTCTCGTAATTTCGATAATAAACCTCTCCGTATTGCGTAACGCCTTTCTTGAAGTGTCCGCCACTGGAGCTTGTTCAGCATCTCCGTAACGCTCTCGCGCTGACTAAATGTCCCCATGACGAATCGCGCTGCTTTTCGCTGGATCATGTATATCTCTTCTATTAATCCAACCTGGTAAGGGTCCCATACTGATGAGCAATACTCAAGAATCGGACGAACAAGCGTTTTGTAAGCTACTTCTTTCGTCGATGAGTCACATTTTCTTAGAATTCTTCCTATGAATCTCAACCTGGCGCCTGCTTTTCCCACTATTTGTTTTATGTGATCATTCCACTTCAGATCGCTCCGGATAGTAACTCCTAAGTATTTTACGGTCGATACCGCTTCCAATGATTTACCACCTATGGCATAATCGTACTGGAATGGATTTCTGCCCCTATGTATGCGCATTATATTACATTTATCTACGTTTAGGGAAAGCTGCCAGCTGTCGCACCATGCATTAATCCTCTGCAGGTCTTCCTGGAGTACGTACGAGTCTTCTGATGTTGCTACTTTCTTGTAGACAACCGTGTCATCTGCAAATAGCCTCACGGAGCTGTGTCCTTTTCAAAGGAAGCATCCCACCATTTACGTGGAACGAAAGATTAGAACAGAAGATACACTGCGTCACCCACATTTCATGATTCTCGGTATACGGTTTGCTAGAGATGTCTCTGTAAATGGTCGAAGCAATTACTATTACGCGACATAAGGATAGTGTGACATTTCTGTCGGAACACAGTGCCGGCGTGGAAGTTAATCCATAAAAAGATGTAGGAATCGACAACTCTTAGTAAAATTAATAGCTCATGAACGTAATGTCGTGTAATGACAACGACCCCTCAAACTAAGCGGCTCTGTGGAAGAATTCAGCCTGTTGTTTTGGTCTTCAGTCAGAAGGTTGGTCTGAACCAGCTTTCCCCGGCTGTCTCCGTATAACTGCCGCAACCTGTATCCATTTCAACCTGACTACTGTGATTAAGCGTTGACCTCCGTCTACTGTTCCTCCCCACCCCTCTTACATTCGCAGACACACACACACACACACACACACACACACACACACACACACACACACACGCACTTACCTCCATTACCAAGTTTTCTGTTTCTTGACACTTTAGTTGCGAGTGCTTCTATTCCCCAAGTTACGACTTCTCTTGATGTGTAAAAAGCTGATTGTACGCGTTTCCCTTCCGTACAGTGCTACAGTCCAGGAAAATCAGAATATAATTCCCAATATTTAAATTTATATTCGCTGCCAGCAAAATGTCTCTTTTTCAGAAACGCTCTTCTCGTTAATGGCAGTCTCCCTTTTACAAACTATACTTCGACCATCGTCACTATTTTGCTGTCCAAACAGTAACAATTATCGGCTACTTTCAGTGCCTCATTTCCTAATCCAATTCCCTCAGCATCGTCAGATTTAATTCTTCTACATTCGTACATTCAGGCAGACCACAAGTACATCAGACAATTCCTTTATGAAAATTAACTATTGGCACAAGTGTATCATAAGCTATTAATGGCTGTAGAAATGAAAATTAAAATCTGTGTTTAACATTTACTGCATGTGACGAACACTTGTAACATTTGAGGCTGCTTGCTTATCATTTAGAAATGTAAACATGATTTGGTTTGGTTTAACCCATTTTGCACGCAAAAGTTAAACAAAAACCTCAGTTTTAATTTACTTTTGTCCATTGTGAAGCTAAAACTTAAAATCTAATTATACAACTCTTCTACATAAGAATAAAGACTTAAACTTGCTACCATGTATATAATTTCAGATGCAGTGATATCTGTCGTTAAGGAACTAACTAATTTCGTTACAATACCTCCTCTTATATATTTTTTAAATAATTTAATTTTAAATATGGTGACTAACTTAATCGTTGCGATAAACTCTCCAAAGTTTACGTTTCGTACGTTGCGGTTTGTTATTGTTGTTCTTCCATTAGCAGCGATTTGTTTATCGTAGCTTTCTACCTTTCCGGCGTTACCGGCCACAGTTGGATGCTGCGTGATCTCTAGTACTCTCTCGTTGTAGCGGATAGTCTCTTCCGCTACAAGTAGCAGCCCGCGGTGTCAGATACAAAAAGATTTCGTTTAAAATTTCACCAACTTAAATCTTACCCCGAAAGGAAGTGCTTTCACAAGTTATATGTAAGAAAAAGTCTGAAGCAATTCTGAGGAAAACATCCTGGTGGGATTTGATATGGCACTACAAGGAAGACACCAACTTCCAGTAGTCAAGAGTATATACCCTATTATACTTATCTTTTTACAACCGTGCAGATTTATTTAGAATTTCCGACCACAGAATATTCACCCCATGCCCCTCCAGTTACTTAATAATTCTAATTTTTTCCTCAAACTCAGATGTTCACATAATGATTTAAGCTTTCCAAGGACTCAGCTCGCTCACATGCCACAGTCCCCAGATATTTTTGACATTTCTCCAACGAAAGAATTGAGTTTTGACAGTTATTGTTACTTTACGTTTCTCCCAAAGCACGTCCTAACTCAGTTTCCGACTGTCACCTAACTTCTCGTACATGACGCAGATAATATCCGCCAGTAAACGTTTCGAAAATACCGCCTGCTGTTCACTTCTTGCTCATGCATTCCGTCTGTACACTCTTCAACTTTTCATTTCTCTTCTGCGGCTTCCTTACACACATCAGCAGCCCTTGTATGATTTAAATAAACAATTTGTGGCGATCTTAGCTCACAGATTACTTGACGCCCATCCGTTTCCAACATAGCGAACAACCAGTGACGGAAAGGGCTTGCTGTTCAGCTGCAGTAGATCGGTACCAGTCCCAGTGCGAGCATGCGACTGGGTGTGCTTGCCAGACGAGAGTTACGTGACACAAAGATGTGGACAACAATAGTGTACATGGTAGCTGTTATTTATTTTGTTTCTCTACAGACCAATAGAGTTATCTTTAGCTGAAGGGTAACATTTAGTAAGTACCTACAACCACAACGAAAGAATCAGGAAACAGATACAATGAGAGTTAAAAAAAAATGGTTCAAATGGCTCTGAGCACTATGGGACTTAACATCTGAGTTCATCAGTCCCCTAGAACTCAGAACTACTTACACCTTACTAACCTAAGGGCATCACACACATCCAAGCCCGAGGCAGGATTCGAACCAGCGACCGTAGCGGTCAGGCGGTTCCAGGCTGAAGCGCCTAGAACCGCTTGGCCACACAGGCCAGCAAATGAGAGTTACGACAGCAACAACAACAATAAATGGAACAAAAGCAACGAGTACGCCGCCAGCAGCAGCTGGTAACTCAACAGCAGCAGCAGCTACTATGCCAACAGTAGCCGCAGCACTTAGAAGAGACGGCTGCTCTGCAATTGTGAAATGGTTCAAATGGCTCTGAGCACTATGGGACTCAACATCTGAGGTCATCAGTCCCTATAACTTAGAACTACTTAAACCTAACTAACCTAAGGACATCACACACGTCTATGCCGGAGGCAGGATTCGAACCTGCGACCGCAGCTGTCGGGCGGTTCCAGACTGAAGCGCCTAGAACCTCTTGGCTACACTGGCCACCCAATGAGAGTTACAACAGCAACAACAACAATAAATGGAACAACAGCAACGAGTACGCCGCCAGCAGCAGCTGGTAACTCAACAGCAGCAGCAGCTACTTTGCCAACAGCAGCTGCAGCACTTATAAGAGACGGCTGCTCTGCAATTGTGAAATGGTTCAAATGGCCCTGAGCACTAGAGGACTTAACATCTGAGGTCATCAGTCCCTATACCTTAGATCTACTTAAACCTAACTAGCCTAAGGACATCACAGACGTCCATGCCCAAGGCAGGATTCGAACCTGCGACCGTAGCTGTCGGGCGGTTCTAGAATGAAGCGCCTAGAACCGCTTGGGCACACCGGCCGTCCAATGAGAGTTACAACAGCAACAACAACAATAAATGGAACAACAGCAACGAGTACGCCGCCAGCAGCAGCTGGTAACTCAACAGCAGCAGCAGCTACTGTGCGAAGAGCAGCCGCAACACTTAGAAGAGACGGCTGCACTGCAATTGTGAAATGGTTCCAATGGCTCTGAGCACTATGGGACTGAACATCTGTGATCATCAAGTGCCTAGAGTTAGAACTACATAAACCTAACTAACCTAAGGACATCACTCACATCCATGCCCAAGGCAGGAGTCGATCCTGCGCTCATAGCAGCAGCACAGTTCTGGACTGAAGCACCTAGAACCGCTGGGCTACAACGGCCAGGTGCAATTGCGACTGCAGGAGCAGCTACGAACGTGGCAGACAGAACGACCACCTACGGTGGAGCTACAAGAGCTGCCGCACTCGTGCAGTGGGGAAAGCGAGTGTCCGGACACACTGGCGTCGTCTGCTGGTTGCCCACCAGCTGCCAACAACAGCTCTACCTGGGCCCCGGACGTCGCCCTGCCTGTAACAGTCGTAAGTCTGACAAGTCATATCACGTGCCGGCACCTCCTGGTACTGGTCCAGTAGCGCAAAAAAACAACTTGGTTTTCACAGCGCGAGCCCCAGCCGTCTGGTATGATTGACCATCTCAGTTGTCCGCGCACATCGAAAGCTATTTCCTCAAGGCCAGAGAAATGCAAGATTCCACCACATATGCACACAGAATGGCACTACTAGACGGCCACTCCACCCACGAGGATAGCGACATTATAGCAGACCCATCTTGGCACGGAAAATGCGAGTTACTAAGAGGTGAAGCTATTCGGCGACTTTCCCTCTTACACGCAAAACGCGTAGGAGGAATTTTGCACAGGAAGGACACTGGTGACAGGAAGCTTGTCACACTACGTGCAACAGCCCCATGCCCTCATCGGATCAGACTATCCAGACCAATTCCTACCTACATATGGATGTCTCGCTTACCGGTCAGCACCTTATACTGTTCTCAATATTGCAAGAAACCAACTTGAGCAAGCTAGCCGAGAACGCACACACAGTAACAGAGGTCATCGCTTTCACATGTGTTTACGACAACGCCTGGCAGATGCAGCCCGGACGACACTACCTGGCATCTCGTCGACACGGCTGGTCGCAGGCCGGACGGCAGCCTCGCACGTCCGTCGGGAAAGACTGCCAGCAGCACCAGGCTGGGCAACTATCGCCACGTTTAGTGCCAACAGACGGGATCAATAAGACACTTTCAGGTGGTTCAGAAGCGTGTGTGTGTTTCCCAGGCGACTGCTGTGGCAAGCGCCCCTACGCACAGCTTAGGACTTAACAGCTGCAAATGATTGGTTCATAGCTACATAAACGCTCGTGACTTTTAAGTTTCAACAACGTTTTATGAGGTGTATTCGAAGGGCCATTTATCATCGCTGACGTGACCCGCGCTGTTATCTGGCTGGATTTCCTCTGTTTGTGACCTTATCCAGGTTGTAAGGAAACCTCGCCACTCCGCCACCAATGACGCGCCTACTAAGTCGGTTACCGTGGATCACGCGACCCGCTGGACAGTCGTCATCATCCCGCCGTCGACGCAGTGATCCAAGCAGGCATGGCATGGGACGACCATCAGAAAGGAACTGGGCTTCTCTCCTTCATCTGGTACCGAAGAATTCGAACAGATGGTGGCTATACCGGACTCGACGTTCGGATGATTGCTGCCCCCTAGTCTGTGGGCCACGTTGGAGATTTTGTGTGCCAGCTGGAGGCGCATTGTTTTCTCGACACTGGACCTAGTAAAAGACTATAACAAAATCTCTGTGGCAATAGAGGGCACCCAAAAAACTGCAATAACTTCACTCTTTGAACTATTTAAATCCCCATAAGTGTCGTGTGGCCTACGGAATACACCTCAAGATTTTTAGCGCCTTGTCGACGAAGTTTTGCAGGGACTGTCCTTTGGTTTCGCATACATAGGTGATGTGTTCGTGACATTGTCATTCTCAGATGAACATGAAAGATAGCTAGTTATAGTCTGTAACGGTTATATGAAAATGTTCTTCATTGTATGCCGACAAAGTTTTTTTTTTAATAAGCTTTTTGTATCAAGAAATTTCTTCGAAAATGTTTTATATAATTTTATGAAGTCATAAAAATTGTAATTTTGTGTGTTCATTGCTATAGACTTATCTAGTATATATATATATATATATATATATATATATATATATATATATATATATATATATATATATATATATATAATTTTCAAACAGATCATACGAGTCTACCTTAGTTGTAACAATAGTGTTGTACAGTTGGTATGAGCGTAGCAGTGCCGTGGAGTGCACCAAAGGCGAGAACTGAACACGGTAGGAGGAAGGAAGGAGATGTATGTTACTAATATTGCATGGTTGCATTAACATCATTTCACCGTATATCCATAGTTTGAACAGATCTGTGTAATA
The DNA here is from genome assembly GCF_023864275.1 of Schistocerca cancellata. Lineage (NCBI taxonomy): Eukaryota > Metazoa > Arthropoda > Insecta > Orthoptera > Acrididae > Schistocerca > Schistocerca cancellata. Next base: position 276,431,584 of record NC_064632.1, on the reverse strand, counting down.
AGACCAGTATGAAAGTGCTAAATTCTGGCCGGCCCGAGTGGCCGAGCGGTTCTGGGCGCTTCAGTCTGCAACCGCACGACCGCTACGGCCGCAGGTTCTAATCCTGGCTCGGTCATGGATGTGTGTGATGTCCTTAGGTTAGTTAGGTTTAAGTAGTTCTAAGTTCTAGGGGACTGAAGACAGATGTTAAGTCCCATAGTGCTCAGAGCCATTTGAACCATTCTTTGCTAAAATCTCATGGAAAGTCTTTGTATCTGAGCAATGATAAAAGGAATTGTTTTGACTCTGAAGTAAAATTCAGAGCCTGAAGTTGTGTAAAGAGTAACCACGCAATAGTATGGGCTTGTATGCATGGAAGACTATACTACGAGAGGGCAAAGAAATGGTGAAGGCGTTATTGCTCTATAAATAATAATTACCAATTGCAAATGGACGTTTGCATAAGAATAATTCAAGAGGAATATACACAGTAAAGCTGGTGCATCAATCGGAATATGAGCAAAACATCTGTAGCTTTCACATCCAATTGCCCTAAGTTTATTCTTCAGTGTTAAGTTAGCACAGCTAAAAAGTATCGTCAAACACCACGTCAGCAACCAAAGGAGGAACTTTAAATTTTATTTAACTGTAAAGGTGGATTTCGTTTTGATAACAATTGTTCTTCAGGAAATGTAAAGTCAAAGGTCACATCTTTTGTTACGTAGCAGCCACCTCAACTAGAAACTCTGTTAAATATATAAAGCTTTTTTAATAAAATTGACGTCAATATCTATTGAAGTATTTAAGCAATGAAACCAGAACTTTGGATAAAATAGACAGAGTCATCTGTGTTGACTAGACTGCGTGAGTTGATAAAAATGCACTTTCAATTTTACGGATCACTTATAGAGGCATTTAATAAGTAAAACTACATTAATTTCTGACCTCATAGCTAACACATTTTAGGTTTAACAGATGAAAACTGCACTACATTTGAAAGTGACAGTCATAGCAATAAAGGCATAGTTATTTTACGTAATTAGAGATCTGCATAATATAATTTTAGTTCACAACTTCAGTAACAAACTGCAGTTTGTTCAGACTTTTCTGAAATAATATACATTTCTGCTAGCTCAATAATTAGTATTAGAATTTAATAAAGACAATGTATGCATCTAGACAGCCTTAAAGATGTTCACATTAACATTACTGTACATTAGATTATAGAAACACCACTACTTACATGTAGACTGTGTGCAGCTTTTCCTAGCATTCAAAACTGCAGTAGCTAACATCTGGTCACTATGCGGTAAAGCAAAGTTAGTTTCCTGACCTCACAGCTGAACTGAGTAACACATGACCTGTTCAGTACAGATTTCCTTCAGAAATTATTTCCAAATAATGTTGTAAACATAAGAGTATAGTCGATAATTAGTAGTATAGTACAGTATAGACGAGAAAGCTTGAGGAGCGTTTGAATTTACCACAAGTGTGAGGACTACGGCGTCCTCGTAAATCTGGCTAAATGTGTCATTAGTTCCTGGAGTGTGGGTTTCTGCAAGCAGTATATATCTCTCAGCGGTGCACTTTGCTGCACTACCAACTTACCCAGTCCCTAAAATGGTGCATGAAGTGAGTCGGTATCTGAAGATGATAAACTTTTACTGTCGATTTTTACCTGTACTGATGAATGTCAACTGCCACTCAATGCCGTTCTAGCTGGCCCCATATTGTGAACTTGGACTGAAGAACTAAAGGCAGCACTTCAACAAGAGTCACAAGAGCCATTGTCCTTGCCAGTGCTCTACTGCAACAGAACCTAAACAGGTACAGGCAGTCTTTGGTTTGCTCTTCTAAGGCCACAGAAAGCACCGCTCATGGCCGCCATTTTACATGGAACTTTTGGGAGTATATGAGGCAGTCACATACTTCCTTTGCACTAACGGGGTAAAATGTATAGCAGAGAGGGGTGGAAAGCGAAATCAGATATCACAACAGCGCAATGTCTATGAGGATTTCACCACACATTATTTACATTTGTGACGTCACATGAACAGGTCACTGCCCTACTAATGAGTCATAAGCCACGAACCCTTACCTGTAACTTCATAAACATGACGTCACAAGCTACGGCTCTTTTCCAGCGACGCCACATTTGCGGGAAAGTTGAAAGTCGAAAATGGGGAAGGTGAGAAATTAGGAAATCCAAGATACTGCTGGTGATTTTTTTTTTTTTTTTTGCAACCATTACAAATGAAACAGTCAATCTATGTTTAAATATTGACATTTGTGCCGGTGGGAAAATTTCGGTGTCCATTTAAAATGAAACAACCAATCACAATGCTTAAAATGAAAGATGGCAGTCACGAGAAATTTGAAAAAAAAAGAGCAATTCATTACAATGGTATAGCCAACCACAGTGCAGTGCATTTTACCTAAAACGAAACAGGATAGTCATTGCATGTAGCCTATTACAGTCAAATGTATCTCAATTCTTTTTGCACCATGTTCAAATGTAGTCAATTGTTCTACAGTATTTCAAAAAGTTATGTAAGTTTCTTCACCAGACCTGTGTAAATTCGCGTTATTATTACACACATGTACAAAAACTTGCGCGAGCGCGCGCGCACATACACACATACACACACACACACACACACACACACACACACACACTCACACACACACACACTCACTCACAAACACACACACAAACAAACATAAACACATATACACCATTCTCTTTTTATGTCAAATACTGCACTGTCTTGTCATTAAATTTGATCTCACATGTTTGAACATAACTTCAAAAAATTACATACAATATTCCCATATCTGCCTCATCATCATCATCATCATCATCATCATAATCGTCTCTCTGAATATACGTGAGAGAAAATGATTATGTCAAATACTGTTCTGTCTCATCAGTAAATTTAATTAATGTCTCTGTAATACAATACACAGGGAATGAACAGGAAAAATTTAAAAAAATACCCTGGATATAAAATTTATTATAAAAATATTGCATTCCAAAGAAAGAGTTGCACACATATGTGCATAATTTGGCACCGGCTATTGCATACGTTTCAGCTGAGATAGGAATATTCAGAGTTTAAATTTCACAATGTTTTTACAATTCAATGTTCTTACACTTTCTATATATTTTGACTCTGTTTTCGCATTAAACATTGTCATCATCCTTTTTTTCCCAACGTCACTTCCATTCATCATGTGTTATTATTTCGTGAATAACTGTTTTACAAGCATTAAACTGTGCATGTATTGCTTTCAGTCCAGGTACGCGAAATTGTATTTTGTTCCTTATACCTGCAACTACAAATTCGTCCAACTTAGAATCCACTCGAACTTAGTTTTGCGTTATACATTTTACGATATCATCAAAACGGTTTTTAACGTTAACTCTCCAGCAACTCAATCTGCCTACTGTAATACATACTGTGTTGTGAGAACTCTGATGTTCTGCAACACTTTGTCACTTTAACAAAATACTCTGAGACGTCCCTTGATCTAACAATTTTAGCATATTGCCACCAAACACATTCATTATAGAGGCATTGGCGTAGTTGCTGCTGCTGATGATGAATACTGAAATGGTGCTGGCTGTACACTGTAACGTACATACATAAATACATACATGCATTAATACTTGTTCCATAGACCATGAAGACGACATTTGGTACTGATGTGAAATGTGTCACTTTAAGATGAGTTTTCTTTACACAAGATAGCTAATTTTTTCTTTACAGTTACTACTTCATTTCTAAAAATTCATCTACTGAGAAGAAGGAATTGTCATCCAGAAATTCTTTTAATTTTGCTTTTAAATGTTGATTGGCTACTTGTCAGATTTTTAACGCTATTTGGCAAATGACGAAAGAATTTTGTGGCATCATAATTCGCCCCTTTCTGTGTGAAAGTGAGATTTCATTCGGAATAGTGTAGATAATCGTTTCTTGCAGTGCTGTAGGTATGCACTGCGCTGTTATTTTTGAAGTGGGATGGGTTATTAATAACAAATTTCATCAGTGAATATTATATAGATCAGGAACAGCAGAGGTCCCAGGACGCTTCCCTGGGGAACACCTGATATCACTTGAGTTTTATTCAATGATTTGCCGTCTATTACTACGAACTGCGACCTTCCTGACAGGAAATCACGAATCCAGTCGCACAACTGAGACGATACCCCATAGGCCCGCAGCTTGATTAGAAGTCGCTTGTGAGGAACGCTGTCAAAAGCTTTCCGGAAATCTAGAAATACGGAATCAACTTGAGATCCCCTGTCGATAGCGGCCATTACTTCGTGCGAATAAAGAGATTGCACAAGAACTATGTTTTCTGAAACCATGCTGATTACGTATCAATAGATCGTTCCCTTTGAGGTGATTCATAATGTGTGAATACAGTATATGCTCCAAAACCCTACTGCAAACCGACGTCAGTGAAATAGGTCTGTAGTTCGATGGATTACTCCTACCACCCTTCTTAAAACACTGGTGCGACCTGTGCAACTTTCCAATCTGTAGGTACAGATCTATCGGTGAGCGAGCGGTTGTTCCTTCTCTAGATTGTCGCACAGATGACAAAATGGTAGATATTGAAATAGACGGCAGAGGGATAGAGAAACAATTAAAATCGCTCAAAAGAGGAAAGGCCGCTGGACCTGATGGGATACCAGTTCGATTTTACACGGAGTACGTGAAGGAACTTGCCCCCTTCTTGCAGCGGTTTACCGTAGGTCTCTAGAAGAGCGTAGCGTTCCAAAGGATTGGAAAAGGGCACAGGTCATCCCCGTTTTCAAGAAGGGACGTCGAACAGACGTGCAGAACTATAGACCTATATCTCTAACGTCGACCAGTTGTAGAATTTTGGAACACGTATTATGTTCGAGTATAATGACTTTTCTGAAGACTAGAAATCTGCTCTGTAGGAATCAGCATGGATTTCGAAAAAAGACAGTCGTGTGAAACCCAGCTGGCGCTATTCGTCCACGAGACTCAGGGAGCCATAGACACGGGTTCCCAGGTAGATGCCGTGTTTCTTGACTTCCGCAAGGCGTTCGATACAATTCCCCACAGTCGTTTAATGAACAAAGTAAGAGCATATGGACTATCAGACCAATCGTGTGATTGGATTGAAGAGTTTCTAGATAACAGAACGAAGCATGTCATTCTCAATGGAGAGAAGTCTTCCGAAGTAAGAGTGATTTCAGGTGTGCCGCAGGGGAGTGTCGTAGGACCGTTGCTATTCACAATATACATAACTGACCTTGTGGATGACATCGGAAGTTCACTGAGGCTTTTTGCAGATGATGCTGTGGTGTATCGAGAGGTTGTAACAATGGAAAATTGTACTGAAATGCAGGAGGATCTGCAGCGAATTGACGCATGGTGCAGGGAATGGAATGATCATATAAAGTTGATCGTCGGTAAAGCAGATGCCAGACTGAGATTAATTGGAAGAATCCTAAGGAAATGCAATCCGAAAACAGAGGAAGTAGGTTACAGTACGCTTGTTCGCCCACTGCTTGAATACTGCTCAACAGTGTGGGATCTGTACCAGATAGGGTTGATAAAAGAGATAGAGAAGATCCAACGGAGAGCAGCGCGCTTCGTTACAGAATCATTTAGTAATCGCGAAAGTGCTACGGAGATGATAGATAAACTCCAGTGGAAGACTCTGCAGGAGAGACACTCATTAGTTCGGTACGGGCTTTTGTTAAAGTTTCGAGAACATACCTTCACCGAAGAGTCAAGCAGAATATTGCTCCCTCCTACGTATATCTCGCGAAGAGACCATGATGATAAAATCAGAGAGATTAGAGCCCACACAGAAGCATAGCGACAATCCTCCTTTCCACGAACAATACGAGACTGGAATAGAAGGGAGAACCGATAGAGGTACTCAGGGTACCCTCCGCCACACACCGTCAGGTGGCTTGCGGAGTATGGATGTAGATGTAAATGTAGATGTCGATGTTGTATATGATTGCTAAGTAGGGAGCTATTGTATCAGGTCAGGTCAGAGTGTGTACCTGCATGATGGTGAATCACTATGTAATAATGCCAGAGGAATAAGTACACTAGCGGGCCGGCTACCGCTCTCATCAAACGAAGAAGATGAAGACGTCGCGTCGGTGAGGATAACAGCTGAGACGGTGTCGGCTGGTGGAAATACCGGAACGGCGCCCGGCATCAGCTAGCACGCTGGTGCTGGCTGCGCCGTGCAGGCGGGGACGAGGTGTGACGCGTCAGCTCCACTAATTACAGGGGGGCCCGTCTCGCGGCTGGCAGCGTCCTCACTGTGCCAGGCTGTGAAGGGGTGGGGTAGGGTAGGAAGGGGTGGAGGACGGCGTTAATCAGGACGGCACACGCTAGCGCCGCCGCCTGTGCCTGCGAAATGGCCCTTCTGAATATTAATAATTACAGGTGATTAAACAGCGGCCCGCTGCCGCCGTGTAAATGCGCGCGGGGCGCAATTAACGCTGCTGAAAACGATAGCCGCCTAATGGCGGGGCGGGGCCAGGCGTTCTGGCACGGCGACGACAAGAGGAATGCCGAATCAGTCGCGGCGCGCCGCCCTAACCACCCGCCGCCACTCCCAGAACAAGTGCGTAGAAAGGCTGCAGGCAGCGTTCCAGCTGCGACTCGTGTGGCCTCACACTCGCACGCCTTTTTTCCAACATGAATTTCATGTGCGAGTGTGAGTCATAGGAAAACCTTAAATATTTTTTAAATATTATTGATTGTGCAGAAGTGGTACAAAGCTGTATCACTTTTCAACATAATCTCACATACGCTCAATGCAAGTCCTCCAGCGCTTACAAAGTGCATAAATTACAGTAGAGCGTCGATTATCCGAAGTAGCTGGGGGACATGGGTGTTCGGAAAACTGGTTTGTTCGGATAATCGAACTGTACATGTTTATTTGCCAAAAAGAAGTACTGTACAGTAAATTTATTCATAAAAACAGGCATCTCTTTTAGTATTACAAAGTAACATACAAAGGCAACTTGAGTAGGAATATATTGTATGTGGCACAGTTTATTAAACAAAAATAGATACATATTACATACGCATTTTGCATGAGCAGTACACACAGTATATATAATTAAAATTCGGTAAAGTGGTTGCAGATTCACCTTCTTCTAACCTTTTAATAATCTCGTACTTGTCCTTCAGAGAAAAGACAACACGATTACGTTTAAGCATTTTGTATCGTCAAGTCCACTTCTTCACGCAGCAGCATACAAGTGGTCGTAACAGAGAACAGAAGGTGACTGTTTGCACCTTGAGCAGCTCTTCTTGGGAGCGCGAAATCCTTCAAACTGCGCGGAGCGGCACGCCCCAACTCTAAGCTGGCGCAGCTGTTGCTGTGAACAGCTTTGATACTGCCGCTACCTCTACTGCCAGTGCCAAGCCGACACAAGTGTGCTGATTGTTGAAACACAGCGACAGGCGGCTTGGCCGGTCAGCAGCGCCTTGTGAAGGCCCCATTAGAAGCAATGTTCTGCCAGCGGCGGCCCAGAGCCGCGACTACTGTGGGAAACTTGGTTTGGGAGTGAGGGGGATGAAGGACGGTAGGGTGGGAGAGTAACAGGTGCGAGCGAGTACACAGTTCGGTTAAGCGGTCGTTCGATTGACCGACGTTCGGATAATAGACGCTCTACTGTACTTTAGAAAACAATTATTTTCTCTCGTCTCCTACCTTCCAAACTTTACAGAAGGTAGGAGACACTGGCAGAAGTACAGCTGTGAGGACCGGGCGTGATTCGTGATTCGGTAGCTCAGATGGTAGAGCACTTGCCCGCGAAAGGCAAAGGTCCCGAGTTCGAGTCTCGGTGGGGCACACGGTTTTAATCTGCCAGGAAGTTCCATAACAGAACGCTATTCTTCCCTGGTGCAGTCACAAGTGGGGCGGCAATCTTTATACTGATACCGCGACGGTATGTGTACATCTGCACTATGCCGCCACCTACATGCACTATGCCGCCACCTACAGGCCATTCTGCACGCTGTTTGTAGCACGATTACCAAGTTACAGGATAACGGTGCGAAATTTCGATTTGTTATTGCAAATTTAAGGTTTTCATTTGACTCACCCTCGTATAATAAATATAATAAGTAGCCAAGTAAATATAATTAGCGCCAGAATTAATTAGCGAGGAATCACGCCAGGTCGCTCGAAGCCAGAACGAAAACTTAACTTGGAGAATCCAAGGCGAAAGGCGGAAGGTGGCAGTTCGTACAAGACCCACTTCTTGAGCTTCGATCCGGAGTCACTTCCACCTACCCAGGATTTCAGAGCCCCGGCACCTTTAGGTGGAAAGGTAGCGCTTACTCCAAAACACCAGCCAGCCAGCTGTAACATTTAACAAGCGCACAGAGCAGGTCAGCAGGGACAATGTAAACAACCACCGTAAGATATTAAATAACAGGTTCAATTATTCACTAATAAAACGGCACTCTGCCTTTGCTCCACTACTAATGAACTACACAGTCAAGGTACAACCAACAGCGCAAATCCTATCAATAACCTTAAGGAGAATTGGCTGCTATTAAGATATTTAAAAAAACTTACAATTACTAGCAAGGCCAGCGGGCACTCCAATCTTAGCCACAATTAAATTACGTGAAATCTTATGACCCACTGTTCAGTGAAAACCGTAACGAGCACAATTCTGAAAATTTCATTATAAGCTTTACTGGGGCTCGCTGCGTTAAGGCTACCAAACAGTCGAATGCAGTATATTTGACAAACAGATTACGGCCCTGCAGCTGATTGCGTATTACATCAAACAACAATTTCCCACGAGCTGGAAGAGGCACAATCGTGCATTATATTAATATTTAACACCTGTCTTAAACACCATGAACTTTTCATAGGCACACCTTTACTGCCATGGTAACACCCATGCGCGTACAGTTACCAGAAGTGAGGTAGCAGCCCTCAACACATTCACACATGCCCTAAGTACAATTACACGTAACTTTTTGCTGGACGTCCGATATGGCTTGCGTCGGGTACAGCAGGCGTCAATAGGGCAGCGGACGACCGTAGACAGCCGTGTCCGGAACCAGCAGCACGTAACCCAAGGCAGCAACAAGCCTCCTCACACGTAACAGGAAAGGCTCTCCACCAAGCTGCCCCATACACGTGGTCGGTCCCCGCTCCACTGCAAGTGCACTCCGGCCTCAGGTAACATCGAACGCCAACTGTCCCGTCCTTGGCGAGAGCCTCCAGTTAACTCCTCCCGCAAGGACAAGGCTGCCAAGACTCAGCACGCGCCACAAGCAAAGATAAGAGCGCAAAGGCGAGGTACTTGCAAATGCGCTGGCGCGCCAGCAAAACGCCACGGCTCAGTAATATCTTTGGCTGAGTGGCCCTTGCGAAAAATATAATGTAGTGTGACACTGTTTAAACCCAGCTATTGCATCGCCTATTACGTCGTGATCACGAGCTTAATGAGTGGGTGATAATGTGAACGACTGCTTCTCGCCTCCCATTGGCTTTTAATAGCGCGCTTTTGCGAGGAAGAATTACCTGTCATGGCCTCTGATTAGCTAAGAATCGAGGACGGGGACCCCAGAACAACTTGAATCCAGGTTGGTAGTCTCACATCGGACGATGATGTCTCTTCAAATGGCTCTTAGCACTATGGGACTTAACTTCTGAGGTCATCAGTCCCCAAGAACTTAGAACTACTTAAACCTAACTGACCTAAGGACATCACATACACACATGCCCGAGGCAGGATTCGAACCTGCGTCCGTAGCGGTCGCGCGGTTCCGGACTGTAGGGCCTAGAACCGCTCGGCCACTCTGGTCCAGTCTGGGACCGCGCGACCGTTACGGTCCCAGGTTCGAATCCTGCCTCGGACATGGATGTGTGTGATGTCCTTAGGTTAGTTAGGTTTAAGTAGTTCTAAGTTCTAGGAGACTGATGACCTCAGATGTTAAGTCCCATAGTGCTCAGAGCCATTTGAACCATTTTTGAACAACACCCTGCACTTGCCAGCTACTAGCGACTACAGCAATACTCCACCACATGTTCTCACAGATTTGACCACAAAATGGTAGCTGCACTATGCATACTACATATTGTTTCATTTGTGAATTGCGCAATTTTACGTTTTTGAACATTTAAATCTTTGCACCAATTTTAAATCATATCAAGATTTGACACAATATTATTGCAGCTTTCTCAGACAGTGTTTGATTATATACCATCACATCGTCAGTAAAAAATCTGACGTTACTATTTGTACGACACACTTTCTCACCATGTGTGAATAGATCTGATAGAGAGAACAGTGCTGAACAAAAACTGGGTAACTATTTGGAATAACAGAAATTTCCAGTGGTCCCAAAAAACATAAAAAGCAGTTGGCATGGCGTGGCCACGTGTACAGTGCTCACAAGGGAATCGCATCTGACACCAAATCCAAACAGTAGTTCCTGTCTCTTGTATCACACAACAGCACACGCTCTGATTTGCTGAGATAAAACAAAATTCCTAATTGTCTAAGATAAGAAGGTGAAACACTTACTATCAAATATGTCTACATCAGTGGACTCCCTTTCCGTTAGCGAGATGTAGAAGTAACACCTGGTTGCTAGGACATTTTTTGTACTACAGTATCACATCCCAACCTAGAAGACGTTTTCGACAACAGCAGGATACATCATCACAACTACGGAAAAAACAGCGCATTCACCAATTCCAGAGATTCCTGCAAATCATTGCAACACAGAGTGGAAACACAATATATCAAATATACACTGAAGAGCCAAAGAAACTAATACACCTGCCTAATATTGTGTAGGGACTCCAAGAACACGCAGAAGTGCTGTAACACGACGTGACATGGACTCGACTAATGTCTGAAGTAGTGCTGGACACCATGAATCATGCAGGGCTGTCCATAAATCTGTAAGAGTACGAGGGAGTGGAGATCTCTTCTGAACAGCACGTTGCGAGACAACCCAAATATACTCAATAATGTTCATGTCTGGGGAGTTCGGTGGCCAGCGGAAGTGTTAAAGCCGGAAGAGTGTTGCTAGAGTCACTCTGTAGTAATTCTAGACGTGTGGGGTGTCGCTTTCTTCTGCTGGAACTGCCCAAGTCGATCGGAATGCACAATGGACGTGATAGGATGAAGGTGAACAGACAGGATGCTTACGTACGTGTCACTTGTCAAAATCGTATCTACACGTATCAGGGATCCCATATCATTCCAACTGCACATGTCCCACAGGATTACAGAGCCTCCATCAGCTTGAACAGTCCCCTGATGACATGGATTCATGAGGTGGTCTCCTAGCCGTACACGTCCATCCGCTCGATACAATTTGAAACAAGACTCGTTCGATCAGGCAACATGTTTGCAGTCATCAACAGCACAATGTCGGTGTTGACTGGCCTTGATGAGGCGTAAAGGTTTGTGTTGTGCAGTCATCAAGGGTACACGAGTGGGCCTTCGGCTCAGAAAACCCATATCGATGATGTTTCGTTGACTGGTTCGCACGCTGACACTGAAATATATAGCAAATTGCGTAAGGGTTGGACTTCTGTAATGTTGCACGAGTGTCTTCAATCGTCGTTGGTCCCGTTGTTGCACTATCTTTTTCCGGCAGCAGCGATGTCGGAGATTTTATGTTTTACTGGATTCCTGATGTTCATGGTACAGTTGTGAAATGGTTGTACAGGAAAATCCCCACTTCATCGCTACCTCGGATGTACTGTATCCCGTTGCTCGTGCGGCGACTGCAACACCACGTTCAAACTCACTTAAATCTGGATAACCATCCATTTCAGCAGCAGTAACCGATCTAACAACTGCGCCAGACACTTGTTGTCTTACATAGGCGTCGCCGACCGTAGAGCCGTATTCTCCCTGTCTACGTGTCTCTGTATTTTAATACGCATGCCTATACCACTTTGTTTGGCCCTTCAGTGTATTTACGTGAGTCCAATTAAGGGTTGCTACGAAGGAGTAAGCGTTAGGGTAGTAATTATTATTTGTTTATTTTCTTTTCTGTTTAAATTTTTTGGAAAACTTTCTAGAGTTTCGCTAATGAAGAACATCTTACGTTTGTAACATGATATTATTTCTCGTGAAAGACTCCTTCAGAATCTGGGAAGACTTCTGATTTGAATGTAGTCTACGGACCCGTGGGAGAAGCTTCTAATATTGTTTTCGTTATTCTTTTATTCCTTGACGTAAGCTTTTTCTAATATTATTTTCGTAGTGAGCACTTGTAAACTAAGAATAGCCTTTTATTTTATTCTCAAGTATCCTAGAGGTTCAAAGCCGGTTTTCCGCTAAGGAGAAGGAAAGTCTTAGGGAAAGGAGTTGTATTATTTATCCTATTAATTGTGGGGCACTCCGTCCTAGTTTTTCAGTCAAATCAAGAAGAGGCTTTAGTTCTAGGCAGAACTTTTGAATTTAGGAGACAGACCTCGTGCAGAACAAATCTCACGAGAGCATCTTCTTTGAGGCGCAGAGCTTATGCCGACGAATACTAACATGGCGAGTGTCAGTAAGAGGAGGGCACAGGCTGTGTTTCAGAAACGAACAACTTAGAGAAAAAAAGCGCCGACACTTTCTGCAATCCCGTCTATCAATTTTCAGGAGAATCCTCTGGCCCGTAAGGCTCAAGCTGTGACTGATTTGTTCGATCGATGGCGCCGCTAACCACCACGCCGTCCATCCAGCTCTCCGGGACTAAGCGTTGTGACTTCAGCTTCATTCCTGAAACGAAGGAAGCGCTTCATTGCATTTGCTTCAGAATTCTTCCAGAGATTCGTCGGGCGATAGACTTCTCCACTTGCACGATCAACACAAATGCCGCTGCTAAGGGTACCCTACGATTCTCACATCGCTGGCAACGTATTGTACACAATGATGGTGACTACTCTGAAGGGCAGTAGCATTCTTATACGTGTATCTATTTCTTTTTTAAGTTGTAAATAAGTAGTTGCCATCGAAGTACCAACCCTCGTAAATATAGTTTAAGATTAGTACTTCAATCTGCACGGAAAATTAAGCAGTCGCTGCGTGCAGTGCACGATAGATGCTGTGTTTAATATGGCTTGTGAATGTGGTGAAAATTATGTAGGGCGGACAATAGACACCATAGCCGAATCCTTCAATGAACACAGACGCCAAATGAAATACAGAAATCTTGAGAAATGAGCGATAGCGGAACACGGCCTTACGAAAGGGTGCAAAATTAATTGTGAGAATACAACGGTCCTCTCCCACGCATCGTCCCGTAATAACAGATCCGGTAAAATTTATCTCTCTAGTAACAATTTTTTCAGAGGCGGAGATTATAATCTGATTGCTGCCTGGACACAAGCACTTCATGTGGTGTCAGCGTTCGATACCACAGTTGTTAGGGGTTGCAGTTATCGACCGCGGTCCGTAGTAGATATCGGTGGACCCGCGAGTCGAGACCAGCGCAGCTCCGCAGTTTGCAACAAGCCTCTAGCGTGCGCTCGTTCACTCATGCTCGGGACGTCAAGTAGGAAAGTAGTGTAGCCTTCAGCTGACAGGAAGCAACCTCTATAGCTCTGTGTTTGTAATTATATTCCTCCTGACTATGAAGAGTCCTGTGCCACCAATTACGTACAATATGTTATTTTCTACCACCGACTTCTAATTATTTTAGTCGTTATAGACCAAGACCATGCAGCTAGCTCCTAATCGTCTTCACTGACAAACCTGCTATACATGCAAAGAAGAGATTTGTATGTTTCTATTTAGCATTGGCCACCAGTCATTCACATTGGCGACGATTCGTTCGTCGTCATCATAACACTTTACACAAAGAGTTTTCAAAGAAATACTGCCAAAAATCATAATTTTCGAATGGCACGATGAAGAAACCAGAATTCATTCTATGCAGAGTGTCATCTCGAGGTGAAGAAAACTCGAGTTTTCAGTCTGATTCGACGCAAATGGGATACCGAGAAGATTTTATACAAAACGCCTTTCGTTGATGTGTTATCATCATCTGGAGTCGTCACACATTGCGTATTGAGCAACTGAGGGAGCGAGCTAGCTATACTGCAAAGACTCCTCATCAAATCACATAGAAATGGAATGAGCGTTTGGCGTCATTGGCCGGGAGGCCCCTTACGGGGCAGGTCCGGCCGCCTTGGTGCAGGTCTTACTACATTCGACGCAACATTGGGCGACCTGCGCGCCGGATGGGGGTGAAATGATGATGAAGGCAACATAACACCCAGTCCCTGAGCGGAGAAAATCCGCGACCCAGCCTGTAATCGAACCCTAGCCCCTTAGGATGGCAGTCCGTCACGCTGACCATTCAGCTATCGGGGCGGACATTAAACCACAAGAACCGGCATCTACAACGAAGTGAAAAACTTAGGAGTGTAAGTAACTTACGTATCATGTGTGACGACCAACAAACATAGATCGATGGAATTTGGGCCATACAGTTACCCCAGTACAGCACAGAAGCTAACTGAAAAAAATACCTAATGAGAAGAACGTAAATGGCACTTTTATTCAAAGACAATAATTGCAAAGAAGTCAGCGCGATTCGTGATGGTGCTCTCGACATTAAAATAGGCGGGACACTTGTCTTAACACGGTATGTGATCGCCCGGCCAGCAATTCAAACTCTGGCACGTTCTCCAAGAAGGCCACAAGGTTGATACTGAGTTCTTGTGTTAAAGCGTTCTACCCCTCCAGCAGCGAGGATGAGAACTGTTGGATGGTCGCTGGTGCAAGTGAAGGCGCTGCACTGCGTCACCCTATGCATCCCATATGTGCTGCGTGAGACTTCTGCTCTTTTCGATGCCGGCGCGCATTGTCGGGCATAACAGCGAAGTCACGGTCGAATGCACACCTGAAAAAATGTACACGTGGAAGGAACTACTGCAGTGCAACAGTAACACACGTCGGTGAGCGTATCGTGTGCAAAGATTGGGGCCTTCGGCTCAGAAAGCCCATACCGATGGGTATGAGCTTTCTGAGCCGAAGGCCCACTCGTGTGCCTTTGGTGACTGCACGACACAAAACATTACGCCTCGCCTGGGCCAGTCAACACCGACATTGGGCTGTTAATGACTGGAAACATCTTGCCTGGTAGGATGAGAGCCGTTTCAAATTGTATCAAGGGGATGGACGTGATAGAGAAAACCCAATGAATCCGTGGACCCAGCATGTCAGCAGGGGCCTGTTCAAGTTGCTGGAGGCTCTGTAATGGTGTGGGGCGTGTGAAGTTGGAATGATATGGGACGCCTGATACGTCTAGATACGACTAACAGGTGACACTACTAAGCATTCTGTCTGATCTCCTGCATCCGCTCATGTCCATTCTGCACTCCGACGCACTTGGGCAATTCCAGCAGGACAATGCGACATTCCATGGGTCCAGAATTGCTACAGAGTGGCTCCAAGAGCACTCTCCTGAGTTTAACACTTCCGCTGGCCATCAGATTCTCCTAGACATCACATTATTGAGCATATCTGGGATGCCTTGCAACCTGCTGTTCAGAAGAGATTACCACCCCCTCGTACTCTTACGAATTTATGCACAGCCCTTCAAGAATCATAGTATCTGAAACTTCCTGGCAGATTAAAACTGTGTGCCGGACCGAGACTCGAACTCGGGACCTTTGCCTTTCGCTGGCAGAGGAATGCAACGTCCGACGATAACAACCCCTTACCAACACTGTGGCCAGAATTGGTGCTCGTTGCAGAGCATGTATTGCCGTACATTATGGTCATACACCCCATTAAGAACCATGTCGCCAGCCGGTGTGGCCGTGCGGTTCTAGGCGCGTCAGTCTGGAACCGCGTGACCGCTACGGTCGCAGGTTCGAATCATGCCTCGGGCATGGATGTGTGTGATGTCCTTAGGTTAGTCACGTTTAAGTAGTTCTAAGTTCTAGGGGACTGATGACCACAGATGTTGAGTCCCATAGTGCTCAGAGCCATTTGAACCATTTTAAGAACCGTGTCCTGCCTTTTCTCCAGAGGACAATCATAATTCGCGGTGACTTCAATGTAATTTTTGTTTTTGAACCAAAGTTTGTCTTATTGCGTATTTCTCTCAGTTACACTTTGTACTATACTTCAGCAATTGCTTCTATGCAAGTTTCACCGATGCGTGTTACGTGGTGCTGAAACATCATGCAAAAGTCACGGTAGTCGTTAAGTTTTGCTTCTTAAGGTTCAACTGGCGGCAAACTAAGTTTACAATTTCGACCTGTAAGTAAAAATTTTCCTTAAGTCTTTAGCTTGGTTCGTGTAGAAAATACAGTCTACATCTACGTCTAACTCTACATCTATACTGTGCAGACCACCATGAGGTACGCCCCATTGTACCAGTTATTAGCGTTTGTTCCTCTTACATTCACGTATGGAGCGCTGGGAGAATGATTGTCTGAATGACAGAGCGTGCAGTAATTATTCCAATCTTATCCTCACAATCCACATGTGTGCGATGCGTAGGGGGTTGTAGAACGTTCTAGAATAATCATTTAAAGCCGGTTCTTTAAACATTGTCAGTAGACTTTCTCGGCATAGTTTAGTCTATCTTCAAGAGTTTTCCAGTTCAGTTCCTTCAGCATTTCTTTGACAGTCTAAAAAAATGGTTCAAATGGTTCTGA
Source organism: Schistocerca cancellata (assembly GCF_023864275.1). NCBI lineage: Eukaryota > Metazoa > Arthropoda > Insecta > Orthoptera > Acrididae > Schistocerca > Schistocerca cancellata. Next base: position 276,414,931 of record NC_064632.1, on the reverse strand, counting down.
ACACTATGGGACTTATCAGCTGTGGTCATCAGTCCCCTAGAATTTAGAACTACTTAAACCTAACTAACCTAAGGACATCACACACATCCATGCCCGAGGCAGGATTCGAACCTGTGACCGTAACAGTCCCGCGGTTCCGGACTGAGCGCCTAGAACCGCTAGACCACCGCGGTCGTCTTTGACAGTCTCTCACGGATTAAGCAAACCTGTGACCGTTTGTGTTGACCTTCTCTCTTCTCTGTATTCGTTCAATATCACCTGTTAGTCCTACCTGGTACGGGTCCTATACACTGGAGCAATATCCTAGAACAGGTCACACGAGTGATCTGTAATCAATCTCTTTTATAGACTGATAGCAATTCCCCAGCATTCTACCAATAAACCGAAATACATCACCTGCTTCACCCACGACTGACCCTATGTGATCGTTCCGTTTCATATCCCCACAAAGTGTTACACCCAGGTATTTGTGTAATTTGGCCAATTCCAGCAGTGACTCATTCATATTATAGTCATAGGATACTGCGTTTTTCGTTTTGTGAAGCGGAAAATTTTACGTTTCTGAATATTTAGAGCAAGTTGCCAATCTCTGCACTAAGTTGAGATATTATAAAGATTTGACTGAAATTTATACAGCTTGCTTCAGATAGTGCGTTATTACAAATAACTGTAACATCTGCAAAAAGCCTGATTTTACTATTAATACTGTCTGTAATGTCATTAATATACAATATGAACAGCAATGGTCCCAATACAGTTCCCTGGGGCACACCGGAAGTTACTTCTACGTTTGACAATGACTCTCCATCCAAGCTAACATGCTGTGTCCTCTCTACCAAAAAGTCTTCAATACAATCACAAAATTCACTTGATAACCCATGTGACCGTACTTTTGAAAATAAGCGTAGGTGCAGTACAGAGTCAAATGCTTTTCGGAAATCAAGAAATACTGCATCTTAGAGACCCTACGACTTATCTTAGAAAATAGATTAAGGAAAAGCAAACATACGTTTCTAGCATTTGTAGACTTAGAGAAAGCTTTTGACAATGTTGACTGGAATACTCTCTTTCAAATTGTGAAGGTGGCGGAGGTGAAAATACAGGGAGCGAAAGGCTATTTACAATTTGTACAGAAACCAGATGGCAGTTATAAGAGTCGAGTGGCATGAAAGGGAAGCAGTGGTTGGGAAGGGAGTGAGACAGGGTTGTAGCCTCTCCCCGATGTTATTTAATCTGTATATTGAGCAAGCAGTGAAGGAAACGAAAGAAAATTTCGGAGAAGGTATTAAAATCCATGGAGAAGAAATAAAAACTTTGAGGTTCGCTGATGACATTGTAATTCTGTCAGAGACAGCAAAGGACTTGGAAGAGCAGTTGAACGGAATGGACGTGTCATGAAAGGAGGGTATAAGATGAACGTCAACAAAAGGAAAACGAGGATAATGGAATGTAGTCGAATTAAGTCGGGTGATGCTGAGGGAATTAGATTAGGAAATGTGACGCTTAAAGTGGTAAATGAGTTTTGCTATTTGGGGAGAAAAATAACTGATGATGGTAGAAGTACAGGTAGAGAGGATATAAAATGTAGACTGGCAGGAAGTGAAACATGGACGATAAATAGTTTAGACAAAAAGAGAATAGAAGCTTTCGAAATGTGGTGCTACAGAAGAATGCTGAAGATTAGGTGGGTAGATCACATAACTAATGAGGAGGTATTGAATAGAATTGGGGAGAAGAGGAATTTGTGGCACAACTTGACTAGCAGAAGGGATTGGCTGGTAGGACATATTCTGAGGCATCAAGGGATCACCAATTTAGTATTGGAGGGCAGTGCGGAGGAGGGTAAAAATCGTAGAGGGAGAGCAATAGATGAATACACTAAACAGATTCAGAAGGATGTAGGTTGCAGTAGGTACTGGAAGATGAATAAGCTTGCACAGGATAGAGTAGCACGGAGAGCTGCATGAAACGTCCCTGGACTGAAGACCACAACAACAACAGCGAATCGGATGAATCCTTTTGATGCATGCGCCTTGAGTCAAGTATTAAATGCCTCGCTCTGCATAACTGTCGCATGGCAATCATGTAACGGATTCGTTATTGGTTATTTCAGAGAGGAAAGGTATTTTTTTCCTTGCTCCTTCAGTGGCAACGGAAGACGCCGCCACAGTGACTGGAGGAACGTTTACAGACCCACCCTCTACAGCTGCTGTCTTCTCCAGGAACAACGCGAGGGCGGCAGGGAAAGGAGCCGCCAGCGGAGTCCACAGGAAGGCAGCAGCATCCACGCGGGGCCCGGCCCCCTTACTCGGCAAATATGTGTAACGAATGTTTGCTTTCAAGTGGGAGAACGGAATGGGCCGAGCCGACGGCGCAGACGTCCTACCGACCTGTATGCATATTCCCGTCCTTATCGCCATTATTCTGATTACCTCCTCATCAGCAATTTAAATATTCTTTGATGTGGGTCGCCGGGATGGGATTTCGCAAAGTGCGCCGCCGCTGCAGTTGGTTTACCTGCGGGCGGCCGGGGAGGAAGGCCCACCTCTCGAGTTCGTTAGCATAACTTAGCGGTCTGACCAGCGGCTGGAGAGTGGGAACTGCCACACAGCGGGAGAAAAAAGCCGAAAGAGGGACGGAGAAAGAGCAGAGGCGGACTGACGGCCGCTGACTAACAGATAACCGCGCCCGCTGTACAAATATTGTCTCTGGAAAACGTCGCCGCGCATGCGCACCCCGCTGGCGGGCACGGGTTGCTGCGGTTCGTCCTTGGGGCCAATTTCTCTGAGCTCTCCCATTTTCTGAAAGGTGCAAAGGATAGAATCCTATTCACTGAACTCAGCTCATCTGAATGTCTGTTGGTCGATTCCGTACTCTATCGGTTTACGTTATTGTCCTTGATTTAATGTAGTTCTCAGTAGTTACTTTGTTTTATTTTTTATTTTATACGTTTAGTTCCGTAGCATCAAATTGAGAAGCAAATCTCCAAGGTCATGGAACGTGTCAGTACATGAAATTACAACATAAAAGTACACTACCGGCCATTAAAATTGCTACACCAAGAAGAAATGAAGATGATAAACGGGTATTCATTGGACAAATATATTGTACTAGAACTGACATGTGAATACATTTTCTCTCAATTTCGGTGCATAGATCCTGAGAAATCAGTACCCAGAACAACCACCTCTGGCCGTAATAACGGCGTTGATACGCCTGGCCTTTGAGTCAAACAGAGCTTGGATGGCGTGTGCAGGTACAGCTGCCCATGCAGCTTCAACACGATACCACAGTTCATCAAGAGTAGTGACTGGCGTATTGTGACGAGCCAGTTGCTCGGCCACCATTGACCAGACGTCTTCAATTGGTGAGAGAGCTGGAGAATGTGCTGGCCAGGGCAGCAGTCGAACATTTTCTGTATCCAGAAAGGCCCGTACAGGACCTGCAATATGCGGTCGTGCATGATCCTGCTGAAATGTAGGGTTTCGCAGGGATCGAATGAAGGGTAGAGCCACGGGTCGTAACTCATCTGAAATGTAACGTCCACTGTTCAAAATGCCGTCAATGCGAACAAAAGGTGACCGATACGTGTAACGAATGGCACCCCATACCATCACTCCGGGTGATGAATACACGCTTCCAATGTGCGTTCACCGCGATGTCGCAAAACACGGATGCGACCATCATGATGCTGTAAACAGAACCTGGATTTATACGAAAAAAAATAACCTTTTGCCATTCGTTCACCCAGGTTCGTCGTTTTGTACACCATCGCAGGCGCTCCTGTCTGTGATGCTGCGTCAAGGGTAGCCGCAGCCATGGTCTCCGAGCTGATTGTCCATACTGCTGCAAACGTCGTCGACCTGTTCGTGCAGATGGTTGTTGTCTTGCAAACATCCCCATCTGTTGACTCAGGGATCGAGAAGTGGCTGCACGATCCGTTACAGCCATGCAGACAAGATGCCTGTCATCTCGACTGCTAGTGCTACGAGGCCGTTGGGATCTGGCACCGCGTTCCGTATTACCCTCCTGAACCCACCGATTCCATATTCTGCTAACAGTCATCGGATCTCGACCAACGCGAGCAGCAATGTCGTGATACGACAAACTGCAATCGCGATAGGTTACAATCCGACCTTTGTCAAAATAAGAAACTTGATGGTACGTATTTCTCCTCATTACACGAGGCATCACAACAACGTTTCACCAGGCAACGCCGGTCAACTGCTGTTTGTGTATGAGAAATCTGTTGGAATCTTTCCTCATGTCAGCACGTTGTAGGTGTCGCCACCGACGCCAACCTTGTTTGAATGCTCTGAAAAGCTAATCATTTGCATATCACAGCATCTTCTTCCTGTCGGTTAAATTTCGCGTTTGTAGCACGTCATCTTCTTGTTGTAGCAGTTTTAATGGCCAGTATTGTAATAACAGATAAATTAAAATGTTAATGAATTCAAAAAAGCCAAGCCATAAGTTTATGTAAACTCAACAACATAATGCAGGAATCAGCTTAATTTTTCAAGCAACTGCTCGGCAGAGTAGGAGGAGTGACCCATGAGGAAACTCTTCAGTTTGGATTTGAAAGCGAATGGATTACTGCTAAGATTTTTGAATTCTTGTTGTAGCTTACCGAAAATGGATGCAGTAGTATACTGCACATCTTTCTGCACAAGAGTCAAGGAATGGCGATCCAAATGCAGACTGGATTTCTGCCTAGTATTATGCTATATAGCTAGAGAAGGAGGCCGAAATGCACGCGTCAACTCACGCAGGTGGGCGGTAGGTCTGAAACAGGATACGTAATGAATGCTATAAAGAAAAGTACGTAGCTGCTGGGATACCTAACTTTAATCCATCTTTGTATACAGCATTCTTGATGATACAAGTGAGACTCTCTCTAGAAATGGTTAATGGCGCCTTGCTAGGTCGTAGCCATGGACTTAGCTGAAGGCTATTTTAACTGTCTCTCGGCAAATGAGAGAAAGGCATCGTCAGTGTAGTCGCTAGCAAAGTCGTCGTACAACTGGGGCGAGTGCTAGTACGTCACTCTAGACTTGCCGTGTGGTGGCGCTCGGTCTGCAATTACTGACAGTGGAGACACGCGGGTCCAACATGTACTAATGGACCGCGGCCGATTTAAAGCTACCACCTAGCAAGTGTGGTGTCTGGCGGTGACACCACGTTTTAACTGAGTGAAAGCTGCTAATTCTTGGGAATAAGCTGATATTGTTAACAAGAAATGACAGTAAGGAATATTCGAGAGCTTTTTTTCTTTTCAAGCTCCGATCGCTTAGAATAGAAGCTACGTGAGCGGCAGAAAGTGAACATGCGCTGTAGGCTACTGCGCACATTTCGCCCTACACACTCCGCCATTGCCGACCTCAGGGCATCAGTCGGCGTTGCACTACAGCCACGTAAATATGGCTGCCGTTATTGTGGCTCCCACGAAGTGCGAATTACAAAGTGTAATTCGGGTTCTACAAGCAGAAGGGAATAGTGCAGCAGAAATTCATCGGAGAATGAGCCGAGTGTATGGTGATAACTCCATGACTGAAGGTGATGTGCGTGAATCGTGCCGAAAGTTTAAAGATGGCCGAAATGACGTGCATGGTGAAGGGGGCCAAGGACGCAAGTCTGTCTTTACAGCTGACCTTGTTGAACGAGTTGGCAGAATGATTAGAGAAAATCGTAGGTTCACCATAACTGCTTTGTCTGTGGAAATTGTGGAAGTTTCAGGATCTGTCGTACACTCTATCGTTGGTGAACGTTTAGGCTACAAAAACTTTGTGCTCGTTGGGTTCCATAAATGTTGACGGACGCCCACAAAAGTCCCTGAAAGGCATCAGCTCTGAATTTCCTTGAACGTTATCACGATGAAGGAGAGAACTTTTTCAAATCAATTGCTACTGGAGATGAAACTTTGATCCAATATGACACAGTGCAAACAAAACGACAATCACAACAATGGATGCATCCAAATTAACCAAACAAACATTCAACAACAGAAAGGTTACGTCTACCTTTTTTGGGACCAAAAAGGTGTGTTGTTTGTAGAGTTTATGCAGCCGGAACCACTATCAACGCAGCTGCTTATTGTGTAATTTTACGAAGTTTGCAGAGAGCCATTGAAAACAAACAAAGAGGAATGCTGACTTCAGGAATTGTGTTGGTCCTCAACAACACTCTTCCACATACTGCTGGTACAATCCAATGGCTCCTTGAACAATTTTAATGGGACATTTTCGATCATCTGCCATACAGTCTTGACCTGGTACCCAGCGAGTTTCACCTTTTTTGTGAATTAAAGACGTGGCTAGTAAGGCTGCATTTTCAGACCAACGAAGACATCAATGCTCGTTTGAAATCATTGGCGGCAACATTTTTAGAAGAGAGTATTGCAAAGCTTGTCCAAAGATGCGATAAATGTCTCAATCTTTCTGGTGATTATGTTGAAAATTAACCATAAGTGTACAAAACTTTTGGTAGTAAAATAATTGTTTTCTGTGAACTTGTATTTTATTTATATATTACCAGTGAACAGCTTACTAATGAACAACAGGTTCTCGAACACTTATTGCCCGAACCGCCCATTTCTGAGCCAAAAATATGCTTGGAGAGTGGAATGAATTACTCCAAAATATAATACCATACATTACAAGCGAATGGAAAGAAGCAAAGTAGGCTAATTTCCGTGTCAGACGATCACTTACTTCAGATACCGTTCGAATATTAAAAATGGCAACATTAAGTCTTTGAAGATCCTGAACGTGGGGTTTCCACAACAGTTTACTATCTATTTGAACACCTAGAAATTTGAACTGTTCGATTTAACTAATCATATGCCCATTCCGTGAAATTAAAACGTCAGGTTTTGTTGAAGTGTGTGTTAGAAACTGTAAAAACTGAGTCTTAGTGTGTTTTAGCGTTAGTTTATTTTCTGAAAACCATGAACTTAGGTCATGAACTGCACTATTTGAAACTGAGACAAGCCAGTGTCATCAGTAAACAGAAATATTTTAGTTACTTGTAATACTAGAGGGCATATCATTTATATAAATAAGAAACAGGAGTAGCCCTAACACTGATCCCTGGGGCATACCCAACTTCACAATACCCCACCCACATCCTTCATCACAGCCTTTCTGAACATTGTGAATAATGACCTTTTTCTGTCTGTTGCTAAAGTAAGAGGTGAACCAATTGTGAGCTACTTCCCATATTCCGTATGGTTCAACTTCTGGAGTAATATTTTGTTATCAACACAATCAAATGCCTTAGTTAAATCAAAAAAATATGCCTAGAGTTCGAAACCTTTTGTTTAATCTATCCAGTACATCACATAGAACAGAGAATATAGCGTTTACAGTTGTTAAACGACTTCTAAAGCTGAACTGTACATTTGATAGTAAATCGTGAGATATAAAATGATCAATTATCTTAACATACACAGCCTCTTCAATAACTTTAGCAAACACTGATGGGATAGAAATAAGTCTAAAATGGTCTGCATTATCACTTTCTCCATTTTTATAATTGGCTTTAATTCTGAGTGCTTTAATCGTTCAGGATTCCATGCATTCTCCTTATTTAATTTTAAGTCTTGCAAATCTCTTCTAAATTCTGATTCTAATACATGATACCCTATCTCTTCCCTATCGACTGCTGTTTCTTCTTCTGTCACGTCATCACGTAAATTATCCCCCCTCAGTGCAGTCTTTCCACCTACTCACTCTCTCCTCTGCACTTAACGATGGGTTTCTGGTTGAACCCCTTAATGTTACTGCACTTGCTCTTAAATTTATTGAAGGATTTGGGCGTTGCAAAATAGTTCCCCATGCCGCTGACCTGCAGCAGGCAGAGCAGCACACATGGCTGGGAGCTGCTGACTCGCCCGACTCAGCAGCCATTGTTTGTTGTGGTCAGGAGCCACGCACTCGGTGGAGTCGACGTCAACCAGGACGCCAGACCAGAGGCCTGCTGATGTTACCCATCCAGCCGTGACGCTAGAGACCTGGCGAACTGTTCCACCAAGGTGCCGTCGCTGCCGTCACAGTTTGTACCCTGACAGGGGGCTAGGGGGTTAACAGCTACGTCCTGGAAGACAGTCACCTTGCAGAAGCATGCCTAGGGCGCCCAACGATAGACAGCTGCTGCCATGTGGGGAACTGCTCACAGATGTATACAGGAAGGCAGCACGAATGCACCTCTCCAAGAAGGCATGAAGTTCGTGGCTCGCGTGGTGAGCCTCGATTGATCCCTAGTGGGTTGTTGGTCGACGGTGCTCAAGTCTCCACACCAGTGAGGTCAGTCCACAGCAGTGGAGAGAAACACGCTGGCTGCCTGAGGCCTTGGAGTTAGGTTGGTTGGTTTAACAGGGGGAGGAGCAACCAAACTACTTGGCCATTGATCCCTTGACCCTGTAAAACAAGTCCACAAGGGACAGAATAAAACAAACAAGACTTACCACACAAAAACTGGAGAAAAGAAGAATCACAAGAACTATAGAAGGGCAACAAACACAACAATGGAGAAAATAAGACAAGAAAACCACAGAGAGACGCAAGGAACAGATAGAAGGGATTAAAACAAGGAGCAGATGACTGTGGCTGGTTGATGATGACAATAAAAAAAGTGTAAGTCAGCCACTGTGCAACACACTAAAACCTCCAGCCTAAAAGCACTAGGGTGGAGAACACAGACTGACAAAGGACACGCAATAAAACTTAGATGGAATGATAAAACCCCCTGTCACATATAAAACGTAAAACCAGATCAGCCAGTGAGGCATTTTCAGGTAAAAATAATATTAACGAGTCCGGTAACTGATAACTCTGTCGCAACGCAGCTAAAGTACGACAGTGCAACAGAATGTGGGCCACCACAGCTGCCACACCGACAATGGGGTCGGTCTTCACGGTGGAGGAGATAGCCATGGGTCAGCCAAGTGTGGCCAATTTAGAGTTGGCAGAGGACCAAAGGGTCCCTGTGAGAGGCCCGCATGGAGGACTTCCACAAATCCATAGTCTCTCTTATGGCATCCAATTTATTGGGTGTAACTAGATTATGTCGTTCTGTGTCCCAAATCCCAAATACCTTGTAGTGTATTACTAAGTGCTGGTCGGTTTCAGAGATGCTGATTTCCAGAAGTGATTTCCGTGTAGCCTGTTTGGCTAGCCTGTCAGCAAGCTTGTTTCCTGGGTTCTGAAGTGTACTGGGGAGGAGACAAACACCACCAAACGACCAGACCATTTAAGGTCATAGATGGTCATTATCAAAGGATGGCAAGGGTAGCATTGGTAAATAGCTCGTAAGCTGCTCAAGGAGTCATTACAGGGAATCGAAGACTCAGTGGAGCAGGAATGAATACGCTCAAGACCACTGCATATGGCCATCAGCTCTGCAGTGAAAACACAGCAGCCATCAGGCAAGAAGCGCTGTTAAATATGTGCTGTGAGAGCTTACATGAAGCCAACGTGACCATCAGTCATCGAGCTGTCAGTATAGACTGCATCAGAGCCCCAGGATGCGTCGAGCATCGAGAGAAAGTGACAGTGGAGGGCCTCAGGAGGAAATGAGTCCTTAGGGCCATGAGAAAGGTCCAGCCAATGCTGCTACCTGGATACACACCATGGAGGTGCATGTGAATGGACCTGGAAGAGAGGTGATAAAGAAAAGGACTCTAGCTCAGACAGAAGGGATCGGATGTGAACAGTGATCATAATCCCTAAACTAGGCCGCCTGTGTGGGAGATGAACCACTGTGGTTGGGAAAAGAAGACGGTAAATTGGATGCTCAGGAGAGCTACGAATGTGCATACATTATTGGTGAGCAGTTGTCGCCACCTGATCTACTATGGAAGGATCCCGGCCTCCACCAGTAGGCTGATCACTGGACATCCTAAAAGCTCCCATTTCTAGTCTAACCCCACAGTGGTGCAGTGGGCCTAGTAACTGCAATTCTGAGCGCGCCGCTGAACCAGAAACCAGACTCCTATAGTCAAGGCAGGACTGAAAAAGGGCTTTGCAGAGCCACAGCAGTGTAGAGCAATCTTCACCCTAGTTGGTGTTACTCAAGCAGCAGAGGACATTAACAAGCTGCTAGCATTTCCGCTTAACCTGATGAAGATGAGGAAGTCAAGTCAATCAGGTGTCAAAAACCAGTCTTAAAGTCGATATGTCTGTACTACAGTGAGTGGATCGTCAACAAAGTAATGTTCTTGTTCTGGATGAATGCCATAACGCCAAAAGAAGTGTATGATGCATTACTTCATAACTGAAAACTGGAAACCATGGGTTAGAGCCTATCATTCCGGCTTGTGGACAGCTCCATGTAGGTGCTGCTCAGCAACACCAGTGCTAGAGGAGTAGTAGGAAATGTGAAAGTTGTCTGCATACACAGAAGGTGAGATGGATAGCCCTGCAATTGCTGCTATACCGTTAATGGCCTTTAAAAATTAAGAGACAATGTTGAGTCTTGCAGGACCCCATTCTCCTGGATATGGGGGAACTACGGGAAGCAACAACTTGGATACAGAAAGTATGAAGTGACAGGAAGTTTTAGATAAAAATCAGGAGCTGCCCCCATAGACCCCTCTCATGCAATGTGGTGCCGTAAGGTCATGTTGTAGGCTTTTCTTAAATCAAAAGAGAAAGATAGCAGATGCTGGCGTCTGGAAAAGGCTGTTCAGATGGCAGACTCGAGAGACACTAGGTTATGAGTGGTAGAGCGACCCTGGCAGAAACCACCCTGGCACAGAGCCAGAAGGGGTTGTAACTCCATAAGCCAACACAACGTCCAACTCACCAAACGTTCTAGCAGCATACAAAGAATGCTAAACCAGCCTGCCACAGAGCCAGAAGGCCCCGTTACTCCATGAGCCAACACAACCCCCAACGCACCAAACATTCTAGCAGCTTACAAATAATGCTGGTGAGGCAGATGGGGTAACAGCTATCCACATCAAGCGGATTTTTATAAGTTTGAGTACTGGAAAGATGATGATCTCCTGCCATTGCGGCGAGAATACACCATCACTCCAGATGCAGCTGAAGATAATGGGGATATGTCGCTGGTAGTCCGACGAGAGCTATTTAATCGTCTGAGTGTGGATGCGATCTGGCCCACCACTACTGTTTCCAACTTCTTATGAGCTGGTGAACACGGGCACAGAGCCATTTAAAAACTATTAGGTGCTCCAGTGATGGGTGCCACTTATGTCACTGTAGAGCCCATCTACTCTCTTTAACGGCCATTTCCAGTGACCACCAAGGCACTTTCTTTCTCCAGGGACACCTTGAGGAACGAGGGATCACGTTCTCTGCAGCAGAAGCGATCGTTGTGGTTACTCTCGACCACCACATCGATGTTACCATGTGGGGGAGATTCAACGAGAGATGAAAGCTTCCAAGTCTGCCTTGTGTAAAGCCCATCTGGTTAGGTGTCGGGGGGAATGATGTTCGGGGGGGGGGGGGTGACAGGTAGATGGGGAAGTGGTCACTATCACACAAGTCGTCGAGGGTTCTCAAGTGGATAATAGAGGGGAGAAGTCCTGGTCTGCTAAGTGATAAATCAGTAGCCATGCAAGTACCATGAGTCACAGTGAAATGTGTAGGTGCTCCAGTATTGAAGAGGCAGAGGTCGAGTTGGGACAGTAAATTCTGAACATCTCTACCTCAGCAAGCAATCAGGGTGCGACTCCATAAGGAGTTATGAGCGTTAAAATCTTACAAAAGTAGGAAAGGTTTGGGGAGTTGATTTACCAGAACAGCCAGTATGTTCAGGGGCACTGCACCATCTGTAGGAAGATAGATATTGCAGATAGTTATTTCTTGCATTATCCTTATCCTGACAGCCAAAGCTTCGAGAGGAGTTTGAAGGGGCACAGGTTCGCCACATAGCGAGTTCAGGACATAGATTCATACTCCCCTGACACTTTATTATATTCGCTACGGTTTTTGTAATATCTCCTATAGATGCGAAGGGCAAGGGTCTGCATTGCCAGGAACCAAACTTCCTGCAGGTAAATGCAGAGAGCAGGTGTAAAGCTTGTTGTCGTAGCTCAGCAAGGCTTTGGAAAAAAAACCCTGAAATTCCATTGAAGGGTGACGCTGGCTGGAGGCTGGGAAGGCATGAAGGAGCCAAGGTGGCACTTTATGCCTCAGAGCCACCTGCTGCCTCCTATTGAATACCTGTACGATCTATATCCATTGTGTCTGAGGTTCTGGCGAGACCTAGGTCCTCTGGGGACACCAGAATCTCCACCTTGTTCTCAGATGTGGAGCTTGTAGGTGGTGGTGGTGTGGTGGCCACTGGAGTTTCTTTTATCTTGGGGGTGTTTCTCTTTTTGGATGTCTCTCGCCGCTTCCTGGGCTTCTTTGGCTGGGAGGGCTTCACTGATTCAGTCTCAGGAGCTGAGGAGGATTGTGAACCCCTATGACCAGCTGCCTGTGGTTTCTTCAGCCTCTGGTGGGTGTCCTCTTTCCGACTGGCAGGAACCAGGGATGGGAGTGACTCAAGTGACAAAGAGTTGAAGAAGACTGATGCCTCTCTGGCTGAAGAGTGGGGACTGATGTCACCAATGGTGGGGGCAGGGGCATTGCTCCTGAAGAAGGTGTTGTGGGAGCAATAGGAATAGGAGTGCCCCTCCCCCCTTCTATCAAGGGGCAGGTGTAGTCTTGTGGCTGTGAGGGCCAACTATAAATGGTGGAACTGATGGGGCTGGAACTATTGTTTCAGCTCCAGCATAAAACGATGTCATGTGCATAGGGTTTAGCCTTTCAAATTTCTTCTTATCCTCTGTGTAGGTCAGTCCGTCCAGGGTCTTGTATTCAACGATTTTCCTCTCTTTCTGGAGAATCCTGCAGTTTGGCAAGCAAGGGGAATGTCACTTGCTGCAGTTGACACAAATGGAAGGTAGGGCACATGGAGTATTGGGATGTGATGCACGTCCACAATTCTTGACATGTGATGCTTGAAGTACAGTGAGAAGACATATGCCCAAACTTGCAGCACGTAAAGCACCATATTGGTGGAGAGGTATATGGCTTTACATCACATCGGTACACCATCACCTTGACCTTCTCGGGTAATTCGGAATGGCCAAGATAAAAACGCAGGTGGCAACCTGACTACCCTTCAGACCCCTATGGACGCACCAGACAAAGTAAAGACCTAGTTGCTCTAAGTTTGTGTGGAACTCGTTATCGGGCTGAAAAGAGGTTCCTGTGGGATGTCGTATCCTAGACAGCTCTTATGGGGCGAGATAAACAGAAACATCCTCCAGTTTGTCACAGGCGAGTAATGCTTCTGACTGGACATAGGATGCTGTTTTTATCGCAACTCAGCCACATCACATTTTGAACAATCCCACCACCGCCCCAAACCTGTCATCTAAATGCTCCACAAAAAACTCAGGCTTGGTTGACAGGCAAGATTCCCCATCAGCTTTCGTAGATACTAGGTACTGGCAAAAATAAGGTTCACTTCCATCTTTCCCCTGACGTTCCTCCCATGGTGTGGGAAGGGGGGGGGGGAAGATTTGGGGTTGCACTTCCCTGCGCTCTGAACTGAGACCTTGAATGCTTAGAGACTGCTGGCATTTGACCACCAGCGAGAGATGAGGTAGTCCACTTCATGGTGGGTCATCTGCCCTGATGCCACCCAATCTGACCAGGGGCCCTCCCCATGTGTGTCACCCAGCCTCAACAAAGGCCACCTGACAGGATGGCCATTGACTGTCTGATTAATTGAGAGGGGTTATGGGACCAAACGGTGAGGTCATCAGTCCCTTGATTCCAAAGTGAAGCATAGAAGAAAGAGGGTCTGCTAAGAGTGGACGGATCCAGTCAGGAGTCAAATTATAAAATTATGATCATTAAACATGCACAGTAAGGGCACAAAAGGTGAGACAAAATCTAGAAACTGGAAAATGGGGGAGGTTATGGGGTCACAGACTGAGAAGAGTAAAAGAAGTCCTAACCACAACCAACCTGCCCCTGCTCCAAGACTAAAGTAGAACATTATATCTCGAAATAAAAACCACTTTCACAGAGGAAACTGAGGACCAGTTCAACCGTCTATGGATCATCAGCTAATACTAAATTTAAGGAATTGGGAAGACTATATTTAACACAAAGGGCTGAAAGAGGGGGACATTCCACCAATATGTGAAATTTCGTCAGTCTGGCTCCACAACCACATTGTGGGGGGTGAGTCATTACTTAGGAGGAAACAGTGGGTGAGCCAGGTATGACCAGTGTGTAAACGGCATGAAAAAATGGTCTACTTCCGAGAGGAGTGGACAGAAGAGCGCCAAACTGCAGTAGACTCCTTGATTGTCAGGAGTTTATTACTATGAGCACTAGCGCTCCAGATGGCATTCCACTTTTGGGTAAAGAGAGATTTGACATAGATCCGCATATCTGCAGCTGGAATCATGAAAGGAAATGAGGGGTAAGTATCTACTTTTCTTGCCAAACGGTCAACCAGTTCACTCCTTGGGATGTCCACATGACTTGAGACCCAGAGAAAGTCGACTGAATAGGTGGCACACTCAAGGGCAGAGAGAAGGTTATGGATAGCGGAGACCAAAGGGTGACGAGAGTAGCATCGAGCGATAGCATGCAGGCTGCTCACGAAAACTGAAAAAATTAAAACAGTGTGGAGGGAGGCCTGAGAAATAATAAGGAGGGCCCAGTGAATGGTTAATATCTCTGTTGTGAACACACTAGATGATCCCGGCCATAAATGGTGCTCAAAGTCAATAGGAAATGTGAAAGTGTGTCCCACCTTATCGATTGTCTTAGAACCAACAGCGTAAAAGAAGGTGGCACCCTGGAACTCTGCAAAGATGGCACATTAAAAATGCTGGTAAATCATAGAAGCGAGAGAGACCTTAGGATTATGGAGCAGATCGTTCCTAATATGTGGTCTAGGAACCATCCAATGGGAGAGAGATGTACGGAAGAAAAGACAGGGGGTGAAGTCCAGTGAATGGAGATGGAGATCCCAAAAGAGGAAAATGAGATGCATGCTAACTGGCAATCCCACCCATGGGCAAGTGTTAAGAGGGAAGATGTCCCTCATTGGTGTACACAGGGACACAGAATAGTCATGGAACTGGTGAATGGCGATTGTGCAAGAGACAAGAAGTTGATTCCATTGGATGCTTAGAGGCAGAATACCTGCTTCTGTGAGGAGACTATCAACAAGACTAGTGTGAAAGGCACCAATAGCCAGACGCACCCCACAATGATGGATGGGGTCAAGGAGTTTCAAAGTGGAGGGAGCTGCTAAGCCATAAACCTACTGTAATTTAGTCTGGATAAGACCAGAGCACGGTAAAGATGGAGAAGAGTGGAATGGTCTGCACCCCAAGATGTGTGGGCCAGGAGACGAAGAGCATTAAGCATCTCCATACATGTAGTCTTCAGGTAGCGAATGTGGGACAACCATGTCAGCTTGTTATCACAAATAAGGCCCAATAAATGAGATTGTGCTACAACATTAAGGAGCTGGTTGTCCAAATAAAGTTCTGGATAGGGGTGTATGGTGGATCGACGACAAAAATGCATAACCCGCGATTTGGAGAAAGAAAACTGGAAGCAATTCGCGGTGGCCCACACAGAGGCTCGTCAGTTGGCATCTTGGATCTGGTACTCAGCAGATCCTGCCAAGAAGGAGCTGCACCATATGCAAAAATCGTCGACATACAATGCCAGTGTAACCAGAGGACCAACAGAGGTCACAAGCCCATTGATGGCAATGAGGAAGAGTGTCACACTTAGCACAGTACCATGTGGGATGCAATTCTCCTGAATCTGAGGGGCGCTGAGTAAAGTGCCAACTCGAACCCAGAAGAGCCAGCGAGATAAGAACTCACAGATAAAAATCTGAAGGGGACCATTGAAGCCCCAGTCATGGGGGGTGACTAAAATTGCACCAAACCAGGTCATACGCCTTATGCAGGTCAAAGAAGACCGCGGCAAGAAGCTGACAGTGAGTAAAATCCTGTTGGAAGGCTGATTCCAATCAGAGTAAATGGTCAGTTGGAGATCGCACTGCACAGAAGCTACTCTGATACAGGAGCAAAAGGCCCCGAGATTTGAGCACCCAATATAATCTGAAGCTGACCACCCTTTCAAGCAGTTTACAAAGTACATTCGTCAGGCTGATTTGGTGGTAGCTGTCTAGAGACATTAGGTTTTTCCTGGGCTTAAGCATGGGGATAACTATACTGTCTCACCATTGCGATGGAAAAGCACCCATGAGCCAAATGAGGTTGAAGACCCTGAGGAACTGTTGCCTGTGGGGAACGTCCAAGTGTTGGATCATCTGGTTGTGGATGGACTCTGGGCCTGGTGTCTTGTGTAGAGCTAAGAGCCTGCACCAATTCCCACTCAGTGAAGGGTGCGTTATATGACTCAACATGATGCAGGCTGAAACAGAGTGGGGTCTGTTCAACTCTGCATTTCTGCCAGAGAAACGTATTAGGGTAGGAAGAGGATGATGATGCCATTACAAGGTGTGTCGCGAGGTGTTCTGCGAGGACTAATGGATCAGTGCACAGAGCACCACAGAGGTTCAGACCTTGGATAGTTGACTCACTTGCAGCCCAGAAGGCTACAGAGCTTGGATAACACCTGTGATGAAGAGGCATACGTCCCCAGGGAGGAAACAGCGCTCCCAGCATTCCTTTTTACTCCATTTAATAAGGAGCTTTAGCACGGAGACGCTTAAAAGTGAGGAGGTTTGGCTTGGGAAGGGTGTCACTTAAATCGCTGCAGCGCCTGTCGGCGGTCCTGGACAGTGACTACGACATCCTTGGTCCACCACGGTACTGGTCGACGAAGAACGTGACCTGTGGATAGGGGGACAGCAGTGCCAGTAGCATGAAGAATAGTGGCAGAGATACCAAGCAGGACTACATTAATGGAATTAGAGAGGGAGGTGTCAAAGTTCACAGCAGACATATATAAAGGCCAATTGGCCCAATGTGAGGGGCTGTCTGCCTGGTGGCAGCAGGGGAACGATAGAATCGCTGCAAAGTGGACATGGGATGAGCAATGTAGGGAAGCCATGAGAGCATGGGAGTAGATCGTGAGATCGATAGCAGAGAAGGTGCCATGAGTGGCAGTGAAGTGGGTAGGGGAACCATTGTTGAGGAGACACAAATTGAGGTCCATGATAAATTTGGCAATTAGGATACCCCAACCCGTTGAAGTGATCCTCCCCCACAGTGGATGAAGCAGCACTGAAGTCCCAAAGGAGGAGAACTGGGGGTGGCAGTTGCTGGATTAAGGTGGATGGTGCAACGTAAGGAAGTGGCCTACCTGGAGGGAGGTAGACATTGCAAGTGGTGATTGCCAGAGTCGTTTGCACTGGAACCACTATCGCTTCCAAGTTGGTACATAGGGGCATCCAGTCACTAATGACATCGTAGCGAACCAAAGTGCAGATGCCACCAGATGCTACCTCAGGGCCAGCACGGTTCCAACACAACACCCAATAATTATTAAATGTTGGAGAGTGGTCATCACGGAAATGCGTTTCTTGAAGAACAAGACAGAATGCAGAATAGGAGACAAGACGTTGCACTTCCGGTAGGTGACGATAGTATCCGTTGCAATTCCACTGGATGATCGTGTGATGAGAGTCCAAGGTAAACATGAATAATCCGAGGAGGTGGTCAGGTCACTCAGTAGTCGTCATCTCCAAGAATGGGGTGACATCCGTAAATTAGATACCAGACTCATGTTGTGAGGAGGGAGATGGCACCTCTGGGGGCAATGGAGGCACCTTGTCTTGGGATTTATCTTTCTTCTTCTTCTTCTTCTTCTTCTTCTTCTCTTTCTGAGGTGGTGGAGGGCAGGGCACAGGGGGAGTACTGGCTTCTCCAAGACCTGGAACTAAAAGAGAGCAGACGACCTTGGTGCGAACAGACGGTGTGCCTCGTGGTGGAGTAGTGGTAAGAGTCTTCTGGCCCGAGAGGCTCCGAGGAGAGGGGTCCCAGGAGGTAAATCGATCACTGGCAGATGCCGAAGAAGGGGGCCACTTCTTCGGCCAGGAAGGGGGAGTGGCTCCCTGATGGGAGGTCGTGGGAACTGCAGGGGAGGGGGAGGGGATAGAGGGATGGGGCTGGGGTCAGGACGTGGGAGAAGAAGGAAATGAAGTAACAGAGGCTAAAGTTAAAGATAGTGACTGTGGTTGGAGTCTCTCATAATTTTGCCAAGCCTCGGCATAAGGCAGGCGATCCAGGACTTGGATTCTTGGATCTTCTTTTCTCTCTTGTAAGCTGGGCAGTGTGGCTCAGGAGTGGCAGTCAGCACAACTGAGACACACAGGTGGCGGGACACAGGGGATTCCCTCATGTCAAGATGGCCATTGCTAGGCGCCCTGATGCCCCAGGTAGACAGGCACCTACTCCTTGGCAATTGAGGGGAGTTAATGGTGTAGGCATCAGCAGAGCGATCCCTGTGTAATCAGGGTGCTACAACCAAGAGGGGACATGGTGACCCCACCACAATGGACCGGCTACCATGCTGGATATCAGGTGATTATTATAGTCGGCGCAGAAAACGACACCACACAGTGGATGGAGGAAACGCCCAATGGCTGGAGAATAAGCGGAATTGCAGATCCACGACGATAAAGGATGCAACGGTCTCAGCGCACGATGGACACATAAGGCACCATTCTCCAATTTGCTCGCTCTTCGGAATAATTTTGACGGATGAAGGTGAAACCCTATAGAGAACCATCACAGAAAGGCTGGATGTTTGAGACTCCTTTGAGTCGCCTCTTACGACAGGCAGGAATTTCTCGGGGCAATTCTAACCCCCAAACTCGATGGGGGGTGTCTTGGAGTTAAAGTCATGAGATGAATGACAGGTAGCACAGCACAGAAGTACTTCGACGTGGGTTCACCACAGCTTACAAGAACGTCATACCGTGTGATCAATGTTTCAGAAGTCCAAGTGTTTATGCTGGTTACGATATTGCAGTGTTTCTGTTGTCAAGAAGAACGATGTGGTGTTCCTTCGGACATTCCTATGTGTCCGAGGGAACGGGCACTGCGGCGACTATAGCCTTATGAAACACATGAAATGCATTCGCAGTTGCCAGTACGAAGAACCATCAGGCGTACAAGGGAATGACGAGAATGAAATTTGTGACTGCTCCTTCGGACATGCTTGCATTACACCGCTCTTCTTAACGACAAGGACGCTGCAGTATCATATTTATCTCCCAATATGAGACAGCAACTTTCAATTGTAATGTCCTCCCCTGTGCAGGAATTACATAATGTGTGTACGAGTACAGGCTGTGACGCAGGAACGATGACATTTGGAAGTTTGGGTCTGGCCGTGGATCGGGCACAGATAGCCAAAGCGGTGGCGAGAGATTCACCAAAAATATTACACAGAGACCCCCGCACCGTTTCCGTCAAGACATAGACTGCAGGACATTGTTTTAGCTAACTCCCCAATGTGCATATGGTGTCGTGCGATAGACTTCAGCGTACATCATCTGAAATGTGGACCTTCCGCAGATGTGTGGCTCCAAAGTCAGAAGGTGCTCCCCTTCTATCTCCGAGTGCCACCCCACACGATCGATCCCGGAATGCTGCTTCGTTCGGTTAAGACTTACTTTCCCCAATCAAAGATACATGCGATGACCTTGGTCAAAGGCATTTCTGTGTACTACATTTTTCTGATTCATCTCAAACATGTGCTTCACTTTTGGACTTTCTTTTGGGAACGACACGGTCAGTTGCAGAACAATTGCAGATATCGTCAGACATTTACTGATTACTTAAACAGTGTACTCAAGGACCCCCCCCCCCCCCCGCCTCCTCCCCTGTAACTTTGTAGTACTGGGCTGTATTCCATGTAGACCCGGGTCCATGCTGTGGAGACTTGGAACCGGACAGCGTTTATTAGTTGATAATAAACAAACATAAAGAACTAAAACAGATCGTAGTGTCACAAGAGGGAATATTAGTAACATCTTTTGTTGTGACTTGGCAAGACAGCCAAGCCACTATGATTGGTAGCCGAAAGGCACGCGTTAAGCTCACGCAGGCTGGCGTGAGGTCTGGAACATTTAAGGAAGTTAGGCTTTAGCAAAAAAGGTCGTAGCTGTTGGAATACTTAACTTTAATCCATAACTGGTGAACATAGCTCTTGACGGTACATGCATCACAAGATGAATAGCAAATGATAATGGCGCCTTGCTAGGTCGTAGCAAATGACGTAGCTGAAGGCTATGCTAACTATCGTCTCGGCAAATGAGAGCGTAATTTGTCAGTGAAGCATCGCTAGCAAAGTCGGCTGTACAAATGGGGCGAGTGCTAGGAAGTCTCTCTCTAGACCTGCCGTGTGGCGGCGCTCGGTCTGCAATCACTGACAGTGGCGACACGCGGGTCCGACGTATACTAACGGACCGCGGCCGATTTACAGGCTACCACCTAGCAAATGTGGTGTCTGTTGGTGACACCACATCTTTCTTGTTAAAACTGCACATTACATTTTACTCCTTGTAATTATTACAAAAATTTTTGAATTTGAAAATAAAAATAAGAAATGACTCCGTAATTGCTTGGTCAGTGTCCTGTGTCGTACCAAAGTGTCCCAATTTCAGATCTTCAGATTGGCACTTTGTGTGTTGGGCGATGTTTCTTCAGACTGCAGTCCGCAGCTCGTGGTCTTGCGGTTGCGTTCTCGCTTCCCGCGCCAGGGGTCCCGGGTTCGGTTCCCGGCGGGGTCAGGGATTTTCTCTCCCTCGTGATGACTGGGTGTTGTGTGTCTTTCATCATCATTTCATCGTCATTGACTCGCAAGTTGCCGAAGTGGCGTCAACTAAAAAGGAATTGCAAACCGGCGGCTTAACTTCACCGCATGGGGTCTCCCGGGCGACAATGCCATACGATCACTTCATTTTTTTTTTTTTTTTTCAGTCAGCGGCGGGGTCATTCTACTGCGAGCGCATTCTGCAACCTCTGCTCGAATGTTGTGTTGCAGTGCAGCGATGATGTGCTTCGCTATATGCAGAATTGGCTTTCTTTCCTTCACATTCCGATTGAGACAGTGCGTTCGTTCCTGTCTTAGCTCGGCTCTGTTCTCGCCTGGTAAAAATTGAAGAAGGGAAAAAAATACATTCACCCAGAAGTCCATTATGTCGTGCTACAACATGGTCATTTGCCCCCACCAACGTAATTTTTTTGTTCTTCCATGGAGAGCTAATATAACAAGTAAGCGTCGTTCACAATTAAATGAAACGTTAAATTAATATGAGAAAGAAACGATTTAATGTTAGTTACTAAAGATTTTAAATTTCAGTGCTGCTCAATTGCGTTCATTTTAACTTAATTTTGCAAATGAAGTATGACTATTCCGACAGCGTTGCATGAAAACACGCAATAGGATTATTTCAGTTTCTCTCAGCCAAGATGCGTTGTAAGCTGCAGTATCACAGGGTGTCCAGTCATCTGTTTGTCATAAATATTTACGTTTGCACCTCAGTCTCTCTGCATTTGTTGAACAAATATCACCGTGTTAAACAGTGTTTATTTCGAAAGGGATTAAAGCTAAATTGTACAGTGCTGAAGTGAAATCGATTCTGTAGTCGGTGATTAACTAACCTAACAACGCCTGAGTAATAGTTTAGAGGTCGACGCAAAAGACGATTATGGAATTTGTCTGCATCTACGGCTTTAACACTGCACCATTTGGACACATTTCGAACATAAGCGGCTCTGATAGATGCGAGTTGTAAACACGTATATTTGAGGGGAGTGCTATTTAAAAAGCTAAGCTTAATTAGGTGACGTATTACGTAGTACCATATTATCATCACTGGGCCTTACCTTATAAACACGCAATTTATTTTTTCTGCAGTTTTTGTTACCTTGAAAATGTGTGACCTACAGACGATATTATGACATTTTCTGTAATCGAGTTCAAACTTATCATTTTTCTATTCTATTATTTTCCTTGGATACAAATTGGTTCCAATGGCTCTAAGCACTATGGGACTTAACATCTGAGGTCATCAGTCCCCTAGACTTAGAACTACTTAAACCTAACTAACGGAAGGTGTAACCTCCCCCTCACTTATCGACCCCAATGACAGTGAAAAATTAAAGCGCGTGTACCTAATGGAAATTTGGGAAAAGCAATCGTCACCGAAGTTAAACTGTCGGTAACGAGGGAGGAAAGGGTTACATCTAAATAAAAGGACAAATGCAAATGAAATTGGTGGAAATTAATTTTGAAAAAAGGGTAAAATTAATAAAAAACGTAAATGTGCTGTCGTTACGTTACAATTAATTGGCGTTAATTAGATATTTGCGATTTGGGGAAAATTACGGGCGCCAGTCCTATGGACAACTACTATAATAACTGAAAATGAAAGATTAATGCACATATAATTAGCACTAAAAGCGTGGTAACTGAAGGTTGACACGTGTTGTGTGAAAACTGAATGTTTGTCAAAAGTAATAAATTTCGCTACACTCTGACTTAATTTAGCAAGAGAATTATTAAAGCCAGAAAATTGAAAGTTAATTTAGTGACTGAAATTAATAGTGAACTTTGTTTCTGAAGCACTACGAAGTTCAATAAAATAAGGTTAGTCTTGGGCTACCTCAACAATCATGTCAAAAGCTACTTGAATCTACGCAATTTAGAAATAAAAGATTTAACTTTGAACTTGAATTAAATGATTCTGAACAAGTAACAATAGCAAAATTTATTACGTACCAAGCTGAGCTGCAGTCACAGGTAAGCTAAAATATGGTAATAAAACTCGCACTCATAATTTAAGCTTGTGTAATCTAAATATTGTAGCCAGCTATGAATACTTTAACCAAACTTTGAAATTAAAGCAGTGAAATGGAATGATATTACTTTAATGCTGGCGTATGAATTTCAACGACACTCAGGTTCATTTTGGAAAAGGAAGGGACCCTGCTTGGTAATGCAATTGGGACAATGAGCAACAAAGGTTCATGCTAAGTTGCTGTATTTTGCTAATGGAATAGTTTGAAAAGCTGAGGTCTGCCATACAGTTCTAAGACTTTACGTGCTTTCTGTCTTCCTTGTTGGTTGATTGAAGGTTTGCAGTCGTCGAACGGGGAGGTGGCGACAGTCACTCATTGTCGGCCGTCACTGTTTCAGAAGCTGGATGTTGGCGCACCTCCTTCTCGACACGGTCACCAGGCGAAATGGGCTCTTGATGTGCGCCAGCTGATGCTCCCTGTCCGCGACACCGTGTCAGAAACTATCATAGCAAGTCGAGTGCAATTACATGCTGCCAAACCCAGAAAGCGCGGCAACTCGCGGGAGCGTCACACAACACACCTGCTCCACCGCCCTACTCCCCAAACTCCGCTCTGCCTGCGCTCCACGCGGCAGAGTTAACACTACCAAAGATCCTAAACATTTTGGTTCTCCACACGACCTATCGATGTATTCGTTCGATAGCATAGTTTTCCCTAGGCAAGACCCAGCGTAAAAATACAAATAATATTTACAAAAGAAACCAATTATACATCAACATAAATAGTAAAATAATTACAATATATAAAGAACAGAAATGTCATATCTTCAGGTAACAAAATAAGGAAAAAATTTATAGTACAATAGATGGAAATAGAAGGATATGCATTTCCGGTGTTACAAAGGACATCACACACATCCATGCCCGCGGCAGGATTCGAATCTGCGACCGTAAAGCAATTGCAATGTGTTTGGTACATAACACGTCGAGTCTCCCTTATTGTGTCACAAGTGTTCTACTGGACCCTTAACCGCCCTACCGTTCACATGGAGTGAAATGTTGGGCGACTGTCATATGCGAATGCCCCACAAATCAGGAATTTAGCATGAATTGACCCGCCGCCCCTGTGAACACGCACAACGAGAGAACTTTGAAACCCCGTCAGGTGATTGATAACGCTGTCTCACGTGAGTGTGAGACATCCTTCACACTGGTCAAAAAAAATTTGGCGCCCTTTACGCACCTTATATAGCCTAAGAGGCCTGGCAAAAACACTGATGTCATGAGTGTTACCAACAGGTGACATCAGATTGATGCTATATTTTTAGATTTGACGCTGTTCCTCACAAGCGGCTTCTAATCAGATTGAGTGATTATGGGATATCGTCTCAGTTATGTGACTGGATTCGCGATTTCCTGTCAGAAACATCGCAGTTCGTAACAACCGACAGAAAGTCATCGAGCAAGATAGAAGTAATGTATCGCGTACCAGGGAATTGTTAATGGCCTTCTGTTGTTGCTGATCAACATAAATTACTTAGGCGCAAACTACCTATTGGCTTCTGTCTCGGGTTCTTCGGCCGACGTTCATCTAATGATTTTTCTGACGTTCCGCCATCACGAGTGGCTGGCATTGTCAAAGCTTCACACTCCATTGCCGGCGGTGAAGCTTTGACAATGCCAGCCACTCGTGCTGGCGTAACGTCAGAAAAATCATTAGATGAACGTCGGCCAAAGAACCCGAGACAGAAGCGAATAGGCAGTTTGTCAACAAGTGGCCACGAAAGCCTCAACAATTTTGTATTTAGGAGCAATCTGAGCAGCGCTCTTAGATTATTTGCAGGTGACGCTGTCATTTACTGACATTTAAAGTCATGAGATGATCAAAACGAATTGTAAAACGATTTAGACAAAATATCTGTGTGGTACAAAAAGTGGCAATTGATTCTAAATCATGAAAAGTATGAAGCCATCCACACGAATACTGAAAATAATCTGTTAAAATTCAGTGACACAATAAGTCACACAAATCTAAAGACTGTAAACCCCACTAAACACTTAGGGATTTCAGTGACGAATAACTTGAACTGGAACGGTCACATAGGTATTGCTGTGGCGGAAGAAAACCAAATGGTGCGATTTATTGCCGAAAAATTTAGAAAATATAACAGGTGTACTAAAGAGACTGCCTACACTACGCTTGTCCGCCCTCTTGTGGAGTGCTGCTGTGCGGTGTGGGCTCTGCATTAGACAGAATTGACGAATGAGTTGGGTTGGGTTGTTTGGGGGAAGAGACCAAACTGCGAGGTCATCGGTCTCATCAGATTAGGATGGGGAAGGAAGTCGGCCGTGCCCTTTCAAAGAAACCATCCCGGCATTTGCCTGGAGCCATTTAGGGAAATCACAGAAACCTAAATCAGAATGGCCGGACGCGTGATTGAACCGTTGTCCTCCTGAATGCGAGTCCAGTGTGCTAACCACTGCACAACGTCGCTCGGTAATTGACGAATGACACAGACAAGTTCAAAGAAGGGTAGCTCGTTTTGTATTACCGCGAAATAGGATGGAAAGTGCCAATGATATTTTTGTATCCCGCCTGGAAGGCGGCGCGTGGGTCTTCTCCTGTAATTTGGGGGGTAGGCCGAACCTAGGAAGCTAGGAGGAGCAGGTGAGGTAGAAATACGTCGGTACTGCAAGTAAAGTAAAAGATGTTTACGCTAGGTACGACAAGTAATAAATGGTTACATAACTTTGATTATGATCAGCACGTAGGTGCGAAGTCGGATGTATCAAAGCTAACAGAAGTTACACAGGCAAAATCTGTAGTGGCTCGTCCACTGTGAAAATGAAACTGTGTTGGTTGGTCATCTGCACGTGATCAAATGGGCTGAATATGGAGCGGCGCTCGTAGAGCTGCACTGCGCAGGTTAGAGGGTGCTGTCGTCGGTGTGCATCGTCCGCTCTCGTAGTGCCAACCTAAGAACTTGTACCTACGCCGTGGCATCGTAGCTATCGATACAAAAGATATGATACACGAACTGGGGTGGCAATCGTTAAAACAAGGACGTTTCCCGCGGCGGCAGGACCTTCTCATGAAATTTCATACGCGACTTTCTGGTCAGAGTGTGAAAATATTTTCTTGGTGTCTACCTACATAAGGAGAATGATCTTTGTAATAAAATAAGAGAAAATAGAACTCGCACGGAGAAATTTAAGCGTCCGTTTTTCCAGCGCGTTGCTCTAGAGTGGAACGGTAGAGAAGTAGCTTATTTGTGATTCGACGAACCAACTGCCAGGAACTTAATAGTGAACTGCCGATTAATCACGTAGATGTAAGTGCAGGTGTAGACACAAACAGCACTGATGCTCTCTAATAGCTGTCCTGTCTCACAGAGAATTGCAGCTGTAATCATTTATATACGTGCTGATGAAGTGTAGGTGTTTGATTCTACATCAATATCCAACCATGTTTCCTTGGTGAATCATTTTTATTTTTACGTCATTTATCGCCGTTTACGACCTGGTGCACAATTCGTTTTCAAATCCAAAACCAGCCCTGCAGTTGGAAGTTTCTCCAACACAAGAGTAAAGTACTGGTAGTTTTCTTAGTTTATTTTCTAGTCGCATCACAAATTATACAGAAGTTATTAGATACAGAGGTTCAGCTTAACTGCAAAATCGTGTACAAAGGCATCTAACGTATTATACCACAATAATAGCCCCTGATTGAACAGTTTCGCGGAAAAATTAATACCCATACCAAAATGACAGGTTTTATACGCTGTACTATCTGCATCTTCATCTACAAGGATTCTCCGCAAATCACATTTAAATGCTTGGCAGAGGGTTCTTCGAACCACCTTCACAAATATTCTATATTATTCTAATCTCGAATAGCGCGCGGAAAAACGATGACCTGTATCTTTCTGTGAGAGCTCTGATTTCCCGTATTTTATTATGATGATTGTTTTCCGCTATTTAGGTTGGCGTCAAAAAAATATTTTCGTATTCGGAGAAGAAAGTTGGTGATTTAAATTTCGTGAGAAGGTTCCGCGGCAACGAAAAGCGTCTTTGTTTTGTGACCACCCAAAATCCTGTATGATGTCAATGACACTCTCTCCCCTATTTCACGACTCTAAAAAACATACTGCTTTTCTCTGAACTTTCTCGATGTACTCCGTTTTCCTATCTGGTAAGGATCCCACATTGCGAAGCCGTACTCCAATAGAGTACGGACAAGAATACTAGAGGCAGTCTCTTAAATAGATCTGTTACATTTTCTAAGAGTTCAGCCAATAAAACAGTCTTTGGTTTGCCTTCCGTACAAAATTTTCTGTGTGTCCTTTCCAATTTAAGTTATCCGTAATTGTAATTCCTAGGTACTTAGTTCAATTTGCGGCCTTTAGATTTGACTGATTTATCGTGTAAACGAAGTTAAACTGGTTCCTTTTAGCACTCATATGGATGCCCTCCACTTTTCATGGTTTAGGGTCAGTTGCTATTTTCGTACCACACAGATATCTTATCTAAATAGCTTTGCAATTTGTTTTGATCTTCTAATGGCTTTGCTAGACGATAAACGACATCAACATCTGCAAACAAACTAAGACT